>NC_143525.1:10631160-10954731 GCF_031878675.1 Megascapheus bottae | reverse complement strand
TCACTCAAGGAAAATGCTCTACTGTTTTGGGGCATAGCATCACTTCCAGTTTCCTAGTGGTTAATTGGAGTTAAGAGTCTCACAGACTTTCCTGCCCAGGCTTGCTTTGAACCCTTACCCTCAGATCTCAGCCTCCTGAGTAACTAGGATGACAGGCGTGAGCCACCTGTGCCCAGCCACTTCAGCTTTTTGCCTGTTAATTAAGAGATGAGTCTTACACACTTCTTTTGCCAAGGCTGGCTTAGAAGTGTGATCCACCCCTCTCAACCTTCTGAGTTACAGGCATGAGAAATGGGTGCCCAGTTGAGAGATGTGTTTGAATTACACAGTAATATGGGAGGAGAGCCAAGTGCAGGCAGAGGAGACCATTTCCTTCCTCTAGGCTTGAATACCCACGGTATTGGGCGGGATATCCTGGAATGCTCTCTTCTAGCCAATGCCCTGGTCTCAGCCACTTCCCGGGCTTTGGCTTCCAGGCCTTGCTTCTCTGGGCCACCTCTGGCTCCAAGGAATTTCCCCTTTTCTGTCTAATGTCTGTCCCTTGCTTCCTTGAAATTTGCAGCTATTCATTTCCTGAGTTTCATCTTTCCATATCACTCAGGAATTGAGCCTCCTTTCTCAACTTCTCAACTACAGTGAAACTAGAGGTTTAGAATGCTCATCTCTGCATGTTCATTCCCCTGAACATAAGACTAGTGATTTCTTCCACTATGAAAAAAGAAAAAAACAGCCTTATAGCAATAAGTTTAGCGAGAAGAAAAGTATCATTTATTGTGTACTTATTCAAATTATTCAATTCATTCTTTATTACTAAGAGATATAATTCTTGTGTAAGTACTAAGGCTTGAACTCAGGGCCTCATGCTTTTGCTTGGCTTTTATTTATTTTTTAGTGCCAGTCCTGGCACTGTCCTTGAATACTTTTTTTTTTTTTTGCCAGTGTGGGCTTGAGGTCAGGGACTGAGCACTGTCCTTGGACTTTCTTAAGGCTAGAGCTCTATCACCTGAGCTTCAGCACCACTTCTGGCTTTTTTCTATGTATGTGGTACCAAGGAATCAAACCTGGGTCTTCATGCATGCTAGGCAAGCACTCTACCACTAGGCCAAACTCCCGGCCCTCCTTGAATACTTTTTGCTCAAGGCTAGTGCACGCTGCAATTTGAGCCACAGCACCACTTCCAGCTTTTTCTGTGAAAAAAGGAAAAAAACCCAGGGCTTCATGCATGCTAGGCAAGCACTCTATCATTAGGTCACACTCTTGGCCCTCCCTGAGCTTTTTTCTTTTTTTTTGGTAAATGTGGTGCTCTATCACTTGTGCTACAGCTCCACTTCCAGCCTTTCTGGTGGCTAATTGGAGATAAGACAAACTTTCCTACCTGGGTGGCTTTGAATTGTGGTCCTCAGATCTCAGTCTTTTGAGTAGTTAGGATTTACAGGCACGAACCACCTGCGCTGGGATTGCTTATTTTTTTTTCATTCAAAGTTGGCTCTCTGCTGCTTGAGCCACACATCTACTTCTGGCTTTCTTTCTTTCTTTTTTCTTTTTCTTCTTTCTTTCTTTCGTTCGTTCTTTCTTTTCCTGGTTAGAGATAAGAGTTTCAAGGACTTTTCTGTTAGAGCTTGCTTTGAACTTTGATTCTCAAATCTCAGACTCCTGAGTTGCTAGGATTAGAGGCATGAGCTACTGGTGCTGGGCTTAATGGCTTATGCCTGTAATTGTAGCTATTCAGAAGGCTTAGTTGAAGAATCATGATTTGAAGCCAGCCTGGGCAGAACATCCATGAGTCCCTTAATTAATCACAAAAAAATGCTGGAATTGGAGCTGAGGCTCAAGTGGTAGAATGCTAGCCTTGAGCAAAAGATGCTCAGGTGGTGGGAATGTGGCTTAGTGGTAGAGTGCTTCTCTACCATGTATGAAGCCCTGGGTTCAATTCCTCAGTCCACATAAACAGAAAAAGCTGGAAGTAGCAAGTGGTAGAGTGCTGGATTTGAGCAAAGAGGCTTAGGGCCAGAGCCCAGGATCTGAGTTCAAGCCCTAGGACTGGCGCGCGCGCGCGCGCACACACACACACACACACACACACACACACACACACACACACACTATATATATATATATATATATATATGCACATACATATATACATATTAGTTGTACAAGGGGAGCTTCATTGTGACACTACCAGACAAATATACAACATATCTTAACGTCACCCCCACTTCAACAGGTTTCATTGTTCTATATTCATATATGAAAAGAAACAGGCCTGTTTCACTTTCCTGGGTGTGTGTGTGTGTGTGTGTGTGTGTGTCTATATGTGTACTGAGGCTTGAACTCAGGGCTAATCATTGTCCCTTAGCTTTGTTGCTCAAGCGTAGTGCTCTACCATTTGAGCCACAGCTCTACTTTTGTCTTCCCAGTACTTACTTGAAGAAAAAAAGTCTTACTGACTTTCCTGTTCAGGCTGACTTTGAACCCTTATCCTCAGCTCTTGGGCTCTTGAGGAGGTAGGGTTATAGGCATAAGCCATCAGTGCTCAGCTAATCTTGGTACATTTAATAAGTGAAAACACTATTCTGTGATTATACCAAGTACACTTCTTTTCTTTTTTTTTTTGGTTGATTGTGGAGCTTGAACTCTGCGCCTTGGATGGTATTCCTGAGCTCTTCAGCTCAAGGCTAGTCCTCTACTACTTTGAGCCACAGCGCCACTTCCCGTTTCCTGGTAGTTTAGTGGAGATAAGAATCTCATGGACTTTCCCGGCCAGTCTGGCTTTGAATCATGATCCTCAGATCTCAGCCTCCTGAGTAGCTAGGGCCACAGGTGTAAAGCCACTGCCTCACGTATACATTTCTTTGGTGATGAGTAGGTCTGAACACTTTTTCTTTTTGTATATTTGCAAATCTTGAGTCCATCTCTTTTGGCTGTTTTTCCCAGACAGTTTGAATCTGTGGGAACATCACCCGATCTTCTTGGTGGCCATGGCGACCTTCCTCCTGGCCTTGGCCCTGGGCCTCATCCTCACCATCTGGTTGCATCTGCCCTATCTGCCTCATCTTCAGAGTCTGCCTAACTTCGGCTTGATTGGAACCATCCTGAGCTTCTGTGAAGGTGCCTGCCCCCTGTCCTGTCACCCCCCAAAAATCTGAACAAGGACTTCTATTCTTCCTGACACTCCTTTTGTGTGTGTGTGTGGGGGTGTGGAGGTGGTAGGAAAAGAGAACTGGGAGGTGGAGGCGCTGATTCCTTGAGTCCATGGTAGAGTCCCTGAGTGTGTGTGCTGGCGGGAGCTGTGGCTGGTGGCTCTGGGCTCGTATCTCCTGTGGAATTCCTCAATGAGAATGAGACCTCTGCTTTCTGTTCCCCAGTTACCTTCATCTTTGTCACACTCCTGCTGTTCCCCATTAATCTCTGGATCTTTGAGTTGAAGAAAAATATCTCCATTCCTATTGGCTGGAGCTATTTCATTGGTTGGCTGGTGTTTATCCTGTATATCACCTGTGGTGAGTGGACACAAGGAGGCCTGAGGGAAGGGGCAAGGGTGGAAAGGTAGAAGGGAAATGGTGAGAAGAGGAAATGAGCAAGAGTGGAAGGAAGGGAAATGGTCCCTCTCCTCTCAACCTGTTTGTCAATCTCTTTGTTGGGGGGGAGGAGGGGGCTTGAACTCAGGACATGGGTGCTGTCCCTGAGCTCTTTTTCCCAAGATTAGCACTCTACCACTTTGAGCCACAGCTTCACTTCCAGTTTTCTGCAAGTTCAATGGAGATAAGAATCAAACATATTTCCTAGCCCTGGCTGGCTTTGAACTGTGATTTCAGCCTCCTGAAGAGCTTACAGGTGTGAACCACCCAGCTCTGCTTGTCAATTGTATTTCAACTTTCTTCTCCCTGCTCTCCTGGCTTTCTATTGTTCCCCAGGAATCCTTTGCTATCTCAACCACAAAAATTTCTGGAGTCTTATTCTGAATGATTCGTCTGTGAAGATTTCCTGCTTTGCCAATTCCAGCATGTTAGAAGAGTCTCTGAGTGATCACGCACATAAGACTTTCTCTAACACTTCCAGCTTCAAAGAGGAAGTCCTGAATCTGCCACTCAGTGAGCCATCACCAGCTTCTGACCACTAGTCTCAGACTCGCAGCTCATTCACACAATCTTTGGTGTAGGCTGGTTTTCATCACAGTAGGGACTGAGCAAAAGAGAACTGAAGTCATCTTTCCACTCCTCCTTTTCCATGCTTTGTCTGTAAAGCTTGGGTGATGTAGAATAAACTGTCTATCTTTTCTTTTTTATACCTGGCAGTCATTCAGGTGAACTTGAGGAAGGAGCAAGGAAGATGAAGGGAGAAAGACTGGAATGCTTTGGTCCCCAAACCTGCCCAGTCTGTACACAGGAAAATACTTCTTCAGCCAGGTCGCGGAAGCTTATGCCTGTAATCAAGCTATTTAGGAGGTTGAGCTCTGATAATCAAAATAAGAAGCCAGCTGGACAGCAAAGTCTCCAAGGTGTATCTCCAATCACCCCAAAAGGTAGAAGTAGATGTGTGGCTCAAGTGGTAGAGCACCAGCCTTGAGTGAAAAAGCTAAGGGACAGTACCCAGGCCCTGAGTTCAAGTTCCAGGACTGGCAAAAAAAAAGCTAGAAGTGGAGCTGTGGTTCAAATGGTAGAATGCTAGCCTTGAGCCAGAAGAGGCTCAGGGACAGTGCCCAGGCCCAAACTTCAAGACTGGCATAGATAGATAGGTAGATAGATAATTATACCTCAGTGTGTTGGTGCATGTCTATAATTCCAGCAGGTGCTCTACCAGTCAAGCTGCTAGGGCGTTGGAAATGGGAAGCTCATGGTTTGAGGACTGACTCTTTGGGCCAGAAGCTACTGAGACCTCCATCTCAACCAATCTGTTGGGTGTTTTGGTATGCATCTGTCATCTCAGCTATATGGGAGGCATAGTTAGGAAGACTTGATCAGAGAGAATTGCCCTGGGCAAAAACACAAGTCTCTGCCTAAAAAATAAAATACCTTTGGGGGCCTGTTTCAATTAGGAGAGTTCCTGTTAAGTAGTTGTCCTGAGTTCAAATCTTAGTACTACCAGGAAAAAAAACCCCAAAACTTACATAAGTGAAATCATGGAAAATTTGTCTTTTTGTGTTAACCTGGCACATTTCGACTAATGTCTTCAAGATTCATGTATATGTATCAGAATTTCTTTTTCCTTAAGGTGGACACTAGTTTAATATATATATATATGTATATATATATATGTGTGTGTGTGTGTGGTGTATATATATATATATATATATATATATATATATATATATATATGTACCACATCCTGATTATCAGTATTCCATTAATTCACTAATGCTTGATTATCTGCATCCCATTAACCGCCTGGTAGATGTCTGAGCGGTTTCTATTATTGTAGGTGGTGCTGTTGAGAAAGTAGGCTATTGTTTTTTTTTTTCTTTGTGATACTGGGGTTTGAACACTAGTTCTTCCATTTGCTAGGCAAGTGCTCTAACCACACTTCCAGCCTGTCTTCTGCTCATCATTTTCTTTTTTTGTGCTGGCTCTGGGACTTAACTCAGGGGTCTTATCCTTTTTTTCCTCCAGGCTGTTGTTCTACCACTTGAGCCATATCTCTACTTTAAGCTTTGTACTGGTAAGTTGGAGCTAAGAGTCTCACAGACTTTCCTGCCTGGATTGACTTTGGACCTCAATCCTCAGATTTCATCTTCTTGGGTAGTTGTCTTGTGTCTGGCTCATAATTCTTTTGTCTGTGCTGGTCTGTCAGGGCTTGGACACTGTTCCTGAGATTGTATGCTCAAAGCTAGTGCTCTACCACTTGAGCCACAGCCAGCTTCACTTCCAACTTCTTTGGTGGTTAAATGGAGGTAAGTGTCTCATGGATGGGGTTGGAGGAGTGGCTCAGGTGGTAGAGCACCAGGCAATGAGTGAAAGTGTCAGTGTCAGGTACTGAGTTTAAGTCCTGGTCTTGTACCAAAAGAGAGAGGGGGGGGGGAAGGAAGGGAAAGAAAAAAGAAAAGTCTCACAGACTTTCCTGTCCCAGCTGGCTTTGAACCACAATTGCCAGATCTCAGCCCCTTGAGTAGTTAGGATTACAAGCATGAGCCACAAGCACAGGGCTGGCTCATAATTCTCATACAGGTAATTTTAGGCCAATGACTCTGCTAGAGTCAGTAATGTCATTTATTTTTCCTATGGCAATCACTAATAGTGTTCACAAATGATTTTCCAGCTTTGTGCCTTGTGGGAGTGTACTAAGATTGCAACTTTTGGATTCCTGTGCTTTGTGGGGCCCAAGACTACTCGTTGGTCAATGAATGATGACATTTTTCTGTTCTGACCAAAGCATTTTACTGTGAGTGCGAGCTCCTCCTCCCCAGAGACAGACAAAATTCAAGCTGATTGTGGACTGTTGTTTGCTGTGAGTGTTAGAAGAGAATGAGGAGGTGTGGAGCGGGGCTTTTGCCTGATCATGATGGATGTCTAGTGCTGTAGACAGGATCAAGCCCAGAAAAACTGCATATGGTATTTAGATGGAGCTTTAAGGAAATAGTCATGGTTAATGAGATAATAATGGTACAGATGTGATCTGATATGTGTCCCTGTAGAAGGGAACCGTAGAGTGCATTTCTCTGTTTCTCTCTGAACTTGAACCAAGGAAAGGCTATGTGAGGACATAGTTACATGGCAACTGTTTTCAAGCCAGGAAGTGTTGTCTCCAGAAACTTAACTGGCCAGAACCCTGACCTTGAATATCTTGCCTCCTCACATGGGAGAAAATTAATTCTGGTATTCAAAGCAAGTTGGTCAAGAAAGTTGTGTTATTGCAGCCTGAGCAGACTAAGACATGTAGTCAGTCTCTCTCTCTCTCTCTCCCTCAGCTCCACTTCTGGCTTTTTTTCTATGTACATGGTAGTGAGGAATCAAATCTGGGACTTTGTTCATGCTAGGCAAGCACTCTACCACTAGGCCAAACTCCTGGCCCATGTTTATTAATTTTGGAGCTAGAACCTCACTCTTAGTTTAGGCTGACCCTAAGCTCACGACTCTCCTGTTTTGGATTATAGGCACGTACCACCATGGTAGAGAGAAGCAGTGTTAGTTATTACAGTCACGAGTATGAATTTAGCTTGGCTATTACAAACTACTAAGATTTTAGGGTTAGGTCTGAGAATGTGCCCTAGTGGTAGAGTGCTTGCCTAGCATTTGTGAAGCCCTGGGTTCAATTCCCCCACACCACATACACAAAAAAAGCTGGAAATGGTGCTGTGGCTCAAGTGGTAGAGCACTAGCCTTGAGAAAGCCTAAGGCCAGCGCTCAAGCCCTGAGTTCAAGCTCTAGGACTGGCAAAAAAAAAAAAAAAAAGATTTTATGGTTATTTCTTTTGTTAGCACAAGAAAGAATATCCTGATTAATCTAACACCATTGGCTAAAGGGAAGAGAGAAATGTCAAACTAAAGCAGTTTTGCTTTACAAAGACAACTCCAACTCTTGGCAGAAAAGTTCACTAGACTCTATCTCTAAAATAATAGCAAAAAGCATGGATGGAGGCATGGTTCGGGGGGGGGCCGAGCACCTGGCTAGCAAATTTAAAAAATTTTTAAAATAATATGATCACATCCTCCCCCTTCCCCAATCTGTTGCTTTTTCTTTTTGCCGTCCTCTCCCCTCTTCATTCAAGGAGAAAAACAGAGGGGTGCTGCTGTTGTTCAAAAGGCAGCTCTGAGTGCTGGGTACAACAGGGAGAAGAAGCAAGTGCCAGGCCTCAGACATACTCACCAAAGCAAGGAGAGACACATCTGTGCAAACCTAGAGGAAAGGCTCTGCATCCGCCAAGCACTCGCCCTGCGGACTGAGGGGGAAGTGCGTAAAAGTGAAAAGAAATCTTGGGCCAAAGGTCCTAGCCTGGAGAAACTGTTCTCAGCAAGGAGCTGGTCAGCAGAAAGAATGAGCCACTGAAATGGAATAGAACAACATGATTTTCTAAAAGAGTTTTGCTCAGGGAAGGCCAAAGCAAAACAACAGGATCAAATATTTAATGGAAAGGGGAAAACAATTTTATCCACCCCCCAACCAAATCTCCCCAAGATCACAGATCAATTATAATTAAGAAAAGCAGCCAGGTACCAGTGGCTCAAGTGATAAGAGTGCTAGGCTTGAGTAAAAAAATCTCAGGGACATCATCCAGGCCCTGAGTTCAAGTCCAAGGACTGGTACACACATATAGGCACACACACAGACACACAGACAACGCACACAAAAGAGGCTGGGAATGTGGCTTAGTGGTAGAGTGCTTGCCTAGCATGCATGAATCCCAGGGCTGGATTCCTCAGTACCACATAAACAGAAAAAGCGAGAAATGGTAAAGCGCTAGCCTTGAGCATAGAGAGGCTCAGGGACAGAGCCCAAGCCCTGAGTTCAAAGCCCAGGATTGTTAACAAAAAAGAAAAAGAAGGGGATGAAGGAAAGGAAAGATAAGCATGCCTTCAATGCCAGAATTTGAGACTTTTAAAGTAGGAAAATCCCAATTCCAAGCCAGCCTGGATTATATTGTGAGACTTGGTTCAAACAAACAAAATCTCCACTAAACCAAACCAAAGTGACAAAGCAAAAATGAATGAATAAATTAATTAAATGAAAAGCAAAAAAAGGAAAAGAGAAGCAGGTATAAACTAAATATGACCTCAAAGGCAAAGTTTTTCTTCCTAAAACTCAGAGCCAGTTTTCTCAGGAAGTTCAAATTTCCTGACTACTTTGTTTGCTTGGAAAACAGTGGAGTCAAACATCTGGGGTAATTAATTCCAGGGTAAAAATGTCAGAACCTGGATAAACAAAGATTAGCACCAAGATAATAAAAATGAAAATGAATAAGGAAGTTGAGTGCTGGCGGCTTACGCCTACAATTCTAGCTACTTGCTTAGAGTCTGAAATCTAAAGACCAAGGTCCGAAGCCAGCACAGGCAGAAACTTCTAAGAGAATCTTATCTTCTGTTAACCAGCCAATAGTAGAACTGGAGGCATGGCTCAAATAGTAGAGCATCAGTCCAAGCAATCAAGCCAAGCCAATGCAAGGGCCTGAGATCAATTCCAAGTAATTGCAGAAAAACAAACAAAACCACAGGGAAGCCTAGACACTGGTGGCTCATGCCTGTAGTCTTAGCTACTGTGGAGGCTGAAATCTGAGGATTGAGGTTTGAAGCCAGATGACTCTTATCCCCACTTGACCACCATTAAATCTGAAGTGCAGCTGTGGTTCAACGTGGGAGAACACTAACTTTGGGCAAAAGAGCTCAATGACAGCATGTACGCTGTCAAGCCATCAAGATAGGCATAAAAAGATATAAATAAAGCTGGGCGTGGTGGCTCACACCTGCAATCTTAGCTAGTCAGGAGGCTGAGATCTGAGGATCGTGGTTCTCAGCCAGCCCCAGCACTAAAGACCATGAAACTCTCATCTCCAATTAATCACTAGAAAAGGGGAAGCAGAGCTGTGGCTCAAGGGGTAGGGCAGTAGCCTTGAACTGAGGAGCTCAGGGACAATGCCCAGGCCCCGGGATAGGGCAGTAGCCTTGCGCTGAAGAGCTCAGGGACAGCAACTAGGCCCAGAGTTCAAGCCTCATCACACACACACACACACAGGAACCAAGAAACCACGTTCAATTAAACTCAAAGAAATAAATTTTTGAACAGAAGTTAGAAAACTCCAGGGACAAATTTGTTCTGCTGTCATTTAACTTTCTGAACAAGAAGACTGGAAAATTCCTGCTCTTTAAGTTATTTTCTTTTTCTTTTTCTTTTTTTTTTTTGCCAGTCCTGGGCTTGAGCTCAGGGCCTGAGCACTGTCCTTGGACTTTCTCAAGGCTAGAGCTCTACCACTTGAGTCTCAGCACCACTTCCGGCTTTTTTCTATGTATGTGGTACCGAGGAATCGAACCCAGGTCTTCGTGCATGCTAGGCCAGCACTTTAACCACTAGGCCAGACTCCCGGCCTATTTTATTTTTCTTTTGTGATGCTGAGAATGGAACCCAGAGTCTTGTGCATACTAAGCAAGCACTCTACTACTCAGCTAAACCTCCAGCCTCCTCTTTAATATTTACAAATAATACAGACTTCAAATAAATTTCTACTAAACTAATGAAAATATCTATAAGAGAGAGAGCGCTGTGTGCAAGTGAGTGCATGCATGTGTAAGCCTGGGGCTTGGACTCAAGGCCTGGCCACTGTCCCTGAAGTTCTTTTGCTGAGGGTTTAGTGCTCTTCCTCTTGAGAACTCCATTTCCATAATTTTTGGTAGTTAATTGGAGATAAGAGTCTCTCAGACTTTCCTGCCTAAGTTGGCTTCGAACTTTGATCCTCTGATTTCAGCCTCCCATGTAGCTAGGATTACAGGTACAAGCCACTGGCACCCAGCTCTATAAGTCACATTAAAGACAGACTATTCAGGGCCATGAGTGTGGAAAGTGCTTGCCTTGCATGCACGAAGCCCTGGGTTTAATTCTTCAGTACCACATACACAGAAAAAGCTGCAAGTGGTGCTGTGGCTCAAAGGTCGAGCGCTAGCCTTGAGAAAGCCCAAGGACAGTGCCCAAACCCTGAGTTCAAGCCCAGGACTGACAAAAAAAACAAGAAAAAACACGGGGCCGGGAGTTTGGCCTAGTGGTAGAGTGCCTGCCTAGCATGCATGAAGACCCGGGTTCGATTTCTCGGTACCACATACACAGGAAAAAGCCAGAAGTGGTGCTGAGGCTCAAGTGATAGAGCTCTAGCCTTGAGAAATCCCAAGGACAGAGCTCAGTCCCTGAGCTCAAGCCCAGGACTGGCAAAAAAAACAAAAAAACAAAAAAACCCCAAGAAAAAACAAAAAAAACAAAAACCAATTATTCCCTTTTATATGTTACAAACCAAGAACTGAAAATAAAAGTGGGCAAGGGGTCACAGGAATAGAGAGAAGACAGATGAACAAGTGTAGTTATAGCGTTCAGTATACACTATGAAAAACATTAACTATGCAAACTGTGTTCAGGGACAGGAAGGGAAAATGGGAGAAAGTGAGGGAAGGGTAACTGTCCAAGAGGGAATGGACTCATTACCTGACATATAGAATTCTAACCCCTTTGTACAACTCCTTAATAATAACAATTAAAAAAAAAAAGGAGGGGCTGGGAGTTTGGCCTAGTGGTTAAAGTGCTTGCCTAGCATGCATGAAGACCCGGGTTCGATTCCTCGGTACCACATACATAGAAAAAAGCCGGAAGTGGTGCTGAGACTCAAGTGGTAGAGCTCTAGCCTTGAGAAAGTCCAAGGACAGTGCTCAGGCCCTGAGCTCAAGCCCAGGACTGGCAAAAAAAAAAAAAAAAAAAAAAAAAAAGGAGGCTGGGAAAGTGGCTTAGTGGTAGAGTGCTTAACATTCATGAAGCCTGGGTTCAATTCCTCAGTGCCATATAAACAGGAAAAGTTGGAAGTGGCCCTGTGGCTCAAGCGGTAGAGTGCTTGCATTGAGCAAAAGCAGCTCAGGGACAGCATCCAGGAAAGGTTAATAATGGGCAGAGATAACTGACTCACTCAGGATGGAATCAACCCTGAAGTGTTCACAACGCTCCTGACAACTCGGAAGCAAGCAAGAGTATAAGTCTCAGTTTCTCAGTGCCTCCTAGAGATCTTTCCTGCTAACTACTCAACACATGCTAAGTACTTACTCTACCACTAAAGAATACTCACAGCCCATTCTCATTTAAGAGAGACAGGTTTAGGAAGAGTCAAAGTCATGCAAGGGAACAAAGATAGGTGGCTCACAGCTGTAATCCTAGCTATTTTGGAGGCTAAAGAATTGAGGATCACAGATTTAAGCCAGCCTGGGCAGGCAGAATTGAGATTCTCGACTGCAAGTAAGCAACAAAAAGGCAAAGGTGTGGCTCAAGAGACAGTATCAGTCTTGAGTGAAAAGAGTGAACGGCTCTGAGTAGAAGCCCCCCATACTGACACCCTCCCTCACCCCCCCCCCCAAAAAAAAGAAAAAGGAAAAAAGAACATCAACAAGAAAAAAAGTCCTAGAGTCACTGTCAGGTGTGTCTACCAAGTATAAGCATCAGTGGCTCAGCTTGTACTCATAGATACTCATGAGGCTCTGGTCTCCAATTAACCACCAAAACAGCAAGAGGTGGAGCTGTGGCTCAGGTGGTAATAGTGCTAGCCTTGAGCTAAAAAAACTCAGGGTCAGCATCCAGGTACTGAGTTCAAGTCCCATGACCTACAAAAAACAAACAGCGAAAATCCTAAAACCCAAGTGTAATGAAAAGAAGAGTACACAGCATACCAACCCCACCACCTGAAAGCTGCAAATGTGTTTCAAATCCTGCATCCACTTGGAAGACAGGTGTGTTACCTGTGAGCCATGGGAAATCACTGGAGATTCGTGAGCTGGGAGGTGCTTATAACATTGACCTTGGGCAAAACCACAGGATTTGAATCTTGAGCTACTTATTAACTTTTTGAACATTTGAAAGGAAGTCCTTCAATAACCTTGCCTATTTATACACATTTCACATTAACCATATTTTATATGGCTTACATTAAAAAGTTGGGGCTGGGTGCCGGTGGCTCATAGGTATAATCCTAGCCACTCAGGAGGCTGTGATCTCAGGATCGGGTGGGGAAGGGGGCGGGGTTTGAAGCCAACCCAGGTAGGAAAGTCCATGAAACTCTTATCTCCAATTAACCAGCAAAAATATGAAAGTGGAGCTGTGGCTCAATGCTATCCTTGAACTAAAGAGCTAGGGACAGTGCCCAGGCAGGATCTGAGTTCAAGCCCCATGACTGACAAAAAATTGTTTATGGATCAAACTTCATGTTTCCCAGATATAAGCCAACAGATCCGCACCATTCATTGCATTCATCTCTTCTAGTACTGTGAGCTGTTCCTTTTATTTGTTGTGTTCCTAGAGATTCATGGACTGTCTTTGGCTTTTCCTTAGCAGTGGGCATACTGAGTATTGAGTAGTTCAGTTGGAGCCAACTGGCAAAAGCACACACTGCCTTTTATCATTAGCTGCCAGGAACACTGTGGGTCACACCTTCTGTCTCCCAAGAGGTGTCAACCAGAGTTTTATACTAACATGCTGGAAACTATGATTATTTTTGCAGGTACTTGAACTCAGGACCTGGCATTTAGCCTTTCCTCAAAACAGATGCTCTATCACTTGAGCTACAGCTCCATTTTGGCCTTTCATTTTTTGGTGCTGGTTATAGGGCTTGAACTCAGGGCCTGAGCGCTGTCCCTGAGCTCTTTTGCTCAAGGCTAGTGTTCTACCACTTGAGCACATTTCTGGCTTTTTCTGTATATGTGGTATTGAGGATTTGAGGCCAGGGCTTCTTGCATGCAAGGCAAGCTTACTACTAGGCCACAATCCAAGCTCAATTTTTCTTTTTTTAATTAGCCAAAACACTGTGGGCAAAACATGCTTTCCATCTAGGAGGAGCCTGTGGCACTGCCACTGGCACCCTTAATCCTGCTGTTGTAATATGATTCCACACATGTCCTGACTGTGTCTGGGAATTCACCTCCAACTACTGACTGCCAGCAAACAGAAGCAAAAGAGCAAGAGTGCCTGAAAATCTCCTGGCTCACCTCACCTCTCACCCAAGAGGGGAGGAGGAGGAGGCGCCAGGTTGCTAAGCAACTAGGAGACAGAAGGTCGGCACAAGGGAGGGAGGTAAAGGACCATGTGTTGGAAACAGAATGACAAGTGAAGTGCTAGCCAAGGATGGAGCAACGGTCATCTCCCATCTAAAAATAATGCAGCTTCTCTGCGTACACTCCAGCCCCGTCTCACCAGATTGCAACAAACAGAAGTCTCCTATTCTTTTATATAAAAAACCCCAATTCCTATATTTTATGCCTGTACTGGGGCTTGAACTCTAGGCCTCACCCTCTTTCAGCTTTTCTGCTCAAGGCTGGTGCTTTACTACTTGCGTCACATTACAACTTCTGGCTTTTTTGTGTGAGTTAATTGGACTAAAGAGTCTCTCAGATATGTGTGCCAGGGCTGACTCTGAACCATGATCCTCAAATCTGAGCCTTCTGAGTAGGAAGGATTAAAGGAATGAGCCCCACCAGGGCCCAGCTAAAACTATTAGTATACATTTATAGTACAAGGGGTTTTTATCGTGATAATTCCCTGAATGCTTTGAACAAGTTCACCTCCACTATTATATTCCATTAATCCTCCCCCTAAGTCCTCAACAATGTGTGTGTGTGTGTGTGTGTGTGTGTGTGTGTGTGTGTGTGTGTGTGTACACTAGGGGCTTTGAACTTAGGCCCTAATGTTCTCTTGCTTAGTTTTTTCCACTCAAGGTGAGCACTCTACCATTTGAGTCAAACATTCACTTCCTAGTTGAAAATGAGTCCCCAGGACCTTTTCTTGTTTAGGTTGGTTTTGAACTAAGATCCTTAGATTTCAGCCTTCTGAGTAAATTAGGATTACAGGTGTGAGCCATTCATGCCCAGCAAAGACAAAACTTTTTTCTTTTTGGTGCCAATACTGGGGATTGAAATCAGGACCTCTTGTTCTTACTTGGCTTTTTCCACTCAAGCCTGTTGCCCTAAAACTTCAGCTCCATCTCCACTTCCTAAATCTCCTACTCTTTGGCAGAAGACAAGATCTGCTAGTGGCAGGCAGGTCACACTGAAGAATGTGGCATAGTGGTAGAGTGCTTGCCTGGCATGCATGAAGCTATGAGTTCGATTCCCAGTACCACACAAACAGAAAAAGCTGGAAGTGATGCTGTGGCTCAAGTGGTAGAATGGTAGCCTTGAGCAAAAGTTCAGGGACAGTACCAAGGCCCTGAATTCAAGCCCCAGGACTAAAAAAAAGTAATCGTTTATAGGGAATCCTGTTCTATGCAAGGCCTTGCTTATCATGACAACACTGTGAAGGGCAATGAGAATGTGTTGTAGAAGCTCTAGATACATGGCAATATGCTCATGCAGAAAACACAGGACCGCAGGCCCCTTTTCCTTCCCTGTGTACACATGCAGAATCAGTTACTCTTTCAGTTCACTGTACAGTTCTCATGGCCAGGGGCTGGGATAACAGTGGGATGTGGGGCCTCTTCCCATCCTCCATTAGGCCAGTCATTCTCATTCTGATGTCTGACTCAGACTAGATTTGGTCTGGTCTTTGGCTGAAGCGGTGACTTCAAGCTCCTTTTGTGTTTTGCTCTAGAGACTTGGTTGTTTTCCTGACAACTGGCACTTCCTGGAATGCACTGAGCTGTGCCAGGAATACAGCATGCATTTTTATGACTGAGGGATAGATAAAGAGTGACTTGGACCAAATTCTGACCTACTTTTAAATGTGGCGGGCAGGCTACATAATTCTCTGAATGTGCCAATCTGATGCATGGTTTCAAGGTGCTGAGGAGGTTGGTGTCTATGGCATTTTGGATCAACTTCCATTACTTTTCTTCCATATATATCAATCCCTCCACCTTTTTTGGGGTATCACTGAGGGATTATACTTATGCAAGGTACACCCGTCCCATCAGATCTCCCATGCTTTGTGTGTGTGTGTCCTAGGGCTTGAACTCAAGGGGTGAGCACTATCCTTGGGCTTCTTCTCAAGGCTGACACTCTACCACTTGACCTATAGCTCCACTTTTGGTTTTTGGATAGGCTGGCTTTGAACTTAAATCCTAAGGTCTCAGCCTTCTGAGCAGCTAGGGTTATAGGTATGAGCTCCAAAGCTTCTAGAAGAAATCAACTTTGCAGATACCTTGATTTCAGATTTCTGGCCCCAGTACTAAGAAAATAAATTTGCTTGCTGTTTCTGTAGTGCTGGGGATTAAACCCAAGTTCTGTGTGAGCTAGCAAAATGCTCTACTACTGGGCTACAACCACAGTTTGAAGCCACCAAATGTTTTGCCAGTCCTGGGGGCTGGCAGGGCCTAGGAACTATCCCTGAGATTCTTTTTGCTCAAGGCTAGCACTCTACCACCTGAGCCACTTCTGGCTTATGTTTACATGGTACTGAGGAATCAAACCCAGGGCTTCATGCATACTAGGCAAGCACTCTTACCACTAAACCATATTCCCAGCCCAAAGCCACCAAGAAAGATTGTCTCCAAATAAAGATTACATCCAAATCCAAACCTATAAATTTGCCTTTTAGTCAGGAAATGCCTTTTCAGTGTAATTAAGGTTAAGGATCTTCAGACGACACTGACTTTTTTTTTGGGGGGGGGGGCAGCGAGGTGAGGCTTAAACTGTGACTTTCTTGGCTTTGTTCAAAGCTGGCTGGCCGTCTACCACTCCAACCATGTCCTTAACTTTTGACCTTTTGCTGATGAGCTGAAGAGTCTCATGGACTTTTCTACCCAGGCTATCTGTGTGACCCTTACATCCCAGACTCCTGATGCTAGGCTTACAGGAGTGCCCTGGGCTGATACATCCATCATTCTCCAGTAGAGTTCTGAATCCAAGGTTCCATGGACTCATTGGCACTGATACAGAGTACCAGTGTC
The DNA here is from genome assembly GCF_031878675.1 of Megascapheus bottae. Taxonomy (NCBI): domain Eukaryota; kingdom Metazoa; phylum Chordata; class Mammalia; order Rodentia; family Geomyidae; genus Megascapheus; species Megascapheus bottae. Next base: position 10,938,189 of record NC_143525.1, on the reverse strand, counting down.
CTTGCGAGAGACAGGAAAGGAAACTATGCAGTGGCATGGGGGAGAAGTAAAATAAGAGGCAAGGACTGGATTTCCTGCTTATAAGGCAAAGAACAGCAAGGTGGGTTGGTAGCAAGCACAGAAAGGAGAAATCTGACATCCCAAGTTCACATAACCCTATCATTGTGAAAGAATTATTTATTGCTGTTTCAAGCCACCAGACACTGCTCATTGATTACATCAGCCTTAGGAACAAATAAACTGCATTTTCTTTCTTCCAAGCAACTACTACCACCATGCTTAACTGGATGTGGCAACTTGCCAGAGGCCCTGACTTCAAATAAAAAGGGAAAGGACCTGTGAATGATACTGCTTTCTGTGGCATGATGCCCTGCAGCTAATCTTCTCTGACATTTGCCTCCCGAGTACTTTCACTATTGAGTGAGGTGGCAGGGAACAGTCTGCTTTAGAGAATCCAAATGCAACTGAGGCAATTACTAGCCCTTGAGTTTTTCATCTATGAGGGAGCATACAAGCAAGTATGGATGGCTATGGAGACCACACCTTTCCACGCATCTAGACCACATTGCTCACTACCATTAAGGCTATCTAGGCTGTTTTTTTTTCTTGCTAACCCAGGCCATCCCTATGCTGATTAACTGAAAAGTCTCATAGACTTTTCTGCCCAGGCTATCTGTGTGACCCTTACATCCCAGCCTCTTGATGGCTAAGTTTACAGGAGTGGTCTGGACTGCTTAAGCCTCATTGCCACTTCTGGCCTTTTGTTTATGTGGCAGTTTCATGCACACTCTACCACTAAGCCAGATTCCCAGCCCCCTTGCCTGGCTCTAGACTATGATGCAGAGCCTTGCTTCCCCCTACTTTTTTCTCAACCACTAATCATCTGCTGCTGGCCAAGAGCAGCTGAAGCAAAGAGCCAATCTGGATTGCAGCAATGAGCCAGAAGAGACCACATCATTGTTTTTGGTGGGTGGTCAGGAATTCACTACAGCTCTAACTAGACACACCTGCTTCCCTCCCAGAAGCCCGGCTGCTTTCCCAGACAACTCTGGTCTTTTTGTCTCCAGCTGGGGCAGCTGTGTAATTAGTGGTATCGTGGAAGTGGGGTGATGTGCATGGCTAGCACATTACTTCCCACACTGCGGAATGCCTCTTGAAATACTACTACTGACACACGACAAGTAATTCTCCAAAGTTTTGGTCTAATTGTACTCACCCAACCCAGCAGAGAAAAACAAGATTGCAAAATGAGGTGGAGAATGCAGCTTAGTGGTAGAACGCTTGCCCAACGGGCGTGAAGCTCTGGGATCCATTCTTCAGTACTACATACACAGGAAAAGTCAGAAGTGGCACTGCGGCTCAAGTGGTACAGTGCTAGCCTTGAGAAAAAAAATCCAGGGACAGTACCCAGGCTCTGAGTTCAAGTCCCAGGATGGGAAAAAAAAGCAGAGGGGGGAGGAAAGATGGTAAAAGCAGCCCGCCCAGGTAGCTCTGACCTTATTATAAGTGAATAGTTTGAAGAGTGTCTAGATGCTACAGGGAAATCATAGCAGCTTCTCACTTATTCTAACACCGACAATGTAGTCTTACTACACAATGAATTTTTCAAATATGCTGTACATCTATCCAATAATTTATGAGGAAGGCAGCAGAATTCTTTTTTTTTTTTTTTGCCAGTCCTGAGCTTGAGCACTGTCCTTGGACTTTCTCAAGGCTAGCACTCTACCACTTGAGCCTTAGCACCACTTCCGACTTTTTGCTATGTATGTAGGGTACTGAGGAATCGAACCCGGGTCTTCGTGCATGCTAGGCAAGCACTCTACCACTAGGCCAAACTCCCAGCCCGGCAGCAGAATTCTTCCTGCACTGTTGGTGGCAATATAAGCTAGTGCAACTTGAGATATGAGGATCATGGCTTGAAGTTAGCATAGGCAAATAAGTGGAGTTGTGGCCCTAGTAGTGATAAAACACTGGGGTTGTCGAAGGGGAAAAAAAAAACAAAACAAAAAAACAAGGGAGAGCTCCTAGATACAGAGTTCAAACCCCAGTATCCACACAAAACTAAAACCCAGAATTACTACTGGATTCTGCTATACCTCTTGAGCAGACTTAAAGGAATGTTAAGTCAGCACTCAACTAAGCTTCCTGCACACTTGTGTGAATTATTCTTATTAAAACCTTTGCAAGAAGGAGAGTGGAGTGATGAGGACAGAAAGGTAAGAAGGCAACTATGACCAAAGGTTGTGGTATGTATAAAACAAGTAATGCTCAAGTGTGGAAGATCACTGGCCTTTCAACAGTTCCCATCATTAGAATCAAAGTACTAGAGGTTAAGGGTGCACTGCTTCCAAATATATGCCAACTTCCCTTTCCAGAGCCAACGACAGGTAAATGCCAACATTCCAAACACCAAATGTACAGCAATCTTCACTTAAGTTTTTTTTTAATGAAAGGTATATAAGGTTACTTCATTCCTGCATCTTCTCAATTGTTTCTTCCTTGTATTTGCCCTTTTCCTTTCCTACTTGGCGGGATTTGGCTTTCCGTTCCAGGATCTTTTTGCGGTCTTTGTCCAGTTTCAGCCTGGTAATAACCACCTGCAGAGGAAAAAAAAAAACAAAAACAACCACCAACTGTAAGCAATCATTAACACAAAGGCACAGCGTCTAATCTCACTTTCCAAACCCAAGGTAGATGCCTAAACATGAAATAACTTTTACTGGTTCTAGCATTGATCTTTTTAGTAACCACCCCAACTTAAACATTTAACAATGCTCAACCAAAAGGGTAGAAAATCTATTCACAGCAGCAATTCTGTTTTCCTGCTAACCATCTACCCCACTTTTCTCATTCCAGGTAAGATAAACAAGTGACATACAAGCAGTATTTCTAAAATAACTTCAAAAATTATACAGTTGAAGCAAGGTATCATTAATCCTAGCTACTCAGGAAACCGAAAGCAGAAAAGTCTCCAATCAACAATCAAATAGCCAGACAAACCCGAGATTAGTGAACAAAAAGCTTGCAAGGGGGGTATGGTTCAGATGGTAGGGCCAAGCCATGAATGAAAAAGGTCCCCAAAGTTTAGGCCTCAGTATCCATACAATTGAACAAAAACATCAAGGGGCCAAACTCCAAATCTCCAGTAGGTCTGGGAATATAAAACTGGGAAATTCTATGAAATTTCCACCTAGTGGACATGCATGGCTGTAGGAACACAAAAGTGGCCAAGAACATGCAGAGTGGGAAAAGGGGCCACCAGCAAGGGTCTAGTGAGGGGTCTAGTGAGGTAAGACCCTATACAAGTCAGGGCCCTGAACATCATCAAACAATATGTATCAACTCTCGTATTTTGAAGAACATCCTGTGGTGGTGGAAGACACAAGATCTCAAAGGCAAAACCAGAAATTTGAGCATACTATGTATGAGACCCTGTGTAAATACCAAACAGAAACACAATAGAATATTGAAGTTAGAATTTAGTGTAATTGGTTTGACTAGGTTTGAACCTCTAGCTACTGTGGTTGTAGATTGCATGGTCTAAGTAGAAAGATGGAGAGATCTTCAATTAACCAGCAAAAGACTGGAAATGGAGGTGAGGCTCAAGTAGTTGAGCACTAGCTTTGAACACAAGCAGCTGCTGGACACAGCCCCAGAACCACACACAAAAAAGTTAGGACCCTAGACAAGATAAAAAAGTGAAAGAAATAAGAATTGAAGTCCTGGGCACTAGTTTTCCCCTCCAAAAAAGGAGGGTGGAAAGGAATGTCTTTACTCTTAAGAGACACATCTGTTTACTGAATTTTGCTAAATACACACCAAACAGGGTTAAAGGCTCAAATCATCTAATAATATATTCATTCACTCCTGATTCCAAACATCTGTCAATCTTTTAATTTTTCATTTATCAGTTTACTAAGCTTCTGAAAATATACATTAAACATAGTGTTGAAGGCAGTTTGATGTTGGAAAGCATTTCATTTGTCAGTTTTCATCACAAATGAAGTATATTAACAAAGCTACCAAAATATGGTGATGCTTTGAACAATCCCATGTGCCAAAACGTCCCCTCAGATAATCTCACCAACACATACCTTGCTGGGGTGAATGCCCACGTGGACAGTGGTGCCATTGGCCTTTTCCCGCTGTACCCGTTCGATGTAGATGACATACTTCTTCCTGTAAACCTGCACTACTTTGCCGATCTGCTGACCTTTATAGTGCCCTCGTACAACCTAAATGCAAATTCAACAGCACGTGACTCAAAGGAATGTGATCAGTAAGAAAAAACAGAATCAGTTATACACAAGCACCAAGTGCAAGATTTGATAAATTCTTTTGGTGCCAGGGCTCAAACCCAGCCTTGGGTATCCTAGGAGCTTACATTTTGGGGGGAGGGGGGGGAAAACCTTACATTTTTTTTTTGCCAGTCCTGGGCCTGAGCACTGTCCTTGGACTTTCTCAAGACTAGAGCTCTACCACTTGAGCCTCAGCACCACTTCCGGTTTTTTTTCTATGTATGTGGTTCCGAGGAATTGAACACGGGTCTTCATGCATGCTAGGCAAGCACTTTAACCACTAGGCCAAACTCCAGGCCCGAAACCTTACATTTTTAAAGATGTAATTCTAGCAGGTGCAGTAGCTCACACCTGTAATCCTAGCTACTCAGGAGACTGAGATCTGAGGGTCAAGGTTAAAAGACAGCTCGGGCACAAAAGGACCTGAGACTCTGATCTCCAATTAACCTCTAGAAAACAGGAAGTGGGGCTTGGCTCAAGGGAGGGTGGCAGTCTTGAGTTGAAGAGCTCAGGGACAGCATCTAGGCTGAGCAAGCCCCAAGATCCACAAAAAAAGGGAAAAAGATGTAATTCTGCAGGGTATCGGTGGCACATGCCTGCAATCAATCCTAGCTACTCAGAATCTGTGGATCACAGTTTGAAACCAGCCTGGGCAGAAAAAGCTACAAGTGGAGCTGTGGCTGAAGTGGTTTAGAACCAGTCTTGAGCAAACACAGCTCAGGTTCCAGCTCCAGGACCAGAAAAAAACAAAAACAAAACATATAAACTTTGCCATCTACTTAACAGACAATGCACCCTAAAAGAACCTACTCTAGTTTTCTGAGTTGTAAGGAATGTGTTATTCTATTCCAACACTAGCTGGTCCCCAAGTGCTAAATTCACAGCCTATAACAAAAGACCCAGTGCCAAATGGAAGGCACTAAATACTTCTAAATAGAATCAGTTCTCATCAACTAGCTTATTTACAAAAAAGATTGCGCCCAAGATCTACTGTCAATTTTAGGACAGTGTCCTCAATCCATATTGCTTTGTTGGGAAGTGATTTCATTTTAATTGCTGTTAACTTCACAATACAGATATCAAATAAGTTCTTTTAGAGATGCCTTTAATTCTGCAATACTCATGAAAAATTCCACCAAAATTGATTTTGTCAATTATTTATCAGTGAGCTCCCACCACCTGAACAATGATCTTCTCTAGACTTTAAATACCTCAATATACTGACCAAAGAATCCTGAATAATGCTGGCTGTCAGGCTTTCTTTTTAAAATTATCCTGGTTGGGCTGGGAATTTGGCCTAATGGTAGGAAGACTGGGTTTCTATTCCTCCTCAGTACCACATACATACAAAAGCCAGAAGTGGTGCTGTGGCTCAAGTGGTAGAGCTTTGAGGAAAACTCAAGGACAGTGCTCAGGCCCTGAGTTCAGTCCCAGGATTGGCAAAAAAAAAAAAAAAAAATCCTGATTGCACTTGATTCTTCAAAAAAATTGAATATCAGTTGGATGCCAATGGCTGTCATTCTACTCAGGAGGCTGCAATCTGAGGATTATGGTTTAAAAATCAGTCCAGGCAGCAAAGTCCAGGACAACTTCTATCTCCAATTAACAAGCAAAAAGCTGGAAATGAGAATGCTAGCCTAGTGAAAAAGCTAAAGGACTGCATGCATTCAAGCACTGAGTTCAAGTTAAATTTTTGAACAGAAATTATGCCCTCCCACACAAAACCAGCTTTGTACCAAAAAGGGGGGGAGTGGGGAAACCTAGAAAATAGGTAACCCAACTTTCTTATTATGCTGGCCCAATCTATCTTTGCAACCCTGTTCTGGGAGCAAAGTTCTCACAACGCATTCCATCTTTGAAAATAAGTGCATTTGGTCGTGGCTCCAGGGAGCAGAAATACATACCTGCACCTCATCATCCTTTCGGATGGGCATAGACCGGACGTTGTACTTTTGTCTCAGCTCTTTGGAAAGAGGGGAAGACATAATCTTCCTGCGAATGTGGGAGGGTGCATTGAAATGCCTTTTCCTGTTCTTGCTTCGGTCAGAGGTGACAAAGGGATTGAACTTCATTTTGGCTTTAAAACAAAAAGAAAAGAAAAAAAAAAGGCTTTTAAATGACCAAAGTCTCTTCAAGTTAAGATGCCCTGTTCTAGAACTCAACCGCCAAACACCCAGAATGCAATGGCCCATCAAGAGAGGCTTGAAGGCCGGGAACGTGAGTTACTGGTAGAGTGCTTGCCTAGCATAAATGATCCCCTGGGTTTGATTCCTCGGTTCGACATAGAAAAAGCCAGAAGTGGTGCTGTGGCTCAAGTAGGAGAGCTCTAGCCTTGAGAAAGCCCAAGGACAGTGCTCAGGCCCTGAGTTCAAGGCCCAGGACTGGCTAAAAGAAAAAAAAAAAAAGCTTGCAATTTATAAGTTCTCCGTACTTAGAGGGGACGTCCTACTTGTTTCCAGAATGGACACGTTCTCCGTTAGCATAACACGTTTGTCTTTGCCAAAAAGTCTGCTTATACTCCTTAAGGGTTGGATGAGAATAACTGGCTTTGTGAAAATTACCTCCGGATTACGGCAAAAGGGGCGGCGCACGCCCCTGTTCAGACAGCACCGGGCGCCTGCTAGGCCTGACCAGCCCTCACCTCTCGCCCTCTTGGGCGTGAACACACTCCGGCCCTCCTAAATCCATCAAGCCGGCGCCCCGCCTCCACTCCGGAGCCCCCAACTTCAGATTCCCGAAGACCTCGGGGCCAAAGAGCGAGTTAAGAGCTGGCGAGGGGAGGTCCGGTAAGCGCAGCCGTGCCGACAAGATGCTCAGCACCCTGCTCACACTTGGCCCCATCCATCTCCTCGGCCCCCCCCCCCCCCCAATCGTCCGTTCCTCCTCCCCACTCCAGACTGGCGGCCCCTGGGCCAGGAAGCAAGCAGACAGACCACCCTGGTCCCGTTCTCTGGCAGCCATAACGCCAGCGGGACAACGTCAGGACCCCTGGGTACTGAGCCACTATGAGCCAGGGGCGGATGGCAGCGGATTACCCGCGCCTTCCCGCTCGATCCTCACCCGCTCCTGCTTCAGCGATGGCCGAAAAGGGGAAGAGAACTACAGGCCGCTTCCGGTTCTGTAAGTTGACGAGAGATCTCGCGAGACTACTGTCCCTCAGAGCAGGAGGGGCACGGAGTTTAAGAGAGAATGGGACCGGGAGAGGAACTTGAGTCTCCTGCCACCTCCCGGCCCGGAGGGGAACTGCGACGGGCGGGGTCTTCGGGAGCCGAGTCGGATGGTTTGGGATCCGCCTGCGAGGATGGTTGGGGAAGGAGCGAGTGGCTTCAGGGGATCCGATCCCAGACGCTGGGCGATCGGGGAAAAGCCACCAGGTGGCGCCGGGCTGCCCATCAGTGCATCACCCCAGTGACCTAGAGCTCAGCAGCCCAGGGCTCCGTCCCGGCTCCTGCCACCCCCCAGGGGTGGGGGTCTTTCCGGAAGACCAGGCTGGTGATCGCTCCCCACTCCACAGAGGGAGATCTGATCCTGACTCCCGCTGGGCTCCGGGGTAAGGGCCAGGTGGCGTAGGGAAAGCTGTCCTGTGGGGAGGCTCGCCCACCCGCGTCCAGCTCAACCCAGGGACCGGCAGCAGCTGGAGGAGGGCATGCACGCCCCTGCACATGGAATCCGCCCCTGCAAGGGTCACATCTCACAATTAAACTATGTGACCCGGGGACTTGCTGAGTGCTTCCCCACCGCCCCCCCTTTCATTTCAGCGAGATTTTCTCTGCTGAACCTCTCTCTCCTAAATGCTTATTACAGAGGATTTTTCACAGGCTAGACACCAGAGGGACTCCATAAATCCCAAGTGAATGCTTGCTTGCAGGAAGTCGTTGTGCAAGATAGATAAGAAAATCCACTCGACCACAGGGAGACTGGAAGTGGAGCTGAAGCTCAGGTGGTAAAATGCTAGCCGTGGGCAGAAAAAGCGCCCCAGGACCTGGGGCCCAGCCAGAGTTTGATCTGAACTCTGAAAGCCATAGAGAAGTCCTGACAGCTCCTACTTTCCTACTTTGCTTTCTTGTCTGGTCTTCACAGTCGTTCTGCTTCGCCTCAAGAACTTCCAACCCCTTTGTCAGCTCTCCCTCATCATCCTTCTGTCTTTCCCCAGAGGCCTACAGTGCTTCCTCCACTCATATGATTCTCCACTAGATCTGTTGTGGGTCTCCTCACCTCCCTCCCCAGCCAAACATGAGTCACCATATTAAACCCTTCAGCCTACTGTGGGGGAAGCATGACCACTCACACCTCGGGGGGATTGTGTGGCTATGAATTGCACCCAATGATGCAAATTGCCAATGGCCTAGTTACAAGAGTGTTTCTCTTAACCTGTGTCTGAGCTCCAACCTGTGTACTTCTCAGGAAACCTGACTTGGCTGCCCCCTCTCTGTCTCTTCTCTACTTTCCCTTTACCTGGTTTAAAAGATCTTTCAGCTGGAAGTGTGGCCTAGTGGTAGAGGGCTCCCCTAGCATGCATGAAGACCTGCGTTCAATTTCTTAGTACCGCCTACACAAAAACCCCCAAAACCCAAAAAACAACAACAAAAAAACCCCCAGAAGTGGCGCTGTGGTTCAAGTGGTAGAGCGCTAGCCTTGAACAAAAAGTGTCCAAGGATAGTCCCCAGGACCTGAGTTCAAGCTCCAAGACTGGCAAAAAAAAAAAAAAAAAAAAGAAAGAAAGAAAGAAAGAAAAGAAAAAAATCTTTCAAGACAGATGCTAGCAGCTCATACCTGTAATCCCTAGCTACTCAGGATGGTTGGTGAGATCTGAGGATTGTGGCTCAAAGCCAACCTGGGCAGCAAAGTCCGTAAGACTCTCCTTACTAATTAATCACCAGAAAACTGTAAGTGGTACTATGGCTCAAACTAGTAGAACACTAGCCTTGAACAGAAAAGCTCAGGGACAGTATTCAAGCTCAGGACAGGCGTGCACATGCACGCACCTCCCCCCCCCAATCTTGCAATCTCAATGCCAATGGCTCTTGCTTGTAATCCTAGCTACTCAGATCTGAGTGCTGAAGTTCAATGCTAGTCTAGACAGACAAATATACGACACTTTTCTCTCCATTTACCCACCAAAAACCTGGAAGTGGAGAAGTGGCTCATCCCTGAGCATAAAAAGCTAATTGAGACCATGGGCCTCTAGTTCAAACCCCATTACAGGTACACATACCGTACTTTTAAAAAATCTACGCATGAATACATTGTGAGAGCCCTTCCCCCCAAATGCTGGGCTGTGAGACCGGAGAGGATTTCGAATAGGCAATATCTCCTCTTAGAACTCTCAGAATGCTGAGAGTTTCCCGCAACCGTCAATCAGTCCTGGCTTGAAGGAAATTCAGATTTGTATTGTGGTTGTATTCTATTTCTACACCAAACATTCTGGGAACTTGGGGATAGACAGAAATCTCTACTAACTGTAAGTCATTTTCTGCTTACATCTGCTTCTTATGATGAAGAAGTGATCACTTGAGTAAGATTATACCACATGTTTGGTGCATGTAACTTCAAAGAAATTGTGACCTCATTCTCTGCATGTATGCACCTGTACCCTACTCAATAAATACCATGTAAAGTGGACCTAGGATACTTGAAGCTGGTGGAAGACTTCAGGGGCCTCTGGTGCTCTAAACCTCAATTCCACAATCTGGTGTTATTATTATCTTGTCCCTGGTCACTATGGGTTGTGACAATAATTTTTTTTTTTTTTTGTCACTCATGGGCCTGAGTGCTATTCCTGAGCTCTTCAGCTCAAGGCTACTGCCCTACCCCCTGAGCCACAGAGCTACTTCCGGTTTTCTAATGGTTAATTGGAGATAAGTGTCTCACAGACTTAGGGATGATAGCCAAGATTACCAGCGTGAGCCACTGTGGCTGGCTGCGACAGTAAATTTTTTTTTTTTTTTTTGCCAGTCTTGGGCTTGAGCTCAGGGCCTAAGCACTGTCCTTGGACTTTCTTAAGGCTAGAACTCTACCACTTGAGCCTCAGCACCACTTCTGGCTTTTTTCTATGTATGTGGTACCAAGGAATCGAACCCGGGTCTTTGTGCCTGCTAGGCAAGCACTCTACCACTAGGCCAAACTCCCGGCCCCTGTAAATTAAAAAAAAAAAATCTCAAACTGGCCCTTGGTTTGTTTGGAAGCAGATCTCTGTGAAGTCTTCAGACACATCAAAGCAAGAATTGATGTCCAGATTGCTCACCTAAAATGAACTAGATATTTGTCATGCACACTGCTCTTACATAATGCACCAGGCTCTGGAGACAGCAGAATGTGTGAGATGCAGGGTCTGCCCTCTGCGGGAGTACTTTGTCTAGCAGGAAGAGATTCACTTTGTCCACAAAGATGCTTACAAGCATCCCAGGAAGATGGCAGCGGGCAGGCAGAGTTTGTGAAGGAGGCGTGGCAGGGGGTGGGGAGGACTTCTTAGGTCACCTCTCCCGATTGTTTCTAGAGAGCTGTGTACAAAATAGGGAAACGCCTTCCAGAGCTCAGTCTGCCTAGACTGTGGAAGTATATAGTAAAGGTTCTTGTGCTGAGCACTGGTGGCTCCCACCTATAATCCTAGCTACTCAGGAGGCTGTGAGCTGAGGACCACATTTTGAAGCCAGAACAGGCAGGAAAGCCCATGAGACCCTTTGCCTCCCATTAAGCACACACACACACACACACACACACACACACACACACACACACACACACACACACACAGGTTCTTGTTATAATGGGAGGTGGCAATATGCATAACACTTTGTGTTGGTGCCTCTGGATTAATGAAGGGAGGAAGGAAGAAAGTGTTGTACCCAAATTCCTAGGACCCCGAAAGAACCACCAGAGGCCGAAGTCAAAGCAAAGAAGCAAGGGTTGTTTATTATGAGTTCGAACTCGGACCTCCGCGTGCCCATAGCCAGCAACGCTAAGAGGCCCCGAACAAAGGTTTTACACAGCTTTTATAGGGGAATTCCATAGTTACAACCTGATTGGTTGTTTGGTAACTTCGAACCACTGGTCGCTTCAGGATTGGTCAGAGCTCAGGTGTCTAACCACTGAGCATTGAGCTGTTGCCACCTGAGGTTCAAGTCCGGGCTAGTTCCAGGAACATGTGTTTTTGATTCCTAGTACATGGGCCCTGAGCAAGGGGGAGAAGGGGGTCATTCCCAGAACATGGGACAATCTTGACACAACAAAAGGAAGGAAGGAAGGAGGGAAGGAAGGAAGGAAGGAAGGAAGGAAGGAAGAGAGGGAGGGAGAAGCAACTGAGTTTAGATTTAATCCCAGGCATCTGTCTATCTGCCTACCATCTGATTATCTACCTATCTAATCTATTATCTTATTCGTCCTTCCATCTATCATCTATCTGATAGTATCTTACTGTAGTGCCCTGACTGCAGGGTGGCAGTAAGTACAGTAATACACACACACACACACACACACACACGCACATGCTTTTTGTTGGTGGTGATGGTAGTGGTAGGGCTTGAACTCTGGGTCTGGGTACTAACCCTGAATGCTTCAGCTCAAGGCTACCATGCTACTACTTTGAGCCACAGCGCCACTTCTGGTTTTCTGGTGATTAATTAGAGATAAAAGTCTCACAGATGGGCCAGGCCTCGTGGTAGAGAGCTTGCCTATCATGCATGGATTTGATTCCTTGGTGAGCTAGCCTTGAGAAAATTCAAGGACAGTGCCCAGGCCCTGAGTTCAAGCCTCAGGACTGGCAAAAAAAACAACCCAACTCTCACAAACTTTCATACCCAGGTTGGCTTTGAACTGAGATCCTCAGATTTCAACCTCCTGAGTAGCTAGGATTATCAGGTGTGAGCCACCAACTCCTGGCAAACAAAATTCTTTTTTGGGGAGAGGGGCTTGAACTCAGGGCCTAGGCATTATCCCTGACCTTTTGTGCTCAAGGATAGCATTCTGTCCCTTGAATTACAGCTCTACTTCTGGATTTTCTTGGTGGTTAAAGAGTCCCATAGACCTTTCTGCCCCAACTGGTTTTGAACCATAATCCTCAGTTCCCAGACTCCTGATTAACTAGTAAGCCACCAATGCTGGCAAAAAAAAAATTGTATTTAAGAAAAAAGCAGAAGGTTACATGCTGGTAACCCACACCTATTATCCTAGCTACTCCGGAGGCTGATACCTGAAGATTGCAGTTGGAAGCCCGGGCAGACAAATCTGTGAGACTATCTCCAGTTAACAAGCAAGAAGGTGGAAGTGATGCAGGGTATTCGTGGCTCATGTCTGTAGAGCTGGTGCAAGCCCTAGCATGCACACACACACACACACACACACACACACACACAAAGGTGGATGTGGGGCTCAAGTGGTAGAGCACCAACCTTAAGCAAAAAAGCTAAGCAAGAGTGAAAGGTCCTGAGTTCATGCTCCAGTACTGGCAATAATAATAATAATAATAATAATAATAATGATAATAGAGAAGAGAAAATCAAATCAAAGAAACACATTATGCCCGGGGGAGAGTTTGGTTTAATGGTAGAGTGCTTGCCTAACATGCATGAAGGTTCAATTCCTTGGTACCATGTACACAGAAAAGGCCAGAAGTGGTGCTGTGGCTCAAGTGGCAAAGCTCTAGCCTTGAGAAAGCCCAAGGACAGTGCTCAGACCCCGAGTTCAAGCCCCAAGATTGGCAAAAACAATAAGAAAAAACAAAAAAAACCCCAAGAAACCTGCATTAAGCCCCAAATAAATCCACAGGGCCTTAGGAACACCAAGAGTGTTAAGCTCCTTGCTTTTCTTCTTGAATGCCTGGTATGCATAAGATGACATGTTTCTAACCAGACAAACCAGCTCCATAGCACCAGTACCTGACACCCTTGAGAGACTGGGTCCGTGGTTTTACAGTGCTTGAATGTTCTTGGGCCAGGCTCTTCAACAGGTGACTGGTGTGTACACTAAGACGTTGTAATATTTTTCAAGTTGATTGTTTTCTTTTGGTACTGGGCTTGAACCCACAATCCTTGACTTGCTAAGTACTTTCTCTACTACTGAACTACTCCTCTGGCTTTCAATAGACACTACATTTACTTGGCTTAAGGAAGGAATGAAGCAAGCAAACAAACATGCTAGATGAAATGCCAGTGGCTCACAACTGTAATTCTAGCTACTCAGGAGGCTGAGATCTGAGGGTCGAGACTCAAAGCCAGCCAGGGCAGAAAAGTCCCCGTGAGACTCGTATCTCCAACTGACTCCTCAAAAACCAGAAGTCGCACTGGGGCTCAAGTGGTAGAGCCCTAGCCTTGAGCACAAAGAGGCTCGGAGACAGTGCTCAGGCCCTGAGTCTAAGCTCCATAACTGACCAAAAAACAAAAACAAAAAACCATAAAAGACAGGCAAAGTGAAGTTTCTCTCCCACCCCATTAATTTCTCATCCCTTTCTTTGGCTAATCATGATTACCAGGTTTTTGTACATTTATCAATTTCCTTTTGCAGAAATAAGGCAATGTAAATATATATTTGCATTCCTTTTTCTTTCTCCATAAATTGTAGGAGCCAATATCTGGGGTTCCACACCTGGCCTGTTCTCATTAGCCAGTATGTCTTGAGATGGTCCTTGCCATTCAGGTGTCATTCATGTCTGTTCTAATTCTCTCTAGTGTTTCTTAGGCAGGCGTGGATATTGTTATGTACAGGGCTAGATTTGAACTTGGGATCTGGAGTCTGCTCACTTTATTTGCTTGAGCAATTAGTCCTGGATATTTTTGGTAGTCCGGGCCTTGAACTTAGGGCCTGGTTGCTGTCTCTGAACTTTTTGCTCCAAACTAGTGCTCAACCACTTGAACTACTGTTTTTTTTTTCACTTCTGGCTTTCTGGTAGTGAATTGGAGATAAGACTCTCAGGGATTTTTATGCCCGGGCTGGCTGGCTTTGAACTATGATCCTCAGATGTCAGCCTCCTGAGTATCTAGGATTACAGGTGTGAGTCACCAGCACTTCCTTTCTGCTCTGTTTTTTACTGGTTACTGTGGACTCTACAAGACTTTCAGCACAGTCTGAAAATCATGATGCTCTTGAATCATGATGCCCTAGATCTCAGTCTCCTGAGTAGCTAGGGATTAAAGGCATGAGCCACTGGTGCCACTCCTTTTTACTTCTTTATAGTTAAATAACCAGTTATGTACTGATTAGCATTTAGGGTTTCCCTGATGATTCGTTATTACTACTTATATAAACATATACTAGTATACACGATACTACTCAGATAGCCCAGTTTATCTAGAGGATCTATTACTAGTACACAAATTGCTAGGTCAAGACAGAAATTTTGATAGGTAATGTCAAATTTCCCTTGGTAAGAATTTTACCAATATCTATTGTAGCCAACAACTCAACTGCCACTTTGAGTCTTCGTTGCACAGTAGGTTTTAGAACTTTCAGAGTATGCTGGGCACTAATATCTCACACCTGTAATCCTAGCTACTCAGGAGGCTGAGATCTGAGGATTGTGGTTTGAAGCCAGCCTAGGCAAGAGAGCCTATGAGACTCATCTCTCCAATGAACCAGCAACAAGTTGGCAGTTAGGCTGTGGCTCGTGGTAGAGTGCCAGCTTTGAGCAGAGAAGCCAGGTGAGAATAGGAGGCCCTGAATTCAAGCCCCAGTATTGGAACACACACACACACACACACACACACACACACACACACACACACACACACACACAGGTACACATTATCATTCCGAAAGTCCAAACTGAGAGCTTCTCATGTGCATTACTGAGTCAATAGATGGAATCTTTGAGAAAATAGATAACTTTATTTAAAAAATAGCTGTTGACATCCTTTGAAAATAAGTGGCATCCAGGGACTGGAAATGTGGCTTAGTGGTAGAGTGCTCACCTAGCATGCATGAAGCCCTGGGTTCATTCCTCAGCACCACATACACTGAAAAAGCCAGAAGTGGTGCTCGGTGCTCGGTGCTCGGGCTCAAGTGGTAAAGTGTTAGCCTTGAGCACAGAGAGGCTCAGGGACAGAGCCCAGTCCCTGAGTCCCTGAGTTCAAGACCCAGGACTGGCAAAAAAAAAAAAAAGCGACATCCATAAGTCACAGCCATAGGTTATGAAAACCCTCTGGGTATTTTAAAAGAAGCTTTTGGTAAAGCCAGCAGAATCTGAAAAGGCACCAAATCAAGTCCCTAGAGATGTGTGCCACCAGTCAAAGCAGCCTGGTAGAAGTGAAGACAGGCCCTTCAGGGTCTTTGTAATAACTTACAAAATAAGGTGAACTACCTTGAACAAAAATAAGGTCAGCTGCCTTATTTTTGATCCTATAAATAAATATTTCTCTACAGAATCCACTTGCTTTCTCCTTCCCTACCCATAACCCCTGTGTTCTAGAGTTTTGAGACAACCACGCAGTACATTAGAACAGCTCTCTGAGTCTCAAGTGTCTCCTGCAATATGAGACCCCCAACAATGGTCCCCAAATGTGACCCTGCAGACATCCTGGGCACTGGTAGCTCACACCTGTAATCCTAGCTACTCAGGAGGGTAAGATCTGAGACTCATAGCTTGAGGCTAGCCAGGGCAGGAGAGTCCATGAGGCTTGTATCTCCAATTAACTATGAGAAAACCTGAAGTGGCGCTGTGGCTCAAAAGGGTAGAGTGGGGTCTTGAACACAAAAGCTCAGGACAGTGCTCGGACCCTGAGTTCAAGCCCCACAACGGACAAAAACAAAACAAAAAGAGAGCTACAATACTATGCCTTTCCCTCCACAGATAGAAACTGTGTGAGAGGAGTTTAGCTGTTGGAGGGCTTAGCTATTGGCATATACCAAGTACCAGTCTCTATCCATCTGTAAAAATCACTGGAAGCTTTTGTTGAGCTGACTTGGTGACAACATAAACCAGCCCAGAGCTTTTCCCTGTCACTGCTCAGGTGAGATGAAATCTGAGGTGGACTTGATCAAGGGTCCCCACCACCATCTGATGTTCTGTCCCCTGGGACAGTGGCCTTGGGCAAGCACAGCAGTGCCTGGCTGTCAGCACCAGTTGATACAGCGTCCTTGACACATCCAGCTGTTGTCTTCCCCACCCTTCATCATCCCGCTCAGCCTGAGAATCCACCTCAGAAACAGGCCAGGCTGGTGTGGCCTCTAATGGATGGTTGGGTCATAAGGAGGAGGAGGAGCAGGAAGAGGAGGAGGAGGAGGAGGAAGAGCAGGAAGAGGAGGAGGAGGTCTTGACAGGGAGGGAAGCAGGAGCCCCCAGGGGTTAATTTGCCTGCATAGCTCTGTGCTGACTCAAATTCACTTGGGGGATGTCCCCTCTGCTCCCTGTTTTTCACTCTACCCTGACAACCCCAAGATTTCAAATGAAGCCCATTCCTTGGGCCTGGGGGAGAGAGACCTCTGACTCTGGGGACATTCCACAGTCAACCACTGTTTTCTGTCTTGGCCTTGGCTTTTCAGGGTGACTACTGGTTGCTCCCCCCCCCCCTCCCCGCACCACACTCTGCCCAGAGGTCATAACCTCTGAGATCACCTTCTAGGTTAGTGGGTGGAGGCAGGAAAGACTGGAAGGGGTGGAATGCCATGAGGGTCAAATATGGGCCCCGAGATTCTGAGCAGCCTGTGTTTGAGTCCTGTCCTGGACCTTTCTCTTTGTTCCTCAGGGAAAGTTTGTGAGTCTCACCCAGCTGGCATTTTGGCCTGGATCAGGCCTGCCACTTGGCACCCACTGGGCATGATGGAGGCCAGCAGAATTTTCTGGTCCCCAGGGAGGACCACCTGGCTTCAGGGAAGGTAACCTAGCAGGTAAAGTCTGCACCTTAGAGGTGGTGACCCCACTTAAGGGCAGAGACCAGCCATCTTCCAGTCTGCTTCATTCCCACCCTTATGCAGGCTAAGGATTTACTGACAAGAAGGCTGAGCTGCTCTGGCTCCCACCTCCAGCCTCCAGCCTCAACTCTACCCTACTCTCTTTGCCCCATCTCTGCCCAGGCCTTCTTCTGATAGCCTCCATCGACATCTCACTTGTCGCCTCTCCCCCTCTTTCCCCAGCCATGGCCAGCCTGGCTAAGGAGCGAGACAGCTACCAAAGTAGCTCTGAGGCCAGGCCTGGCTCAGTTGCCCTCTTGGTGACATGGCTCAGGCCTGCTTCCTCACCAGAAGCACCCAAGGCAGGATGGCGGCTACCACAGCCACCACAGCGATGAGAGTGATGAGCAGAAGGGCCCGGGAGCGGCAGCAGAAGGAGCGGGTGGAGCTGGGCGCTGGGGAGACCTCAGAGAGCTCTGCCAGGCTCCGCCTGGGCAGCACACTATCCTGCTCCCCCAGGGGCATCCCATGGCGGCTGATGATGAAGAGCTGTGACTCCCGGGGCAGGCTGGGCAGCGGGTCCAATGGGAGCTGGACACCCTGGCTTGAGGAGGATCTCCAGACCGGCTGGGAGATGGCCAGGGGGCTTGCGGGGGTCCCACGGTCCGGTGAGGGCCCTGGGGGCAGGCCCACGGGCACGACCAGGGTCTGTGAGCTCTTGTCCAGCATGGAGGGCCAGCGGGAGCTCTTCTTGCTGAGGAAGGTGACATAGCGACAGATGGGGCAGACGATGATCCTCTGGACTTGCCCGTCCACCCGGGTGGACAGCAGATACTTGACTAAGCAGTCATGGCAGAACACATGGCCACAGCTCAGGGTCCGGCTGGCCCCCTCCAGGTCCCGGAACTTCTCATAGCATACGGGACACTCGCTGCCCGAGCTGTCCTTGCTCTCCCCTTCTGACATGGCCCTGGGAGAAGATAGGGCTTAGCTGGAAGAGGGGAAGGGCAAAGTTGTGAACAATGAGGCCTTTTCCTCCCTCCTTGGCCTCTTTGTAACTCCACCCACCCTCCTGCCTCCAGCCTCCTCATCCCTTCTCCTTATGGTTCCTCTTCTTCCTACGCCTCCTCTTTCCTGTTCTACTGCTTCTCCTCAGTGGCATACTCAAATTAAGCCCTAAACTGGGCATCAATGGCTCACACCTGCAATCCTAGTTACTCGGGAGGCTGAGATCTGGGGATTGTGATTTGAAGCCAGGCTAGGCAGACAAATCTTCAATTAACCAGCAAAAAAACAGAAGTGAAAGTAGGGCCCAAGTGGTAGAGTCCCTGCTGAGTGACAAGCAAGAGCGTGAGGTCCTGAGTTCACACACACACACACACACACACACACAAAATGAATGCCCAAAGCACAGGTACTTCTGGCCCTCTGGCACTGCACCCTAGCTGTGGTGAGGGAGAGTGGAGGGTTATGAAAAGTACACGAGGCACCTGATGTCTCAGCCATGACATGCACTCACGCTGAGGTCACCACTATGCTTCTTCCTGGTTTCATGAAGGAAGGAAAGACAGGGAGACCCAGTTCTGGGATCAGACAAGTTGCTAAGTTTGCCCAGCCCCAAGTCTTATCTTCAGCTTGGGCTTAGCGCTCACAAGGCCATTTTTTTTTCTTTTTTTTTTTAGGAAAGCAGCTACTACTCCTCAAACAGTTCGAGCTGATCTGTGACGTCACGGCTTCTGGGAACACGTCCACATAATTTTACTCTCTCTGGGGGTAAACAGGCCAGTGAATGGCATTCCAATGTGCTAAGCATGGTTACAAAGCAATGACTGTTTTAAAAATAAAGCTTAGAACTCACACAGGCAAATGCTTGCTGGCCTTCTGCATAGTCACCCCCCAACCACGCTCAGTCATTCTTCAGATTTCTCTTCTGAGACTCCTGAGGCAATCTCCTGATGAGCCTCAGTGAAGACAGATTTTCATCCGTGGAGGATGTGGCTGTGGCTGTTTTGAAAATGACCAAAAGTCACTGGCAACCAGAGCTGGTGAGAAAGCAAATGAGTGATCATGTGGTGTGGTATTATTTGAAATCAAAGATATGAGATCATTATAATGTGTCCCAGTGGAGTTTAAATGCTTTCGTGTGTGTGTGTGTGTGTGTGTGTGTGTGTGTGTGTGTGTAACTGGAGCTTGAATTCAGAGACTTGCACTCTTATTTAGCTTTTTGCTCAAGGCTGGTGTTCTACCACTGAAGCCATACCTTCACTTCTGGTCTTTAGCTGGTTAATTGGATATGAGTCTCATGGACTCTTTTGCTCAGGCTGGCTTAGAACTGTGATCCTCAGATCTCAGGCTTCTGAATAGCTACAATCACAGTTTCTTAAAGCAAAGCAATGATACCCAAAGATGCTCTTGCCAGAATTGTTGATGATTTTGAAGGGACTTTACCAAACACCTTAGGTAGAACTTCAGTGAAGTTTCATTCTCTTCATTTAAACACCAGTATTACAACTCTGTAGTCTTTTGCTTTTTTTTCTTTCTTTTTTTTCTTTCTTTTTTTTTTTTTTTTTTTTTTTGCCAGTCCTGGGCTTGAGCTCAGGGCCTAGGACTGTCCTTGGATTTTTCTCAAGGCTAGAAGTCCACTTGAGCCTCAGCACTACTTCCGGCTTTTTCTAAGTATGTGGAACCAAGGAACCGAACCTGGGTCTTCATGCATGCTAGGCAAGCACTCTACCACTAGGCCAAACTCCCGGCCCCTCTTTTTTTTTCTTTCCTTTCTCTTTCTTTCTCTTCCTCCTCCTCCTCCTCTTCCTCCTCTTCCTCCTCCTCCTCCTCCTCCTCCTCCTCCTTCTCCTCTTCCTCCCCCCCTCCTCCTCCTTCTTCTTCTTCCTTTTTTTGGGTGCAGATCCTGGGACTTGAACTCAGGGCCTGAGGCCTACCTCTACGCTTTTTTGCTCAAGGCTGACACTTTACCACTCAAGCCACACCTCCACTTCTAGCTTTTTTTTCTGGTTAACTGGAGATAAGACTTCCCTTTCCAGGCTGGCTTTGAAACATGATCCTCAGATCTCAACCCTCTGAGTAGTCAAGATTACAGGTATAAACCACTGGCACCAGGCATAACTGTATATTCTAAATTTACCCATTTGGGAAGGAATCATGATTCCTGTTATCAATATATTCTTCCATCAATGACAGAAAAATGGCCCACAAAACACACTGACGACGTAGAGCTGTGTGGCAGCCTCAAGACCTGACAGATGACACAATGAGAAGATTAGCTACTAGAAAGGATGAACTATAAAGATCACAAGCCCTTTGGAATCTCTTCCCTTTCTTGGCTTGGTTCCAAATTCATTTTGCCATGCTGAAAATGTTCTGTCATTAAAAAAGAGTAAAAAATATATATGTGGATGTCGTGATCAGTGCATGGAACATGTAGGCAGCACCCAAACTTTTATAGGGGTCAGTTTTGATTTCTTAGATAGCCATTGTAGCCCCTGGGCCAAGGAGGAGAGTGTCAAGTGCTCAGATGGTGAAGCTGTCTAATCTTCCCCAAGCTGGTTAACCTCTCTGCACCTCAGTTTCCCATCTGTACAGTGCTCCTTTCCTCCAACACCATTGGTGGAATTGAGTTCTAGTGTGGGTGAAGAGTATGGCACACAGTATATGTTGTATAAATGGGAGATCCATCCATCCATCCATCCATCCACTCATCTATCTATCCAACCAATAAT
This sequence comes from Megascapheus bottae, assembly GCF_031878675.1. Taxonomy (NCBI): domain Eukaryota; kingdom Metazoa; phylum Chordata; class Mammalia; order Rodentia; family Geomyidae; genus Megascapheus; species Megascapheus bottae. Next base: position 10,917,335 of record NC_143525.1, on the reverse strand, counting down.
CTATCCATCCATCCATCTAATTATTCAAAAGATATTTACCAGGTACCTATTATTTGCTAAATATTCAATTTACACATTGGAGATAAGCAGTGATCATAAAATAGAAAAAATGGAACTTTGCAGATGAGAGGACATTAGAATTGTGTGTGTGTGTGTGTGTGTGTGTGTGTGTGTGTGTGTGTGTGTTGATTCTGGAGCTTGAAGTCAGGGCCTGAGCCCTGTCCTTGGACTTTTTTGCTCAAGGCTGGTATTGTACTACTTGAGCTACAGCTGCACTTCTGTCTTTTTGGTGGTTAATTGGAGATGAGAGTCACACACACACACACACACACACACACACACACATTTTGGTCTGGTCTGACTTCAAACTGGAATCCTTAGATCTCAGCCTCCTAAAAAGCTACAATTACAGGTATGAGCTACTGGTACCTGGCTTAGAATTATTTTTGAAAGAATATATATATTTTAATGAGGAAGATTGATGATCATCTTCTAGCATTTTAATAGATGAGTAGACTCAAGTCTAGAGAGAGGGAGTGATTTGCCCAAGGTTCCTCAGGAAGGTGACAGGGAAGAAGCGCAGGAGAGAGTGGGTAGGAAGAAGAGAGTGAGGGAAAGAAAAGAGGGATCCTATAAAGGGCAGAGAACATTATTCAAATCAGTTGATTGGTGGAGCCAGTAAATATTAGATACTAGCCAAGTCAAGAAAAACTGTCCTCAGAATGAGGCATGGAGGAAAAGGAGGGTTTTTACTTCTAATCTAGAAAAAATAGATAAATAAAAGACATCCCAGGAGGCCACAGATGGCCTCTTTGTGTTTCATGGGCCTCACAAAGCCATACCATTCATGCTTGGACAGTGGCACCTCCTTTCCCATCAACCTCTCACCTCTCTACCTCAATCTGTCCCTGACACCTCCTTCCTGAAATCTCTCCCTTTTCATTCCATTCTCTACCCTGACTCTGTGTGGGATATGGAAGAGGACAGTCTGAGAAATCCAAGGAACCCACTCTGGTTTGGCAGGAGCTAGTACCTAACAATCTAAGGCATTCTATGCCAATGGCAACCCCACTGGAGCCTTAGGAAGCCGGGGGATGGAGGGAGAGAAGAAAAGAGGTATGACCAGTGTTGAGCTAATAATAAAATAATTATACCAGCGACCATTTATTGAACACTAATTACGTGCTTGGCATTTGGCATCCCTTCCTCACTTGAATTTTGACAACAATTTGGGGAGGTACATATTATCTCCATTTTACGACCAAGGAACTGAGGCTCAGGGCTCAAGTGAAACAACTTGTTCCAAATCATACTGCTAGTATGGGGCAGGATTTGAACCCAGGAGAGTCTAGCTAAGAAGCCTACATGACTTACCACCACCATCTCTACGGGAGGATAACTCAGAGGAGTCTCTTGCAAAGGGTGTCTCAAACTTTGGTGAAAGAAGTACACTGAAGGGGCCCTGGTGGGAAAAATGACTGCTTGAATCTTGTCCTCACAGTGACTATGAGGACTTTGGCCCTTTTGAGAAGATGAAAAAGACTATGGCTTTATGAGGTTCCCGCACTTTATCTCCACCGTAGAGGGAGTTCATGCCGAGGATAAAGGGGTTTGGGGAGCATTTGTTACCACCCCTACTCAGAGACAGACAGACAAACACGTCAAGGTACTGAGGGTTCCCTCCCATCACCCCAATATGCAAGTCCTGTAGTTTCAGCTCTGACAACTTCCACACCCAGATATGCCACACGCATCTCTCTGTTCTCTCTCTCTCTGTCTGTCTCTTACACACACACACACACACACACACACACACACACACACACACACACACACACACCATCCCAGCTCGAGTCTAGTGCATGGCACCCTCCTTCCCCCCCACCCAACCCGTCCTGTCAGATGCCCCCACTCACGTCAGCGCAGAGCCAGCAGCTTCACATCTGTCTTTGCACCCAGGGCCTCAGCAGACTGGACAGATCCACTGGGATCTCTGCGGCTGTCACTGCTCCCGCCTTGAAGGTATTTCCTAATGACTGAGCAGCTTGGGAGGACAGACAGCACGGGGAAGTGAATGCTGCCCAACCCGTTTGAGGCCAGGAGGTTCTTGGTGTTGCCCAGGGGTTGGGCAGCTGTTGGCGTCAGGTGATCCTGATGATGAGGGTGTTCCCAGAGGAGAACCCCCAGTCTGGGTCTAGGGGCAGAAGCAACCATGGGTCCCCATTGGTGAAGAGTCCTCTAGCAGGGGATTTCCCATCACCAAGAAAGGAAACACATATACATGACCTCCTGACCTTCTGAAAGCCATTCCACTGAGACCCCATTACAGAGTGAAAGAGTCAGATCAGCCTCAGAGGGCGGTGACACCCATCTGAGTGGTAGACCTTTATTATTCATCAAATAGGCAGAAGCTGTATCAGAGAAAGGATTCCTTCCTTCCTTCCCTCTCTCTCTCCCTTTCCTTATCTCTTCCTTTTCCTCCCTCCCTCCCTCCCTCTTTCTTTCTTTCTTTCTTTCTTTCTTTCTTTCTTTCTTTCTTTCTTTCTTTCTTTCCTTCTTTCCTTCTTCCTCTCTCTCTTTCTCCCTTCCTTCCTTTCTTCCTTTCCTGGGACTTGAACTCAGAGCCTAGGCATTGTGCCTTAGCCTTTTTGCTCAAGGCTGGGGCCCTACCACTTGAGCCATAGATCTACTTCTGACTGGTTAATTGGAAACATGAATCTCTTGTGTTTATGTGTCCAGGCTGGCTTTAAACTGTGATCCTCAAATCTCAGCCTCCTGAATAGCTAGGGTTACAGGTGTGAGGCATGAATTCCAGCATGGAATGACTTCTAATGTTCTATAGCATCTTGGAGCAGCTTTAGCTGACAGCAATGAATATATATTTCAGGTAGTAAATAGGATTTTGAATAAATGTTCCTAACACAGAAAAAAAAGGATAACTCTTAAGTTGATGGATATGCCAGGCTCCCTGATCTGATTATTAATCACTGTATAACTATATTGAATATATATACCACATACATCTATGCAATTGTGTGTGTGTGTGTGTGTGTGTGTGTGTGTGTGTGTGTGTGTGTGTGTGTATGCAGGTACTTGTGGTTCAAGCCTGCAATTCTAGTGATTGAGGATTCTAGAGATCTGAGGATTGTGGTTCATGCCAATCAGAACAGAAAGGTTCAAGACCCCCTTCTCAGTCCATAGCTGGTGTCAGTGTACCCACCCACACCCCAAGCTACATGGAAGAATGAGATTGTGAGACTGTGGTGCCAGGCTAGGCTGGGGTGGTGGTGTGTGTGTGAGGGGGAATGTCTAAGAGATTCTGTCTCCATGGAGGGGACCTGGATGCAGTGGCATGTGTCTGTGACCCCAGCCAATGCAGGAAGCCCAAAAGAAAGATGATAGTGACACACATTTGGATAGAAAGCGAGACCTAATTGGGTGCTGGTGGCTCATGCCTGTAATCCCAGCTCCCCAGGAAGCTGAAATCTGAGGATTGTGGTTTAAAGTCAGCTTGGGAGCCAGGTGTGCTGGCTTTATGGCTGTAATCCTAGCTACTCAGAAGATTGAGATCTGAGGATCAAGGTTCAAAGCCAGCCCAGGCACAAAAAGAACCAGAGACTCTTATCTTCAATTAACCTCTAGAAAATGGCAAGTGGAGCTTGGCTCAAGGGTAGGGTGGTAGCCTTGAACTGAAAAGCTCAGGGATAGCGCCCAGGCCCAGTTCAAGTCCCATGACCCACAAAAAATAAATACAAAAAAAAAAGTCAGCTTGGGTAGGAAAGGCCACGTGACTTTCAGAAAACTGAAAGTGGAACTGTGGCTCAAAGTGGTATAGGAATAGCCTTGAGAGAAAAAGCTAAGAGCTAAAGGACGGTGCCCAGGCCTTGAGTTCAAGGCCCAGTACTGGCATGAAAAAAAATTATTGGGCATTAGTGGCTCATGTCTGTAATCCTAGATACTTAGGAATCTAAGATCCAGGAGCAAGGTTCAAAGCCAGCCTAGGTAGGAAAATCTATGAGATACTTATCTCCAATTAGTCACCAAAAAGCTGGAAGTAGAGATGTGGCACAAGTGATAGAGTGCTAGCCTTGAGCTCAAAAGCTCAAGGACAGCATCCAGGCCCTGAGTTCAGGCACCAGGACTGGCATACACACACACACACACACACACACACACACACACACACACACACACACACACACACACGCACACTCCTGAAAGTAACCAGTGATAAAATCTAAAAAATAACCAATAAAAACAGGGTGGAGGTATAACTCATGAGTGTCTCACTAGCCTACCACACATGAGGCTCTGAGTTTAGAACCCAGACAGAATAAAGGAGAGTGGCAGCAGCAAGTGGAGCTCTACATGTACACAGAAGGAAGTCCTGACACCATGTGAACGAGAGGTGACTTTCAGAAGAGTTCACGCAGTATCATTGTTTTTATGGAAATGATACTAGGGCATGGCAAAACTCATTTAAAAAATCTAGGGGGCTGGGAGTTTGGCCTAGTGGTTAAAGTGCTTGCCTAGCATGCACAAAGACCTGGGTTTGATTCCTCGGTACCACATACATTGGAAAAAGCTGGAAGTGGTGCTGAGGCTCAAGTGGTAGAGTGCTAAGCCTTGAGAAAGTCCAAGGACAGTGCTCAGGCCCTGAGCCCAAGCCATGGACTGGCAAAAAAAAAAAAATCTAGAAGATGCTAAGCACCGGTAGCTCATACTTAGGATCCTAATTACTCAGGAGGCTGAGATAAGAGGAAGATCATAATTCCAAGCCATTCTGGAGCAACAAATCTTTATCTCGAGTTAACCATCAAAAAGCTAGAGGTAGAGGTATGGCTTAAGTAGTGGAGAACCCAGCCTTGAACAAAAACACCAAGAGAAAGCCAGACACCAGTGTCTCATACCTTCAATCCTTGCTACTCAGGAGGCTGAGATCTGAGCATGTGGTTCAAAGCTAGCAAAGGCAGGAAAGTCCATCAGACCACGTCTGCAATGATGGATGCACACTGTGGCATCACATGCATGTAATCCAGCAATGATGAGAAGCCTAAAGTCAACTGACTTCAAATTAGCCAGAAGCCCAGGCAGGGATTGAGATTTATCTTTAAAATAACCAGTGAAGAATCAATATCATGGCAGCCTATCAAATGTGAGGCCCTAAGTTCAAACCCTAGTAATATTTTTTTAAAAAATCAGGCCAAAAATGTGGCCTAGGGGCTTGCGTAGCATGCATGAAGCCCTGGATTCAATTCCTTGGTACTACACACAGAGAAAAAGCTGGAAATGGTGCTGTGGCTCAAGCAGTAGATTACTAGCCTTGAGAAAGCTCCATGACAATGCCTAGGCCTTGAGTTTAAACCCAAGAACTGGCAAAAAAAAGTCTATATAAATGTGTATGTACACACAAACATACATTTATCTGAGGAGTAAATAAGCACCCACAGGGGTAGGGAGTTTTGCCTAGTGGTAAGAGTGCATGTATAGCATGAACCAACACCTCGGTACCCTATATATAGAATAAAGCTGGAAATGGTGTTGTGGCTCCAGTGATAGAGCTCTAGCCTTGAGAAAGCCCAAGGACAGTGCTCAGGCCCTGAGTTCAAGGCCCAGCACTGGCAAAAAGAAAATAAGCACTCACAGACACCTTAGTGTGAGCTTATTCAGCAGGTTGGTTCCTGATTGAGGAGAGTTACTAAGGCTGGGTAGCAAAGGAATGAGTTGCAATGAAAGGCTGATAGCACAGGCAAAAGGAACTCCATTGGACTTGATGGTGAGAGTTCTGGGAAGTGCAGAGCAGGGTATGCGCACTCCCCATGTGAGCTCACATGCCTCAGTGACTCAAGGGAAAAGGCCTTGTCCTTAACCCTCCTGTGCTTGGGTTGCATCATGTATCAAAAAGAAAAAAAAATGAGGGTACTGATACCTACTCTACTGCAATAAATATGGCAGATGATGTGTCTACAACACTGGTATGCAGTAAGGATCTGTCAGCGTCCCCAAATCCCACAGTTGTCACCTTTACCATCATCATCATTGTTGTCATCGTTATCATCACCACTGTCACCATGGTAATCTTTAAACCAACGTCATCACCATTATCCTATTAGCAAAAGAGAAAGATGCAAAAGGGAGCCGGTGACTCATGCCTGTAGCCCTAGCTACTCAGGAGGCTGAGATCTAAGGATTGTGGTTCGAAGCTAGGAAAGGCCATGAGGCTCTTGAAAACCAAAAGTGGTGCTGGGGCTCAAGTGATAGAGTGTCTTGAGCAAAAGAACTCAGGGACAGCACCCAGGCCCCAAGTTCAAGCCCAGGGACCAACTACAACAAAAACAAAAAGATAAGGAATAGGAGGGGGCCAGGAGCATGTCCTAGTGGTGGAGTGGTTGCCTTGCATACACAAAGCTCTGGGTTCAATTCCTCAGTACCATATACACAGAAAAAGCCAGAAGTGGTGATGTGGCTCAAGTGGCAGAGCACCAGCCTTGAGAAAAAAGTGTCCAAGGACAGTGCCCAGGCCCTGAGTTCAAGCCCCAGGACTAGCAAATAAAAAAAAAAAGAATAGAATAGAAGGGTCTCAATGGCCGAGTACTAGTAGCTTAGGCCTGTACCTAGCTACTCAGGAAGATGAGAACTGAGACTCACCAGCTCTTATCTCCAAGTATCCAGCAAAGAAAAAAAGCCAGAAGTAGAGCTTTGGCTCAAATAGTAGAACACCAGCCTTGATTGAAGGAGCCAAGTGATAGTTTGAGGCCTAGAGTTCAAGCCCCAGTAGTAAGGGAAAATAGGATAAAGGTTTAAAATCTTCCTAGTTCCCTAGGCCTGCCTGGTCCAATCCTGGAATAATGGATAAAAATCTCCATGGCAAGTATTATCATCTTATTTGGGTCTCTTAACCTGCTGTCCTTGGCAGAATGGATAATACACATTAAATTGTGGGAGGCAGGGGACCGGCTGTCTCTTCTCTGGCCCAGCCACACTGGATAGTTGTGACCTGTTCTGGGACCCCAGTAGATGTGGCATTATTCATGTATCAAAAGGGTGTCATGGGAAGAGGTTAGGGGGCGGGGCTGTATTGATTCCAGTTAGATAAGAGAGATATTGTTGATATTATTGTGAGGTTAGGCACTTCCAGACAAGAGGGATTCCGGCTGAGACTGGCCAGCCACAACTTAACCACAGATACAGATTCTGCATGGGCTTGAATAGCTGCAACACAACAGAATTTTCCAAATACCAGAGTTGTTTGGAGAACATGCTGAAAACCAAAGTTCCAGCCAGGTGCTAGTGGCTTATGGCTGTAATCCTAGCTACTTAGGAGGCTGGGATCTGAAGGCTGAGATTGAAGCCAGCCTAGGCAAAAAGTCTGCAAGACTCTAATCTCTATTAACCAGCAAAAAGTTCTGATGCTCTACACGCTAGCCACTGCTCCCCTTCTGGCTCTTTGGTGGTTAAATTGGAGATGAGTCCCATGGACTTTCCTGCCCCAGCTGGCTTCAAACTGCGATCCTCAGATCTCAACCCTCTTAACAGCTAGTATCATAGGCATGAGCCATTGACTCCAGGCTACATCTCTTGGCTTTCTGATTTGGCAGTATTGAGGGCCTGAACTCAAAACTTGGCAGTTGCTAAGCAGGTGCTCTATCTTGAGCCATGACCCCCAACACTTTTTGCTTTCCTTATTTTTCAAATAGGCTCTTGCTCTCTACCTGTGCCAGCCTAAAATGCAGCACGTCCTGCAGAGCATGGATGACAGATACATGCTACCATGTCTGCCTGGCTTTTATAAGTTGAGATAGGGTCTTGTCTTCCTTCCTCTCCCTTTCCCTTCCTCTCTCTTTCCCTCCCTCCCTCCCCCTCCCCCCTTCTCCTCCTCCTCCTCCTTTTTTTGGTCTTGGCTTCAACTCAGGGCCAGGGCTCTGTCCTTGGGTTTCTTTGTCCTCAAGGCTAGCATTCCACCACTTGAGCCAGAGCACCACTCTTGGCTTTTTTTCTGAGTAGTTTATTAGAGATAAGAGTCTCATGGACTTTTTTCCCTGAGCTGGCTTCGAGTCCCATTCCTCAGATCTCAGCTTCTTAAGTAGCTAGGATTACAGGAGTAAGCCACTGATACCCACATTACTTTTCTGTTATTATTGTTATTTTAAAAAATCTGTTAGTCTGGCATTGGTGGTTCAGGTCTGTAATCCTAGTTACTCAGGAGGCTAAGATCTTAGGATCACAGCGTGAAGCTAGACCAGGCAAAAAGCTGGAAGTGAAAGCGTGTCTCAAGCAGCATGTCAGCTTTAAGGGGAGAACGCCCTGGCGCTGAGTTCAAGTCTCAGTACTGGCAAGAAGAAGGAAGAAGGAAAAAGAAGAAGAGAAGGAGAATGAATAGAAAGGAAAGACTCCATTGGAGAATCCATTGTTTCTAATACTATCTGTACAATTGCGTATTTAAATTTCGGGCTCCACTGGCTCATGCCTATTATCCTAGTACACAGGAGGCTGAGATCTGAGGATCACAGTTCAAAGCCAGCCCAGGCAGAAGTCCCCATTAGACTCTTATCTTCAAGTAACTACTCAAAAACTAGAAGTGGTCTGTGGCTCAAAGTGGTAGAGTACTAGCTTTGAGCAAAAAGAGCTTAGAGACAGCACCTAGGCCTTGAGTTCAACGACAACAAACAACCCCCTCCCATAATTGCATATTTAGATACTTGTCTAAAAATCCTAAAAAATGGGCCGGGAGTTTGGCTTAGTAGTAGTGCTTGCCTAGCATTCAGAAAGCCCTGGGTTTGATTCCTGGATACCTTATACACAGAAAAAGCCAGATGTGGTGTGTGGCTCAAGTGGCAGAATGCTAGCCTTGAGAAAGCTCAAGGACAGTGCCTACGCCCCGAGTTCAAGCCCCCAGGACTGGCAAAAAAAATCCCTACAAATATAGAAAATTCATAATAGTACATGCATCAAATAAAAACACAAGCTATAGACTATGTTTATAAATATTAATCATGCAATAAAATATAATCATGTATTATATACAGTTGTGTTAAAAATAATTATATATTTCATACCTACATAGAAGGTATATAATTATTTTGAAGATAAGCAGAATCATACTATATAAATTCTTTTAGGATCTGATTTTTCTCAATTGTTATCTTGTGATTCCAATAAACATTCCTTTAGTCTTTTACTTACATTTTATTTATTTATTTTTGTAGGGCTGAAGATCTGACTCAGGGATTCACACAAGCCATGCAAGCACCTCAACTAAGCTTAACTTCAATTTCTCCTTTTTGCTTTTTCAGTCTTAGGTATTGAACTCAGCACTTCCCATTTTGATAGGCAAGCACTGCGCCTTTTAAGCCACGCTTGCAATCGCCCATTATTCTGCGTGTGTGTGTGTGTGTGTGTGTGTGTGTGTGTGTGTGTGTGTGTGGTGTTAGTAGGTACTGGGAGTGGTTAGTGCTCTACCACTTGGGCCACAGCTCCATTTTCAGCTTTTTTGGTGATTAACTGGAGACAAGAGTCACACAAACTTTCCTGCCGGGGCTGGCTCTGAACTATGACCCTTAGATCTTAGCCTCCTGAGGAGCTAGGATGACAGGCGTGACCCACCAGTGCCAGGTTCCACACTGCTGGGTGCACATTTGCTGCGTTTCACATTGCAGTCTTTTCTAGTGTTTTCCCAGAACCCATTCTCTCCCCGCCCCCACCCCACCCCCATGCCATGAGTGTAACTGGCTTGGAAGTAATAGTTGAGTTACTTCTACAAAATTAATGAGATAACATTAAACCACAGATTCAAGAAACTGTGAGGGCTGGGGAAGGTGGCTTAGTGGTAGAGTGGTTGCCTAGGATGCATGAAGCGCTGGGTTCCATTCCTCAGTACCACATACACAGAAAAAGCCCAAAGAGGTGCTGCTGTGGCTCGAGTGGTAAAGAACTAGCCTTGAGCAAAAGAAGCTCAGAGACAGTGCCCAGGCACTGAGTTCAAGCCCCAGGACTGGTGAAAGACAGACAGAAAGAAAGACAAATTATGAATCTCAAGCAAAATAAATGTGCAAATCCACTCCCAGAAGTATTGTTGTTAACAGCTCTGAAACCAAAAACAAGGAGAAAAAAATTGATTGCCTGGGGGGGGAAGGGGAGACCAAACAAAGCTACTACTTTTAGAAGAGCTATGAAATAGCCAATCTGTCACTTTTCAGACAAATAACAATGAGCTAGGCACTGGTGGTTCAGGTGTGTAATTCTAGCTATTCGGGAGACTGAGATCCGAGGATTGCTGCTTGAAGTCAGTTAGGCAGAAAAATCTGTGAGACTCTGATTTCCAGTTAACCATCAAAAAGCCAAAAGTGGAGGATGGCTCAAATGGTAGAGTATCAACCTTGAGTAAAAAAGCTAATGGACAGTGCCCAGGTTTTGAATTCAAGTCTTAGTACCAACACACACACACACACACACACACACACACACACACACACACACACACACACACACACACACACACACACAATGACAGCAGAAGGCCAGGACTCAAAGTATAGTCTTTGAAAGGTTGGGAAGGAAACACCTGTCAATTTGGAATTTTCTTCAGAGAAAAACACTTAAAAATAAAGTTGAGGGGCCAGGAATTTGGCCTAGTGGTAGAGCGCTTGCCTGGCATGCACAAAGACCCATGTTCATTTCCTCGATACCATATACAAAGAAAAAAGCTGGAAGTGGTGCTGTGGCTCTAGTGGTAGAGCTCTAGCCTTAAGAAAGCCCAAGGACAGTGCTCAGGCCCTGAATTCAAACCCCAGGATTGGAAAAATAAAGTTGAAAAGCTATATGCTGGTGGTGCCCACTTGTAATCCTGGCTACTCAGGAGGTTGAGATCTGAGGCCAGGCAGGCTTTCTTATCTCCAATTAATCAACAAAAAGCTCAAGTGGTAGAATGCTAGCCTTAAGCACAAAAGCTCAGAGGTAGCACCCAGTCACTGAATTCAAACCCCAAGTAAAGTTGGAAGCTAGGGAGAGTGGGTCACTCCTCTGTTCCTAGCTACATGTGAAGCAAAGGTAGGACAGATACAGTTCAAGGTAGTCCTGGTATGAAGTTCCTGAGGCCTCATCTTAACTAACAATAATCTGGGTGTGGTGGCACATTCCTGTCACCCAAGCTACATAGGAAGCATAAACAAGAGGATTGTGGTACAGAGCAGCTAGGGCAATACATGCAAAGATCCTCTTTGAAAAAAAAAATAACAAAAGTAAAATGGGTTGAGAATGTGGTTGACGTAGTAGAGCACTTGCCTAGCAGGTATGAGAGGCTGATTTCAAATCCCAGTACTGCTAAAAATTCAAAGAAAAAATGAAGTTGTAATTGGGTGTGGTGGCTTGCATCCATAGCCCTGCCATTTGGCTGAGGCAGGAAGGTGGCTTGGGCCCAGGAGTTCAAGATCAGCCTGACATTTCATCTCAAAGCAAACAGAAAACAACAGGGCAGGGAATCTGGCCTAATGGTAGAATGCTTGCCTAATATGCATGAAGCCCCGGGGTTCCATTTCTCAGTACCACATAATCAATAAGTATAAATAACAAAAGAAAAAAAAAACACTGAAATATCCCCCTCCCCCAAATAACAAAAGGGTAGAATGGAAGCTGGAGCCATAGATCAAGTGGTAGCCTGTGGTAAAAGTGTGAAGTCCTTCTCAAAATAAAAGTGGAATAAAGAACGAGTTTGTCAGCTCTCGGGGACTGTAACAAATAACTGGAGCTAAACCACCTTATAAATAAAAAGAAGGTGGATATACTTCCAGTATGATGATTTAAGTGGTTAATGGGAACATGGCAACCCCAAACTGTTCACATCATTGTCAGAAAAGAAAGGGAGAGGAGCCCTACAACTTATTCAAAGTCTCCCACTAGGCTCCATCTCCTAAAAGAATCATCTTTCAATAGCACCAAGCTTTGGACACATTGTCTTTTGGGGAACACCTTCCATTCCCAAACCATCACAGAATGGTTTATACATAATATAGAGAATGCCTGGGGATGTAGCGCAGTGTCCGAGTTGCTTTCCCTGCAGGTGGCTAGACTGCGAGGAAATAAAACAGAAGTCATGGAAGTTCTTCAGGCAGAAGAATGATCCTGAAAACAAAAGCCAGAAAGGATCCAACTGAAGAGGGGGCTTGGTTCCTTTTTCCATCTTGTCACCTAACTTCTGCCTGTCAACAAACCATCTAAGCCCATTCACTTTTACCTTGCTTTTGGGGCACTGTTTACTTTTTAGGAAGAAGAGTCCCCCCTCAACACAAAATTATGGTCAGGGAAATAGTAGTAGATCATGACTTAAACATAGCTGATAACAAGATACTGGAGTATCAACTTCCTCAATTCCACCGAGCTGAGTAATGTGCACACAGGAATTTCAAACTTCCTGAAATTACTTGTAATTGTCTCTTTGGTCATTTTGACCTTGCCTTGTCAAACTGCTTGTACTAAAAATCTCCAGATAAAGCAAGTCTACTCTACGTGGGGATAATATCTGAATATTGCCTGTATAGAAGAAGAATATCATGAGTTTAAAAATATATGAAGAATCAGAGGCTGGGAGTTCGGTCTAGTATTAGAGTGCTTGCCTAGCATGGTTTGATTCCTTGCTACCACATACATAGAAAAAGCCCAAAATGGTGCGTAGCTCAAGTGGTAGAGTTCTGGCCTTGAGAAAACTGACAGCACTTAGGCTCTGAGTTCAAGACCCAGGACTGGCAAAAAAAAGTATATGTATATATATATATATATATATACATTACATATGAAGAATCACCTGGCAATTGTAGTTAAAATACAAGAGGGAATAAATGGAGTTAAATTGTAAGGTTCTTGTTAGTTATCTAGGGAATTGTAAAAATATTAATTATAGTAGACTAAGGATTTAAGGGAAAACAGTTTGTTTATTTTATTTTATTTTTTATTGTATTTTATTGTCAGGGTATATTGTAGAGGGGCTACAGTTATATTTGTAAAGTAGTGAACTGATATCCCTTCTTATGTTTTCCCCTTTCCCTCCCCCTGGAAACATAGCTCTAGAGTAACCATTAAAAGAATATTATAGACTGGGCTGGGAGTTTGGCCTAGGGGTAGCAGGCTTGCCTAGCATGCATGAAGACCTGGGTTTGAATCTGGGTACTGCATACATATAAAAAGCCAGAAGTGGTGTTGTGGCTCAGGTAATAGAGCTCTGGCCTTGAGAAAATCCAAGGACAGTGCTCAAGTCCTGAGTTCAAGCCCCAGGACTGGCAAAAAAAATATTATAAACTGGGAGCGGGTGGCTCATACCTGTAATTCTAGCTACTCAGGAGGTAAGATTGGATCTCTGGGTTAAGCCCCAGCAGGAAATTCTTTTTTTTTTCATATATTTTTTATTGTAATTAATAGAAGGGTTATATGATATTTGCCAGATAGATGGTGCATTAATTCCCATACATTGATACCCTTTCACATGTCTTGGTCCCCATTTCCCTCCTCCCACCTCCATCCCTCATCTTGTTTTCCCCCCTTCCCTATCCTATTTCAAATAACCAGATACAAATATATCCGATATATCAGGTAACAAAGTGAGATAGTGTAACAATATGAGATAACCAAGGGACAGCAAAAGAGATGAGAGATAACATAGTACCTTAAGAACAACAATCATTCATTATATGGCTTATGTTTCTATATCCTAGAGATCCTTTCATTTAGCGTCATACTATATGGCCTTTTGTATCAAGGTTTTGCTCTATTGCAAATCTCCCCAGCAGGAAATTCTATAAGACCCTTAGTTCCCATTACCACCAAAATGTTTGAGCTGTGGGTCAAGTGGTAGAGTGCTAGCCTTGAGCAAAAAAAGCTCAGAAACAGTGCCCAGTTCAAGCCCTAGGACCCCCCCCCCACACAGTGGCTTTTATTTGTGTTTCTCCTAATATAAAATAACCTATGTCTTTTATCTAATTTTCAGTTTGGATTCTTTTTTGGGTGGGTGAATGCCACAGCTTTGTAGTCTTCAGATAGGTCCTTGCACTTTTGGCTAGCCCTGGCTTATGATTCATCTAATTCTACCTCCCATAAAGACATGTGGATCAAAGACTTGTATGACTGCACCCAGCTTTTTAGTTAAGACAGTCTTCTAGCTTCCCTCTCCTCAGACTGACCTTGAGCCATAAGTAGTTGGGATTACAGGCATGAGCCACCAAACCTGGCCCTGGATGCTTTCCTAAATTTTTGATTTTAGATGGTTCTAAGTAAAGAGAAACAGGAAAATGTCTTTGTGAAATGTTCCCAGAAAGGCGCCTGAATGGAGAAAGTCAAAGGCGAAGCAAACACGCGGTGGTGCATCATGCTCATTTAGAGAATAGGGAGTTATCTGAACTTGTAGCTGACGGGAAAACTGAGTGCTGAATGTTCAAGGGAGCAGAAATAAATCAGTCCCAAAAAAAGAGCCAAAGGGATCCACCGCAGCTATCCGAGCTAGCAGATGCCTGAACAGAAGCTGCTCCTATGACCAGCAGGGGGCGCAGGGAAGCCGTTCCATGGCTGTGAATGAGGCTCTTGCAGCAGTACACAGAACAGGAGAGGCTAAGCCAAGCCGGGCAAGCTTCCTTGTCCTAACTTCTTGACTCCATGCTTCCTCCTGAAGTGCACTTCTCAAGATTAGGAGTCCAGTGTGGGGTTCTGTTTTGTTTTGCTTTGCCTTTGTGTGTGTGTGGTTGTCGTGAGCCTTGCCCTTAGAGCCTGGGTGCTGTCCCTTCAAGGCTGAAGGCTGATGTTCTACCACTTGAGCCACACCTTCACATTCAGCTTTGTGCTGGTTAATTGGACAGAACAGTCTCATGGAATGTTCTGTCCCAGCTGGCTTCGAACCATGATCCTCAGATCTCAGTCCCCTAAGTAACTAGGATTTCAAGCCTGAGCTATCAGCATTGTGTTTTCCTCCTGGGTTTTGTTTTGTTTTGTAAGGATTTGTTTGCCTTGATGTTCATTGCAGCCATCTTGGGTTGTCATTGCTCCAGGATTGGCTTCTTGAGCTGAATTTTCCTGTATGGCTTCCCCAGTAAACCATAAATAGAACCACTGAAGTCACATGTGAGGGTTTACAAGTGGGCCTTAGCTCCAGGGCTACACCTCACACTTTGATTTATCTTCCTATAAACCAGATACGTTCCAGCCTGATGAAGTCACTTGTAATAATTTGTAAGGATGCTTTTCTTTCTCACCCAAATTACGGGGATCTAACTGGTCTTGCTGCCGCCAGGGCCACACTTCCATCAGTAAGGCCTCCAATAAACTCCTAAATCTATCTGCCTTTGTTTAATCTTGTCGCACTGGGGTTCCAGTTATTCCAAGACAGCATTAAATGGGGTGGTGTTTTCAGAGTAACTCTACCATCCATAAATACTTACAGACTAACTCCCAGCGCGCTGCTGGCTGGGAGATGCAATGAGCCACTTACTTTTATATTTGTCTCCTCCTCCTCCTTCTTGGCCTGTGTTTGAAATTCAAATCCTTTGTCTCTCTCTCTCTCTCTCTCTCTCTTGCAGGTACTGGGGCTCAAACTCAGGGTCTAGGCACTATCCTTGTGCTTCTTTTGCTCAAGGCTAGCACTCTACCACTTGAGCCACAGCTGTACTTCCAGATTACTTGATAATTTATTGGAGAAAAGAGTCCCATGGACTTTCATGTCAGAGATGGCTTTGAACTGCAATTCTCAGGTCTCGGCCTGCAGAGTAACTAGGATTATGGTTGTGATGGATGCTTGGTTAGGCTTCTCATTCTTGATTGTCTAGGCTAGTGCTCTACCTCTTGATCTATACCTTTACTTTTGTTTGTTGTTGTTGTTGTTAGTGGTGGTGGTGGTGAATTAAAGATAGAGTCTCATGGACTTTATTGCCTGGGCTGGCTTTGAATCACAGTCTTCCAGGTCTTAGCTTCCTGAGTAGCTAGGATTACTTGTGAGAATACCAGCACTGGGCTTTCAGAGCTTGTCTGATCAGAGAAAGATACAAGGAATGGCCATATTCTGGAAAGGCAGAAAGAGGCCCTGTGAAAGGGACTTGCAGAGACTTGCGTCATGTCCATTCCTCACATTATTCCATGTAAGCCCTGAACAACACCATGAGGTAAGTACTGGTAGTATCTTCATTGCATTTTATTCTTTATTTTTTTGTGGTACTGGGGTGCATCTCCATTTTATACATGAGAAAATGAAACTCAGGAGCAGAATGTTTTGCTAGAATTCTCACCACTAAAAGTGGCAAGCTGAAGCCTGGCATGGTGGGGCATGCCTATAATTCCAGCTACTTGGGAGGTAAAGGTAGTCAATCAAGGTCTTAAGCGGGCCTGGTCAAAAGTATAAAATCCTGTTGATAAACTAAGTCAGTGGGAGGTGGGGGAGGGTGGGAAGGGAGAAGGTGGAGACTAAGAAGTAGCCCTAAATTCATACCCTACTACTACTGTCATTAGGTAGCCCTAAATTCATATCCCAGTACGGTCAAAAATAATAATATCGAGCACTGCTTGTAATCCTAGCCACTCACGAGGCTGATCTCTGAGGACTGAAGTTCAAAGACAGCTTGTGCAGGGAAGTCTGCAAGACTCTGATCTCCAGTTAACCACCAGAGAAGCAGAAGTGACCCTGTGGCTCAAAGTGGTAGAGTGCTGGCCCTGAGCAAAGGAGGCCAGGGATAGGGAGCTCAAGGGCCACGAGCTCAAGTCCCACGACTGCTTCCCAATCCCCCCCCCCAAAAAAATAACAGTGACAGCAGGTCAGTTATCTGGCTTTGTCTCATTCTCCTCCTCTCCTCCTCTTCCTCTTCTCTTTCTTCTTTCTACCCCTCTTCTTTCTCTTCCTTCTCTATTCCTCCCCCCCCTCTCTCTCTTACATACACACGCTAGGCAAGTGCTCAACCTGATTTGTTCTCACATACCAGCTTGTGTGGTTTTGACTTGGGTCTGCATGGAGCTGACCACAATGACCCTCACTTCCTCTTCTACATTAACTTGTCAGCTTTGCCCTTTAACTCTAACCCCCAAATACAGGAGCGGAAGCAGGAAGTGAAGGAGTGGAAGAGGGCAGATGTTTGCTCCTGGGATCCCCAACCAGGCAATAGGAGATCTGAAGGACTGGCAGGGGACCTGGACCTGGCATCTCCTTTTCCTGTTCCCAAACTCTGACATCTTGCACAACTCCATGAGCAAAGTTGCCTCACCTCCAGATAGCAGCTCAGCCTTGCTGGCACCAGCCACTTCCGGTCCTTGTGTCTCTTTTCTCAGCCACTGATGATCACTCTTCCTGTTGACTTGTGCTTACTGGGTTGGTGGGGGCCCAGGATACTGTGCCAGACCAGGTCTGCTGAGGATTCTGAATCAGGTGACTTGAGACAGCTGGGGATGGGAGAGTGGGGGAGGGTGGGAGCGGGGGCTGGGCCCAGGGGGGAGAGGAGGGTTGGCAGGACAAGCTCTGGGGCAGGGAGCAGCGGTGCTCCTGGTGTCGGAGGACCCTGTCTGGCTACAAGGTGGGGGCTTTCAAAGGCTGAACTCAGTTCATGATAGTCACTGTATCCTGGGGCAGGTAACACTAAGTGTTTGCTTTAATGGTTTCCCGATTGGCACACACTGTGTGTCCCAGATTCATGCGTGCGCACGTGTGTGTGTGTGTGTGTGTGTGTGTGTGTGTGTGTGTGTGTGTGTGTGTTAGTACTGGGGCTTGAGCTCAAGACCTCTGCCTACCACTCTCCCTTTGCTTTTTTGCTTGAAGCGGGTATGCTATCACTTGAACCATAGCTCTACTTCTGGCCTTTGGCTGGTTAATTGGAAATAAGAGTCTCTGATGTGTCTGCCTAGGCTGGCTTTGAACTGCAGTCTTCAGATTACTAAGATTCCAGGTGTGAGCCACCAATGTCTGCTTCATCTCCCAGACCCTCACCTTGCTCTGGCTTTCTATTTCCTGGGCTGAGCAGGTTTCATTGCTCTTGGCTCCACAGGGGTGGGAGGTGGGAGAAAGAGGGGGGATTGGGGATGGGGAGGCTTCTGAGGTTCAGGCAGGTTTATCTGGAGCTGATGGAGATAGAGACCAGGTGCTACTCTGAAACTCTATCCAGATGATGGAGGGGCCAGTGACCAAGACTTGCCTGCCTCCCTGATGAAATTGCTAAACTGCTTATGGGCCAGTTGCTAACTTCTCCAAATGGCAAAACAGTTCTCTTTGGTTTCATTTTTGTGGTATGGAAGCAGAATAATGATTGTGAAGGTGTTCTGTACCCTGTCACATTGAGCTTATTTTAATTTCATTTTCTGAATGGAACTAGGTATATTCCCCCCAGGTACTATGATAGTTGATAAGATTAAAATAATCTGGTATAGATAAAAATCTCTACGCAAGTCTATGAAGATGGACATTGATATATGATTTTTAGATGTTTAAACAACAACAAAAAATTTTTCAGTGTGTGTGCTGGTCCTGGAGCTTGAACTTAAGGTCTGGGTGCTGTCCCTGAGATTTTGTGCTCAAGGCTAGTGCTCTTCCACTTGAGCTATTAGCTCTATTTTTTGACTTTTTTTTTAAGTGCCTAATTGGAAATATGGGTCCCATGGGCTTTCCTGCCCAGGGCTGGCTTTGAACCATGATCCTCAGATCTCAGCCTCCTCAGCAGCTAGGATCACAGGTGTGAGCCACCAGCGCCTAGCTAACTTTTAATTTTATTAAAGCAATACAAAACTTACAGTGAAAAGTAGCAACTACCTGTCCTGCCCCTCCATTTTCAAATGGAGGCAAATAGTGTGGATTATTTTAGTTGATTTTATTTCCAGACAAAGTGTCTATAAGGTTGCTTCTTTATCTGTGTTAGAAATCTATTGATTTCTTGTTCTTTCCCTGCCCATATTATTGCTCCACATCCTTCTGTTATTCCATCAAGTCTAGTTAATTAATATGCGTGGTTATGGTATATATACATGTCATGGCTATAACTTATTATCTGAGCTAGGTAGATGGTGATGGCCATGATAAAGATGCTGATGTTTCCTCTTTGTCTATTTATTTTTCTCCTGGATTTGATAGTTGCCTTGGTTTTCATTTTCTTGCTTTTTTTTTTTTTTTTTTTTTTGCCAGTCCTGGGGCTTGAACTGTCCTTGAGCTTTCTCAAGGCTAGCGCTCTACCACTTGAGCCACAGCACCACTTCTGGCTTTTTCTGTATATGTGATACTGAGGACTGGAACTCAGGGCTTTGTGCATGCTAGGTAACCACTCTACCATTAGGCCACATTCCCGACCATTTGTTTGACTTTTATGCATGTATTGCTGATTCTTTCTCAAAGGAGCTACTTAAATTCCTGTCAATATGATCAGATACATTAGTCATTTCTTACTTTCCCTCCCTCCTTCACTCTCTCCTCCCTCTTCCTTTCAGACTTCCTTTCTGAAGCCTCATATCATCACTCTGGTCAGGAATGGTGGCTATCTAGGCCCGCTGGTATGGTGTCCTGGGACACTCTGAACATCATTTTAGAATTTCCCTTCTTTTCTATGAATCCTCTCCCACTGTTTAATTTTTATTTTTATCATCTTGTGTGTGTGTGTGTGTGTGTGTGTGTGCATTATGAGTGTGTGCCAGCAGTAGGTTTGAATCCAGAGCTTCATGCCCTTGCCTGGCTTTTTCACTCAAGGCTAACACTCCACCACTTGAACCATATATCCTTTTTCTGGCTTCATTTTTCTAGCTAATTGGAAATAAGAGTCTCACAGATGTTTCTGCCTAGGTTGGCTTCAAACTGCAATCCTCAGTTCCCCTGTGTAGCTTGGATTACAGGCATGAGCCACCAGTACCCTGCACTCCATCTTACTGTTGCAAAATATATGTACTAAGCGGGGTGTGGTGGCTCACACCTGTCATCCTAGCTACTCAGAGGGCTGAGATCTGAGGATCAAGGTTCAAAGCCAGCCAGGGCACAAAGGGACCAGAGACTCTTGTTTCTAATTAACCTCTAGAAAACAGGAAATGGGGCTTGGCTCAAGGGTAAGGTGGTAGTCTTGAGCTGAAAAGCCCAGGGACAGTGCCCAGGCCAAGTTCAAGACCCATGACCCACAAAAAATATATATGTACCAAAAAGTACCATTCACATTGGGGTGCAGTCGTCTCTGCAATCATCTCCAGAACCCTTTCCCCTTTTGCACTGGACACTGTATCAATTGATACCAGCTTCCTGCTTCCCCTTCCTTGATTTGGTGAAATACACCCTTCAGTTCATAGGAGGGAAGTGTTTTGAGTTTTGATCAATTGAAAAAAAAAACACCTTTTACTCTCTTTTTTGCGTCCCCATTATCTTATTTTCGGCACTCAGGGCCTTGGATTTGCTCAATTTCTTGAGCCATGCTCCCAGCCCTTTGGCTTTTAGTTTGTATTTTAGATAGGGTCTTTTTTCCCCCCTGGGGTTTCCCCTAGACTTTGATGCACCTGCCTTAGCCTGTGGAGTAGCTGGGATTACAGGCATCATTCCAGCCTTATCTACTGTGGGTGGCTTCCTCTGCGCAACTATATGTGCATTTGAGGGTTGGTTCAGCCCATTTCCTATCGATGCACATTTAAACTTCTCATGAACAAGTTCTGTTTACAACCTCACCTAATAATATTTCTACAAAATATCTGCTTAGTCATCTCCTTCCTTCCTTCCTTCCTTCCTTCCTTCCTTCCTTCCTTCCTTCCTTCCTTCCTCCCTCCCTCCCTCCCTCCCTCCCTTCCTTCCTTTCTTCCATTTTTGGTGAGGGGAATGTGGGAGGGGGAGGATAAAGGTTAGCATGAATTCTTTTCTGGTTAAATTACTTCCAAC
This sequence comes from Megascapheus bottae, assembly GCF_031878675.1. Lineage (NCBI taxonomy): Eukaryota > Metazoa > Chordata > Mammalia > Rodentia > Geomyidae > Megascapheus > Megascapheus bottae. Next base: position 10,896,499 of record NC_143525.1, on the reverse strand, counting down.
TCTAAATTAATGGATGTAGACTCATGGATGTTTGCTAGAACTTTCCATGACATTTCTATGTCAGAAGGAAGAATGGAAGAATCCTTGTGGTACTCTCTTTAGGAATGGTGAGGGGAAAAAAGCAGCAACACAAGTGGGTATCTGCACAGCTTACCTGAGAACTAGTAGCTGAAAAGAGAAAATGGAGATAGGGACTGGCCTGTGAGTTGATGACCTGGATTGTGTCCTTGGCTCAATGACCTTGAGCCACCTTGAGGTGGCTGGTTGTCTCTGTTTTCTCCTATGTTAGATGGTTTCCAGGTTCTCTGTATCTCTGACATCCTCTAACTAGAACCTGTGATCCAGGCACTAGTGGTTCATGCCTATAAGCCTATACTCAGGAGCTGAGGCTGTATATTCTATCTGCAGCTTCTTCATGGAGCTGTTCACGGATGGATGTTTGTACAATATGCATCACAGGGCTTGACCCCATACTAAGTGGTCAATAAACGAGAGCTATTTTTATAGCTCGATGAGGGTTATGTAACACAAGGAGAATTATGTCATTGTACAGCATGTATAGGAAGAACTCTGTCTTCTCAAAAGTGGTTTCAGTATTCAGTTTGTCTCTTGGACCAATGCCAGGGAGCACAGGCCAAAGTCACCTCCCTTTTCAGCCTCTGTAGTTCTGCGTCAGGGCCTGGCTGCTCTCCAGATGTGAATCCATTAAACAGACTACCATTGAACATAGATCAGAGAAAAGATACTAGTAGGGCAAGAAATGAAAGCTGTCACTCTCTAAGGAGAAAAGAGGTTCTGGGTATCAGTGAGTGTAACAGACCAAGATAGGTGACTCATCAATGTTTGCGATGCATTTAAGCTAAAAAGCAAAAAGCAATGTCATTTCAAGCCATGATTAAGGAGCATAGAGACCGGAGGCAGAAGAAGTGGGTAGGGCTACAAGTTTTGTTCTATAAAGCCAGGAGCCTGGGTTCTTTTTTCACTGGAGGCTAGTGCTCTACCACTTGAGCTACAGCTCCATTTCTGGCTTTTTTTTTTTTTTTTGCTAGCTAATGAGAGATAAGAGTCTCACACAGTCTTTCTTGCCCTTGGCTTCAACTTGTGATCTTCAGATCTCAGATTCCTGAGTCGCTAGGATTATAGGCCTGAGTGATTGGAAACCTGTGCTTCATCTAACATTTTTTGTTGTTGTTGCTGTAAAATCATGTAGGGCAAAGTACCTTGTGGTGCACATCTGCAATCACCACTACCATCATCTCCAGAACATGCTAAGTGTAAGATGCTTGCTTCCTTCCTTCCTTCCTTCCTTCCTTCCTTCCTTCCTTCCTTCCTTCCTTCCTTCCTTCCTTCCGCCCTCCCTTCCTCTTTCCTATCCTCCCTCCCTCCTTGCCTCTCTTCCTTCTTTCCTCCCTTCCTTCCTTCCTCACTTCCTGTTTCCTTTTTCCGTACCATCACTGGCACTTAAACTTTGGACCTGGGTACTGTCCCTTAGCTTTTGTGCTCAAGGTTGGTGCTGTACCACTTGAGCCACAGCTCCATTTTTGGCTTTTTGCTGGTTAATAGGATGTAAGAGTTTCACAAACTTTCCTCTCCTGGCTGGTTTCAAACTATGATTCTTAGATCTCAACTTCCCAAGTAGCTAGGATTGCACACATGAGCCATCTGTACCTAGCTTCAGCTCTCTTATTTCCCCAAAGATGATCTGTCTACATGCTACTATGAACACACAAAATGACTGCGTGGTGCAAACAAAACAAAACAAAATGAAAACCTACCCTTGATAGTCATTTCTCTTATGGATTAGTAGGAAAATAGAAAATTCTAGGATTTCACAGATGTGTCTGTTTAGGATTAAGTGAGCAAATGTGGAATTTAAGTTCATTTTTAGAGACCATGAGCCAAACTGAACGCAGTGGCTCACACCTTATAATGCTAGTTATTTGGGAGGTAGAGATCGGAAGAGCATGGCTTGAGGCCAGTTCAGGCATAAAAGTTCATGAGACTTCATCTCACTCAATGGCTCGTCCTGTGGTACTTGCCTGGTTTCCCAGCTATGGGATACTCCTGTTATCCCTAGCCACACAGGGAAGTACAAGCTGGAGTTTCACAGGCCAGGCCTGTCCTGCCAAAAAGCAAAGGCCCTCCTAGGAAATAATCAGTATAAAAAGAAAGTGAAGTTGGGTGCTGGTGGCTCATACCTGGAATCCTAGCTACTCAAGAATCTGAGATCTGAAGATCACAGTTCAAACCTAACCTGGGTAGGAAAGTCCATGAGACTCTTATCTCCAATTAGTCACCAAAAGCTGGAAGTGGAGCTGTGGCTCAAGTGGTAGAGTGCTAGACTTGAGCACAAAAGTTCAAGGACAGAACCCAGACACCGAGTTGAAGACCCAGGACTGGCACAATTAAAACAAGGTGAAGGGCCAAAGTGTGGCCTAGTGCTTGCCTAGCATGCACAAAACCCCAGGTTCAATTCCTTGGTACCACATACACAGAAAAAGCCAGAAGTGGTGCTGTAACTCAAGTGGTAGAACACTAGCCTGGGAAAGCTCAGGTTCTGAGTTCAAGCCCCACGACTGGCAAAACAAAACCAAAACAAACTTGAAGCCCTGTAACAGCAACACACACACACACACACACACACACACACACACACACACACACACTCAAAGCCCAGCTGGCAAGCAGAATACTAGTTCCCTCCAAATATGCCCATGCTTTAACCTTAAAAGCTGCCTGTGATTGTATATGGCAAAAGGGACTTTACAAATGCAGTTAAGTTAGGGACTTGAGTTGGGGAGACTATTCTCCATTACTGGGTGAATCTATTACAATCAAAACATCTTTGTAGGAAGGAGGGAGTAGGAGACAGACTGAGAGAAGGTAGTGATGACAGAAGCAGTGATTGGACTCATATGGCTATCTGCCAAACAGTAGCTTCCAGAAGCTGGGTGGGGTAGGAAACATTCTCCTTAGGATCCTACGGTAGGAGACACCACTTTGACTTCACTTAAAAAGTAAGGCTCAACCAGTTGCTGGTGGCTCTCCCCTGTAATCCTAGCTACTCAGGAGGCTGAGATCTGAGGATCTTGGTTCAGAGCCAGCTTAGGCACGAAAAACTGTGAGACTCTTACCTCCAATTAACCATTAGAAAACCAAAAGTGGTGCTGTGGCTCAAAGTGGTAGAGTACCAGTCTTGAGCTGAAGAGCTCGGGGACCCCGCCCAGGTCCAGAGTTAAAGCCCCATGACTGATGGAAGAAAAAAAGAAAAAAGTAAGGCTCTTTTTGGGTTCCTGACTTGCACAACTACAAAAATAAATATGTGTGGGTTTTCTATTTCAACTTAGCTCTTCAAACTTGTTGGGCTTGCTTGCTCATGGCTAGTGTTCTACTATTTGAACCAAGTCTCCAGGCCTGCTTATTTTGCTGGTTATTTTGAAGATGGAGTCTTGCAGCTGTTTTTTTTTTGTTTGTTTATTCATTTTTGCTTTGTCTAGCTTCAAGCCATAATCCTCTGGATAACTAGGATCACAGCTGGGAGACACCAGAACCTGGCTAGTGGGCTGGGTTGAGCTACCAAGTCTGCAGGCACAAGAAATGAGCCACAAGGTCTGCAAATGCAAGTTCAGAACTATTCCAGGACAGAGAAGGGCACACTGGTCACATAACCCAGCATCTTAGGAGGGGGCTGGCCTGCCCTGACATCACCCTTCACATTCAGCCCACTGGCCAGGGGCAGGCAGGGCTCCCAGCATCATTGGGAAGATTCTTGGACTGGATGACAGGATGGGTTCTGACTCTCAAGAGTACTGTCGGCAACTGACATCTGGTTCAACCTGTTCAATGCACAGGTGAAGAAACAGAGACCCAGAGGTGGGAAAGAGCTTGAACACAATCACCAGTGATGGGAGTGGATTTGGATGGGATGAGTAAATAGCTGAGCTCCTCAGGCTATGGTGAGGAGCTACTCCCAGCACCAGCATGCCTGGCTTCCCACACCAGGGTGGGGAGCCCTGGGAAGGGGCGGAGCCTGCCTGTGCCTTTGGCTGGAGGTGGAGGGTGGATCTGCCTACCCTGTCATCACATTCTCTCTCTGTCTGCACCTTTGGCTCTTGTGGTTTCCTGTCAGGTCTTTTGATCAGGCTGTAATAATCACCTTGTGAACACAGATCTTTAGAAAACTGTGGAAACAGCAAGAATCCTGGGGAAAGGACTCCCTGATCTGCCTTTATCTTGCAAATGTTTTCTCTTTGCCCAGCCAACTCTCCTGCAGAGGGACGCGTCATGTCTTCTTCTAGAAGAGCGTTCTCTTGCGACTACCATGAAACCCAGTGTGTTTCAGTTTTGCAGGTTCAGCATTTAGGAGTTAACATTTGCCTCTGTAATAGAAGAACACTCTTGAATAAAAAAGTTTGAGCAGAAAGTGTTTTCCATGAAAAGGCCATATGTTGGGCATCTGTGGCTCATACCTGTAATCCTAGCTACTCAAGAGGCAGAGATCTGAGGATCATGGTTCAAAGCCAGCTCAGGTGGGAAAGTCTGTGAGATTAACTCCGATTACTCACCAAAAAGCTGGAAGTGGAAGCTGTGGCTCAAGTAGAAGGGTGCCAGCCTTGAGCCACAAAGCTAAACATAGATAAAAAAAAAAAAAAAGCAAGCCACAAAACTACTCTTACATTGTAATTTTCAAAGAGGACATGAAGACTCAAGTCATATCATACAGTTACATGGAGTTCCCTCTGATAGCTCAGAATCTGTCATTTTAGCCTATTCAATTATAATGTAAAGATAGTCATATTCCTATACATTATCAAGGAAGGAATTCAAGAGCTGTTACTTCACAAGCAGGTACTCTTGAGTCATATCCCTAGCTCTTATTTGCTCTAGTTATTTTTCAGATAGGGTCTTGTGCTTTTGTCATGGGCCAGCCTCAGATCGCGATCCTTTTACCTACAGCCTCTCCTGTAGCTGTAGTCACAGATGTGTGCCACAGCATCAGGCTTGCGGACTGAGATGAGGTCTCACTTTTATCTCGCCTAGACTGGTCTCAAACCCTGATCTTCCCAATTTCTGCCTCCTGGTTAGCTGGGATTCTTTGTGAGACTTTAAAACATTTGACTATAGTCTCTTCTAGAGAAAAAATTCTTACATCCCAGTTTAGCTACTGTTGATGTTCTGGGTAATTCTACCATTTAATGTTTGAAATATCATTATGTTGTTGGTCATTAGGTGTTTAAAACACCTGAAGTTGAAGAGATTGCAGGCTAGAATTTTTAGGTCAGCATATATGTTAACCAGTTTGGGATAATTAGGGAGTCAAGACAGAAAGAAAGAAGTATTTTTTTTTCTGCTTTACTGGAGTTGAAACTCAGGGCTTTGCATTAGCTAGGCAGGATCTACTGTGTGAGTAATGTCCCCAGCCCTCTACGCTTGGTTATGACTCTTTTTTCTTTTTGCTCTGATTATTTTGGAGATGGGATATCACTTTTCCTCGAATTGAATTTCCTTGAATTCTGGGCTGTAATCCCCTGTTTATGTTTCCTGTCATAATTTGGCATGACAGGTCTATATGACCCAGCGTTTTCTGTTGAGATGAGATCTTGTAGACTTTTATTTATTCATTCATTTTTTTCCAGGCTTGCCTGGAAAAAAAGCTTATATTTCTGCTTCTTGAGTAGCTAGGATAAGAGGCATGACCCACAGATACCTGGCCAGAATTAGTAGCCTTTCTGGTAGAACAACATTGTACCCAGGTCACTTTTATATATTCTTGGATAGTCACTTGGCTCAAAAGTTTTTTGTTTTGTTTTTAAATCCATAGGTGTAAAAAATAATGTAGTTTTTGAAAAGAATGTTGAAGAGATTATCTAGCTTGTTTAAATTTGTGTGTACTTTTTTTTTGGTAGGTTGTGGGGGCTTGAACTCAGGGCTTGGGCCCTGTTCCTGAGCTCTTTTGCTCGACTAGTGCTCTACCACTTTGAGCCACACCTTCAGTTCTCATTTTCTGATGGTTAATTGAAGATAAGGGTCAAATGGACTTTCCTGTCCTGGCTGGCTTTGAACCACAACCTTCAGATCTCAGCCTCTTGAGTAGCTAGGATTACAGGAGTGAGCCTCTGGCACCTGCCTTGGACAATGGCTCAGGTGGTAAAGCACCTGCCTAGCAAACATGATTTACTGAGTGCAATTCACAGTATTGTCAAGAAACAAGAAAAGCTACCAAAATTACACATTTAATACATTTTTGATCAAGTGCAGAAAAGAAACTAAAACACAAAGAAGAAGATAAGCAGGGAGCCACTGGCTCATGCCTGTAATCCCTGCTATTCAGGAGGCTGAGATATGATGATTACAGTTCAAAGACAGCCCAGGCAGTGAAACTTTTATCTCCAATTAACCATCAGAAAACCAGAAGTAAACTGTGGCTCAAAGTGGTAGTGCACAAATCTTGAGCACAAAAGCTCTGGAACAGCATCCAGGCCTTGAGTAACCAGGCCCCGTTACCAACCAGATATAAAGAAAAAGAAAAAGATGAGATTTGTTTGCCATCTCATTTCCCAGAGAAGACCACTGTTAACAGTTTTGTGTGTCTATATTTCCATATTATTTTTATTGCATAGTCTGTCCTATTTCACAAAGGTAGAATCCTTATTGAGTTAACTACTTTATTCATTAAAATGCACATTGGAAACATTTTCATTGCTAATACTCATTACATATTTATTGCTAATCACATACTATTTCATTTGAAGTTGTCACATGAGGCCACTTCATATATCCTAAGGCCTTTTCTTTTCCCTTCCCTTCCCTCTCTCCTTCCCTGTAGGGTGTATGTATTGGTATTGGAACTTGAACTCAGGGCTTCATGCTCTTATTTGGCTTTTTTTAAATTATTTTTGTGCTACTGATATTAAAGCTTGAATTCAGGGATGGGCACTATCCCTTAGCTTTTTCTTGTGAGGCTATCATTCGACTGCAGCTCTACTTCTGGCTTTTTGCTGGCTAATTGGAGATGAAAGTATCATGGACTTTTCTGCCCAGGATGGCTTCAACCCCCTATCCTTAGATCTCTTAAGTAGTTATGACTACAGGCATGATCCATTGGCACCTAGCTCTAGTATGTTTTAAACTGACACACATACGTTGGATGGATTCTTGGTGAAATCTCTTATTTCTCATTGTACTTTGAGTGAACTTGAAGACAGATGGAATAGGGTGTGTTTGATTAAGATGGAGATGCAATGTCATCCATATGTTATCTGCCTGTATATTTTTGGGGTGGGGCAAATAATTGCTTCTTATTGCCTTTTTAAGTGAAATGTTATTTTTTGAAGTTCTAGATTTAAAAAGTGCTCTGAGAGAGAAAACAACAAGAAAGCAGCAGAAGCAAGTAGCAGAACTTAAAAATATTCATTAAAATTTTTATTAATTCAATAAATGTTAAATGCCTACTACATGCCAGATATTGGGAATAGAGAGAAAGGTCAGGCTATCTCAATGCCACTTTAAATTTAAAACAACTAAAACAACTTCAGCCTTTTTTTTTCTTCCAGTCCTGGGGCTTGTACTCAGGGCCTGAGCACTGTCCTTGGCTTTTTCAAGGCTAGAATGCTACCACTTGAATTACAACTCATTTCTGGCTTTTTTTCTATGTATGTGGTACTGAGGAATCAAACCCTGCTCTTCGTACATGCTAGGCAAGCACTCTGCCACACGGCCAAACACCCGCCCCCCCCTTTTTTTGGTGGGTTATGGGGCTTGAACTTGGCCTGGGTGCTGTCCCTGAGCTCTTTAGCTCAAGGCTACCATCCTACCCCTGGGCCTGGGCGCAATCCCTGAGCTCTTCGGTTCAAGGCTACCGCCTTACCCTTGAGTCAAGCCACAGTTCCCATTTTCTGGAGGTTAATTGGGAAATAAGAGTCTCAGGACCTTTTGTACCTGGGCTGGCTTTGATCCTCAGATCTCAGCCTCCTGAATAGCTAGGATTACAGGCATGAGCCACAGCACCCAGCTTTCTTTTTTTTTCCATATATTTTTTATTGTGATTAATAGAAGGGTTACATTATATTCACCAGATAGAAGGTGCATTACTTCACAAACATTGATACCCTTTCTCATGTCTTGGTCCCCATTTCCCTCCCCCGACCCCCTCCCCTTCATCTTGTTTTTCCCCCTTCCCTATCCTATTTCAAATAACCAAATACGCATATATACAATATATCAGATAACAAGGTGAAATACTGTAACAATATGAGATAACCAAGGGACAGCAAAAGAGATGAGAGATAACATAGTACATTAAGGACAATAATCAATGGTTTCCCTCATTTGTCATAATCAGTAGAAACCTTGGGCTCTCCTAGCAGAGGTTTACAATAGAACAAAACCTAGATACCTAAGGCCATATAGTATGACACTAAATGAAAGGACCTCCAGGATATAGAAACAAAAGCCATCTAATGAGTGATTGTTGTCCTTAGCACCCAGCTTTCTACCTCTGGTTTTTCCATGGTTATTTAGAGATAAGGGTCTTATGGACTTCCCTGCCAGGCTTGGTTTTAAACTGTGATCCTCAGGTCTCAATTTCCTGAGTATCTGGGATTTCTGGAGTGAGCCACTGGTATCAGCATTTGTTCATCCTCCCCCCCCCCACCTTTGTACTTATTTCTTCATGTTTTTAGAAAACTTGCAAGGAGGAAGGAATTTGGCTTCTTTTGTTAATTGTTCAATTCCTGGGGCTAAGAAGTCTAGGCACTGTTTGTGGAACAGTTGTGTACATGAACTTTGCTCCTGGTATCTTTGGTCCTGGTAACTTCCACGCATTGGCTAATGAATGACTGAAATTTCCTGATACAACCTGTGCAGGCTGTCAAGAAACACCCTATTTCTTTTCAACCCTGTCATTTCATTAGTCCTGTTTGTGGGTAGAGAATCAGTGCCACCTTGTCTGTGTAAAGGTATGTGAACAGGTATCATTCTTTTTTTTTCTCCAGGGACAGTCACATTGTTTAGGTAGGTGTGATGTCAACAGCTCTTAGGGTTGCCAGGTGTTAGCCAAATTAGCACTTAGCTGTCAGCCATCCTTTGAAGGGAGGGCTGCTTCTCTGTTGGGTGTAGGAGCCAGGGCTGATAGTGAACCCTGGAACTTGGTAGGCCAGAGATTCTGCAGCCAGGAAATCGACAAGTTCCAGATTGGGAGGAAGTCCACTGGTCAGGTAAGTGTCTGGGGAAGAAACAGGACAAGCTCCAGCAGATACATGGGCATGTGGCAGAGAATTTGCTTACTAAGTTTCTGAACTGTGTATGACTCTACTTGGAGTTGGAGAAAAAAGTGTTTACTTTGGGACTTGGGGTATCAGGGGCAGCTTCCTGGAGGAGATAGTTTATGAATGAGACTGCCAAAGGCTCAGGAGCCAGGCACCAGTGGCGCATGCTTGTAATCCTAGCTATTCAGGAAGCTGAGATCTGAGGGTGACAGTTCAAAGCCAGGCCTGGCAGGAAAGTCCACGAGATTTTTATCTCCAATTAACCACCAAAAAGCTGGAAGTAGAGCTGTGATTCAAAGTGGTAGAGTGCTAGCCTTGAGCAAAAAAAACCTGAGGGATGGGGGCCCGGCATGTGACTTAGTGCTGGAGTTCTTGCTTAGCATGAATGAAACCTTGGGTTCCATTCCTCAATACCATATAAACAGACAGAGCCAGAAGTTGTGCTGTGGCTCAAGTGGTTGAGCAAAGGAAGCCCAGGGACAGTGCCCAGGCTCTGAGTTCAAATCCCAGGACTGGCCAAAAAAAAAAAAAAAAGGAAGCCTTAGTATTGTACACACACACTCCAAGTTGAGAGAGAGAAGTTTGAGGAGTGAGAGACAGATAAATGAGAGAGATGACTGGGAAAGATTCATGAAGAAAGAACTGGGAAATGAATGAATGTACAATCAAGGGAGAGTCATTGAAGTTTGATGATTGCATGAGAGAAATGGAAGCTGGGTAAGGGGATAATTATGGGAGATTTGATGACAGCTTTGGGCCTCGGTGACTAGAATGATAATATCATTGGCAGAAATGTGCCAATTGTTTTGGAGATTTCATTTAAGGCAGGAGACTGTTTCAAATATATGCATGCAGAGCTGAAGGGGTTGGTATGACATTGGTGGGCATCGCAGATAATCCTTAGCACCTAGCCAGCCTCTGAATAACCTTTTTTTTTTGGGGGGGGGGTTGGCTCATCTATGCCCATAACCCTGATAAAAAAACAAGCCATTGATTTTTTTCTTTTTATGTGCCAGTCCTAGGGTTTAATCTCAGGGCCTGGGAGCTGACTTTGAGCTTTTGTGCTGAAGGTTAATGCTCTACCACTTGAGCCATAGCTTCACTTCCAGCCTTTTGCTGGTTAATCAGAGCTGTTTCATGGACTTTCCTGCCTGGGCTGGCTTTGAACTATGATTCTCAGATCTCAGCCTCCTGAGTAGTTAGGGTTATAGGTAGAAGCCACTGGTGCTTGGTTTAATTTTTCTTTTGAGGCAAGGTCTTCCTATGTAGCCCATGTTGACTCGAGAGCCTCTGGTCTTACCCTACCAAGTGCTGGGCTTATAGGTGTGTATCCCCCATCCCACTAGTGTATGTTTTGAAGTGTTTGCTTACCTCAGTTACAGGTATCACATCACAGAAATGTCACGTGTCACCATTGGTGAGTTTGTGATATGGTCAAATTACAGCTAATGGAGCTAGTAAGAGTTAGCTAGAGTTTGAACTTGTACTCAGACCTCCCCTAAAGAAACTGATTGCCCTCCACTGTTTCCAGTGGTGGAACCTCTGTTTCTGTGCGCTATATCACAGAGTTTGGGAGAGTTTGGATTGCTTATCCTTTTTTCTTTTCTTTTTTCTGTCAGTTGTGAGGTTTGATCCCAGGGCCTAAATAAAATCCTTGAGCTTTTCTGCTCAAGGCTAGCACTCTACCACTTTGAACCACAGGTCCACTTCTGGTTTTTTGGTGGCTAATTGGAGAGAAGACTCTCATGGACTTTCCTGCTTAGAATGGCTTTGAAACAAGCTTCTCAGATCTCAGCCTCCTGAGTAGTTGGGATTACAGGTATGAGCCACCAGTGCCCAGAGCATACTCTTTTCATTTTTTATGTTTTTATTCTCATCACTTAGAGCTAAGTTCAAAGAGTAAAAAACAACTGAGAGAATGAAAAACAAAAAAGAGACAAGTCTTTATTTTCTCATAAGAGTATTTCTAAGATGGTGTTTGTAGTTTCCCTTATCCCTATCTGCAGGTCTTTTATGTGTGTGTAGTTCATGTGTGTGTATGTGTTAGTTACCTGTAGTCAGGGTCTTGAACTTGCTAGGCAAGTGCTCTATTACTACAGGCATACTCCTGCAAGGGTAGTGTAGGCTGATGTTGAACTCATGAGCTTCCTCATCTCATTGACTGCTATTTTGGCTACCAAGACCAGCTTCTGTGTTCTTTTGAGCTGGCCCCCTATCTTGGTTGAACTGTTTTCCCTGGATTTGGCATATAAGGAGCTGGTGATGGGGTAAAGTTTGCTGTTGCCCTCTTTAGCGCTCTCATTTCTAGAGAAGAAGCTCAATCAACATGTAGGAAAGATCAGTGTATGGTCTTTGAAATCTCCAGGGCTTTGCATAGCGAAGCCTAAACATTCACAGGGGCGAGGGTTGTAGCTCAGTTGGTAGTGTTAGCCAATGAGTGAAAGTGGCAAGTATTAAGTTGGAGTTCTGGTCCAAACCTAAAAAAAAAAAAAAAAAGATGGAACTGTCTGACTTCAGCTTTGACTGTAGGAGGGGCATCACCCTGGAAGATGACACCAACATTTTCAGAGGGGCTTGGTTAGCCATTAGATGACCTGTGTTTCTTAGTACTTCAACCAGAAGACAGGATAAGAGCTACAGCCTTCACTTATGGTTTCCTCTAGGAGTGGGTATATATTCCACCTTGGTACCAGGTTTCGGGAAGGTCTTTATGAATCATCTCCCTGTCTGAGATTTCATCAGTCTGAGAGCAGCTCCTCTGGGAAACAGACAGCCTGAGTTTATAAGATGTCTGAAGATGCTGGACAAATTCAAAACTGAAAAAGGCCTGAATGGGTTTAAACCTTAGTTTTTCCATGTTTTAGTATATATATGAATGAGATAATATAGGTAAAGAAAGCACGTGGCACAGTGCTTTAGTCCAATAGCCATTAATTCTCTTCTACCTCACCTTTCTTGTGACTGTGCTGGAGCTTGAATTTGGAGCTTTGGCACTGTTCTTGAGCTCTTTTTCTCAAGGTTAACACACACTACCATGTGAGCCATGGCTCCACTTTGGGCATTTTGTGGTTAACTGGAGGTAAGAGTCTATGGACTTTTCCTGACCAGGTTGGCTTTTACACTCAGATCTCAGCTTCTAGAGTAGCTAGAATTACAGGTGTGAGCCACCAGGGCCCAGCCCTCTTCCATGTGCTAGAACTGAAGCTTGGACTCAGGTCATCATGCTGTTGCTTGACTTTTTTTTTGTTCAGGATGGCATTCCAGTTTTGGCTTTTTGCAAGTTAATTGGAGATAGTCTCATGTCCTTGTTTGCCCAAGCTGATTTTGAGCAGGATTCTCAGATCACAGCTTCTGGAACCGCTAAGGATTATAGGTGTGATCCTCTAGTGCCAAGCAGAACTCTGCTTTTTGCATGTTGGTGTAGTAATGGATAATTCACTGGTGTAGTTTCTGGAGTCAGACAACTCAGAATGGGTGAGTTTGGATCATGAAATCCTCCTTTGTTTAGTTGAGTTACCTTGGGTAGCTTCTTGTTGGGGATTCCTCATTTTGCAAAAATGGGAACCACATTCCCTTTTCTTGCAGGGTCATGGGGAAGATAAAATAATACAGAACAAAGTACTTGGCACTGCTGTAGTATGGAAAACCGCACAAACACAAATGAATTACTAGCCGGGTGCAGTGGCTCTCGCCTGTAATCCTAGCTACTCAGGAGGCTGAGATCTGAGGATCGAGGTTCTCAGCCGGCTCCAGTCCGTGGGACTCATCTCCAATTAATCACTAGAAAAGGGGAAATGAGGCTGTGACTCACGAGTAGGGCGGTAGTCTTGAGCTGCAGAGCTCAGGAACAGAGCCCAGGCCCAGAGTTCAAGCCCATAAACCACCCCCTCCTCAAAAAAAACGGTGAATTACTACTGTCCTGCCCACCCCCACCCTCAATCGAGACGTCTTTGGAATTTAATTCAGGTACTCTTCTTCTTACAGACCCCATTAATACCTCTCTGATCTTCAATGGCAATCCATCTCCCATTGCTTCTGTTTCCACCTTCCAGAAAAGCGGGTTTCCTAGGCTCACCTTGAGGTGTGTCCTACACGTCGTGGTTTATCCAGTAAACCCCACACCCCCAATGCATGGAGCACGGACTTTACAACTACCGTGTCCTACAGGAGACAACAGAATCGGTCCACTCTTTGGACAGTTTAGTTGCCTATTCTTTTTGAGTCAGAAGCCCCTCCGCCCCATTAGGGCACCACGCTCCCAATGACTCCGTTTCTAGAAAACCCAAGGGCCTGGCCACGCCGCCCTGGCCGGGATCCGGAAGCAGCCGCGCAGAAGGACGCCGGCCGGCTCACGTCAGCGCGTCGGCCCGAGGCCCGCCTCCCTGTGACGCACGTTTCCCCGCAACCCCGCCCGGCCCGCCCCCGGCTCTCCCGCGCATGCTCGGAGCCCCGCCCCCGTGCGTCACAGAATGGCCTCGGACACCCAGGCAGCCCCTGACGTGTCGGGGAGGAGCCGGGCGCGGAGGTCCGTGTGGTGGAGCTCGGCGGGGCTGCCGACTCGAACAGAGCCGAGCGGCGGGGCGGGCCTGGCCAGGCCAGCGGAGCGGAGACGTGGGTCGAGCGGTGGCGAACATGCGCTTTTGACACACTGGAGGTGAGCTGGCTGTGAGGGGCCGCTCCCCGAAGGCCCGGGGCGGCGGCGCCGAGGCCCTGGGCCCGGGGAGCCCTTCGCGGCCGGGGGCGGTGTCTGAGGCGGCTCCTCCGGTCCCGGAGAAGACCGGGTTCTGACGCGGAGAGGCTTGGGGTGCAACTGTTCCAACCGCTCCAACTGCCCCCCATCCCCGGCCCGGCCCGGCCCACCGTGGGTCGAGGTGCGGCCCACCGGGAGCGCCTGCCAGGCAGCGGGCCAGCCCCGGAGGAAGTGCCCGGCGTGGGGACGGAGGCCGGGACGTGGCGCCGTGGGTGCGGGCGCGGGTGGCGTCGCCAGGGACCCGGCTGGAGGTGGCAGCGGCGCGCCCCGCCCGCCCGCCCGCAGCACCCTCTCCCATCCCCCGGGTTTTGCTCTCTCGGCTCCTCTTTCCCTTCGTGGGGCGGGGGAGCTGTCCACGTCCGCCCCGATCTGCGACCTCTCCACCCCCGGAATTCGGGCAGAGTGTCACCTCCAGGTTCCAGGTGCTTGGGCTCCTAGTCCTCTTGTTCTTTCTTTTTATTGTTGTTGTTAGCTCTGTTCACGAAAGTGAGGGCTCTTTTTCATTAATGGTCATTCCATTTCATCCCTGTGGCGCTCATACATGCGCATTTCAGAACATTTACTACCTGCAGTTGTGACCCAGCCTATAGTCGCCTTTTGCGGGATGGGGGGATTGAACCGTAGGTAGAGCATAGTTGATTTATACTTGGGTTTAGCCCAAATGGTGATGGGTGCTGCTTTCTTACATTTCTAGGCTCAGGGTTTCTTTAATCTTGCGATGTTATTTTTTTGTTGTTACTGTGTTTTGTTTTTTTTTTTTGATACCTTTCTGAGCTTGGAAAGTAAGGCAGAAAATTTGACTTGGAAAAGCTATGCCAGAAGCTAGTAATGATTTGTTCAGTATTTTTTTTTTTTATCAAACTCATGGAGGAATTATCCAGCTATGAGAAAAATCTTACTCTGACCTTTGTTCATGGGTGACTGGTTATTTTATCCGATGAAACACATTGGTTTTAGTGCACTTAAGAGAGTGATGTTTTTGCTAAATCATGAAGTTGATGGGTGAAATGCACCATTAAGACACAGGGAAAAGAAGCAAAAGGCCACTGAATAAGAGGAGTCTTTACTGAATTATTATTAAATAATAATTTTAATATTTTTATTAAAAATCTGACAAGGAGTAAACAAACCAAAAACAAACATATAGGGAGTCCTTAATAGAAGTTGGCCAGAATCTGCCAGATAGAAACTGCTACATCTGTAGATCAATTTGTCTGTGTGTGTGTGTGTGCGTGTGCATATGCATGTGTGTGTGTGTGCGTGTGTATATTAGCACTGGTGCTTGCACTCAGGGCATGGGTGCTGTCTCTTAGCTTTTTAAGCTTGAGTCTGGTGTCCTATACCACTTGAGCTACCAGTCCACTTCTAGCTTTTGGATTGCCAATTGTAGTTGAGTCCCATAAACTTTCCTGCCTGGACTAGCCTTGAACTGCTATCCAAAGATCTCAATTTCCTGAGTAGCTAGATTATAGGAGTGTGCTGACTATAGCACAGTTTTGAATTGTGTGTGTGTGTGTGTGTGTGTGTGTGTGTGTGTGTGTGTTTGTTTGTCTATGTCAGTCCTGGGGCTTGAGCTCAGGGCCTGGGTTCTGTCCCTGAACTTCTTTTGCTCAAGGCTAGCACTCTACCACTTGACCCCATAGCACATTTCCAGCTTTTTTGATAGCTTAGTGAAGAATCTCAGACTTTACTCTCCTGGATGGCTTCAAACATCTGTCCTCAGATCTCAGCTTCCTGCGTTGCTAGAATTACAGGTGAAAGCTGTCTGTCTCTAGCAGTTTTGACTTTTAGTTAAATAAATTGAAGTTGATTAAGGAGAATTTGAAAGAATAGACACTTCAATAAAACACATCTTGCTTTTGTGAAATCTACAGAATGGTTTAAACTAATTCTCAGATCAGTTTGATTACTGAATAATAATAACAATTTTTCAATAGCGAGGTTTGAAGTCAGCCTTGCATTTGCTAGGCAGGCATTACCATTTGAACTACGCTTCCTAGTCCTTAAAATTTCTTTTGATGTAAGTTTCTAAAAACTCCCTAAGATAGAAAAAGAGATTTGATAGGACAAAAAGGGAGACCTTATTTATGATTGGCTTTGAAAGTTAATTCTGTAAATATCACTTTTTGGAGAAAAAGAAGAATTTTGGTAAAAAGAGCATACATTATCTGAAGAATTTTGGTAAAAAGAGCATGCATTATCTGCATGGGATTACAAACCTAGTCAATCTATTCCATCTTTGTAAACAAGAAGACACTATCAACTATCATATAAAATGGATTTTCTCACCACTACCAAGAATTGTTTCCTTGTAGATAAGGCATTTTGGACAGGCTGGTTTAAACCAACTGAGTTGATAGTTGGTTGTTAAATATCTGAAGGTCACATAGTATATGATGTCTGATGTAAAAGTTATAATTTTAAGACTCATAGTCTACCGGTAAGAGATATAATAGTAAGGGAAGATTAGGAAGAGCAATGGGTACTCAATTATCTGTCCACCTTCAGAAGACTGTAGATCTACCATATAAGCATTCTTTTAGCAGTATCTTTTCCTATTGGCTAACTTTCCATGGCCATATCTCCTGTTACATAGTTTCAAATGACAGACTGAATATATCCTCCCAATGTAACTTGAGGCTGGCTGAACTCATTGTCTGAACTGGTCTTGTGATTATTTGCAGTGATAGCATATTTTTGTTTTTGTAGATAATTTGGTTTTAAAAAAGGGTTATAAATCTGATGAATAAAATTAGAATAAAAATACTGGATAATAACAGTGAGGAAGCATAAATAAAAAATGTGACTGCAGAGTAAGAATTTTTGCCTACTTTTTAAAAAAATGTGGCTCATAAAAAGGCTCTTCCCAGACTGTTTTTAGTACTGATGATATCCCTGGAATATGAATGTATCTTCCTGAAATGATTAATTTTACAGAGTCATTTGCAGGTCTTAAAATTTTTTGACTAGATGCTGGTGGCTCATTCCTATAATCCTAGCTACTCAAGTGACTGAGCCAGCCCAGGCAGGAAAGTTCATGAGACTTTTTTTTTTTTTTTTTTTTTTTTTTTGCCAGTCCTGGGCTTGAGCTCAGGGCCTGAGCACCGTCCTTGGACTTTCTCAAGACTAGAGCTCTACCACTTGAACCTCAGCACCACTTCCGCCTTTTCTATGTGTGTGGTACCAAGGAATCAAACCCGGGTCTTTGTGCATGCTAGGCAAGCACTCTACCATTAGGCCAAACTCTCGGCTCAGTTCATGAGACTTTTATCTCCTCTAGTTAACTAGCAAAAAACTGGAAGTGGAGGTGTGGTTTAAGTAGTAATGTGTCAGCCTTGAGTGGAAAAGCTAAGAGACTGTGAGTGCCCAGACCCTGAGTGCAAGCTTCAGGACCAGTGTACATGTGCATTCCCACACAGATTTGAAGTCTACTTTGTGGCCAAACTGCAGAGGTCCACTACTGAATTGTCAACTTTGTGTGTGTGTGTGTGTGTGTGTGTGTGTGTGTGTGTGTGTGTGTGTGTGTGCGCGTGCGCGCGCGCCCGCGTGTGTGCGTGTGTACGCATGTGCGTGCACATGCGTGTATGAGCATGTGTGCTGGTCCTGGGGCTTGAACTCAGGGCTTGAGCTCTGTCCCTGACCTCTTTTTGCTCATAGCTAGTGCTTGAGCCACAGTTAATTGGAGATAAGGGTCTTTAGATGCTTCTGCCTGGGCTGTCTTTGAACAGAGATCTTTTGGAGTAGCTAAGATTACAGAAGTCAGCCCCCAGCTGAATTGACAGTTTTTTTTTTTAAATCGTGTAATGAGCATTTATGTTATTTTTGTGCCAGGCTTCATTTCAAGTACTGTACAAGACTGGTGATGTATCTCAATGGTAGAACATTTGGCTGACAGGCTCAACTACTTTACAGATACAAACTCAGTCTATTAGACAATTTCATTTTAGTGCTTATTCTCATTTTATAGTGAGAAATTGGGACTGAATAGTTCATTTACCCAAGCCACCCACCTACTGAGTATGAAGGAGCCTGATTTCAAACCCAGGCTACGTGGCCTCTTTTAATAATCAGGTTGCTTGCTGGCCCTCACTTGTTTTTAGGTAAATGCTTTTAATTGATTTGCTCTGGAAAACATTTTAGTTAGAAATTTCTGGAATAGGTTATAATACAGCTTGAATGGCTAAGAAGCAAGTTGAGAAAATAAACTGTGAATTAGAAAATTGTGGCCAAAATTCAGCTCACATGATTCCTTAAGAAGACTAAGGAGCGCGTGTGAAATAAAAACATTAAAATAGTTTTGGTAGAATTATTTGGCATCAAAGTAGTTGGGTAAAGAGGATGGAAGAACTAAAACTAGATTCTCAGGCAGTTTAATGCAAAAGATAGAAAAGTTGGTCATTGTATTAAGACATTGCCTGGGGATAATAATTATGTTCAGTACATTTTTAAAAGCTAGAAGTATTTTTGAATGTTTTTATCACAATGAATTGATAAATGTCTGCCCACAAAGAGTTTGAAAGTTTGAGAAGAAAAACAAGTCTAAACTGATTTGAATAGTATACATTGTATAAGTATATAAGTATAGTGTATGTATGGGACCCCATTAATACATACACCTTATTTTTTTTTTTTTTTTTTTTTTTTTTTTTTTTTTTGCCAGTGTTGGCGCTTGCACTCAGGGCATGGTAATTGTTCCTGAGCTGCTTTTACTTAAGACTAGCACGGCCTTTTCTGTTTATGGGGTGCTGAGGAATCGAACTCAGTGCTTTGTACATGCTAGGCAAGCACTTTACAGCTAAGGCACATTCCCTGCTCCATATATATTCATAATAAAAAGCCCCTTCTTAAAAAAACCAAACAGCAGACTTAAGTGAATACCACAGTGCACACCTAGAGGTGTAAACAGTCTGATCTCCAGGGACTACTACCTAGCTAGGCACTTTTTAAAGCAATAACACCTCTGATTCTGTACCCATGGGTCTGAAACAACAAAACATCCTTACATAGAGAAGTTTCAAACTGAGCATGTGACTAACATTTAAAGATAAAAACAATCCTCACTCTATCTGTAGAAGGATTGGCTCCACTTTCAAAATACAATGCATTCAAATAAATGTTAGATGTTGAGGAAGGCATCTTAACCGTTGCTAGGAACTTAATAAGGACATTGTCCTTATGGACCATGTGGTCAACAATATTAGCAAATGCTGCCTAGTAACGAAGTATAGAACACTCAAGAGACCAGGTATCAATGACTCACATGTCCAATATGGAAGTAGAGATATTCATCCTGCTCCAGAAAGCACACATGTAATTTTAAGAGTATCAGTGCATGGAAGTGAGAGTAGAAAGATTGCTGCCCAATGATGAGAGGCCGAGAAGATAAGAAATAAATTACTTTGGCTGGACACCAGTGGCTTATACCTACAATCCTAGCTACTCACACAGCTGCAATCCAGAAGATTGTGATTTGAAGACATCTACCTCTGGCTAAAAAAGTCTTGTAAGACTCCCATCTTCAAAATAACCCTCCAGAATCAGGGTCAGAGGCATGGCTCAAGTGGTAGAGCACTAGTTAGCAACACAACCCTGAGTTCACTCCCAGTATCTCAAAAAACAAAAACACTTTTTTTTTTTTTTTTGCCAGCCCTGGGCCTTAGCTCAGGGACTGAGCACTGTCCTTGGACTTTCTCAAGGTTAGAGCTCTACCACTTGAGCCTCAGCACCACTTCCAGCTTTTTTCTATGCATGTGGTACCAAGGAATCGAACCCAGGTCGATGCTAGGCAATCACTCTACCACTAGGCCAAACTCCCAGCCCCAAACAAAAACACTTTTGAGATCAAAACTGATAGCTGTGTCATCCATCTACAAAAACCATGGCATAAAAAGCAGTATACAATTGGGTGTTGGTGGCTCGTGAATGTGATCCTAGCTGTTCTGAGGAGCATGGTTTGAAGCTAGTCCAGGCAGAAAAGTCCATGAGACTCCTAACTCCAATTAAGTGGAGCTGTGGCTCAAGTGGTAAAGTGCTAGCCTTAAGCAAAAAAAAGCATTATTTACCAAATCATAGAACCTTAAAACAGAACAAATTCAAGACCAAAACTAGAAAGTTTGTTGATGGCTACAAAGTTATGGAACTTAACCCAGTTGCTTAAAATATAAAAGTCAGTGAACTAAAAAACTTAGATTTGAAATAATCAGTTGTTTCTTCTGCAGCATATATATATTTTCTTTGGGGAGGAGGAGGGGAATGTTGCTGGGGATAAAATATAGGGACAAGTGCTCTACTACTGAGTCACATCTGTTAGCCTGTGTTCCCAAGGTTTTCAGTTACTCACCCCACCCCCACCCCCCAATTGTATCTCTTGGCAGACTGGGTTTGAGCTCATGGCCTTATGTTTTCTAGGCACTTGAGCCAGACAGCCTCTTGCACAGCTGGTAATACAGGTGTGCACCACTGGAAAGGGAGTTACTGGTATTGGAGCTTGAATTCAGGATTTTTTTCCCTCAAGTTTGGCACCGAACCATTTGAGCTGTACCTCCAGTTAATCTTCCAGTTCATAGTTGAAGATAAGAGAAACTTGGATTTGTCTACTCAGGCTGCTTTGAACCTTCATCCTCAGATTTCAGCCTCTTGAGTAACTAGGATTATAGACATGAGCATTAACTCCAGCTTGCTTTTGAAATAGAGTGGTGGTGATACTGGGGGTTGAACTCAGGGCCACACCGCATCCTTTTTTATTTTGCTTTTTTCAGATATCTGTGTCTTTGTTGAGGGATAGCCTTGACTCACCAGCTCATTGTTTCAAATGGGGATCTCACTGATATTTTTCTTGGGCAACCCATGATTCTCAGATGGCTTCCTCCTGAGTAGCTAGAATTACAGGCATAATCCATTGTGTCTGGCTCATAGCCTTGTTTTCTGGAGAAAGGATATTGCTAGCTTTAGTCTGGTCCAGAACTGTGATCCTCCTGTTCATGCCACTTGAATAGCTGGCAGTTCTTCTAGGTTCTTCTATGTGACAGAGGGTAATATGTCTTCACTATAGCCTCATGTTTAAACAGCTTCTCACTCTCTGTTCTGTGGGATTTCCTTTCTTTTTCTTTTTCTTTTTTTTTTTTTTTCTTTTGCCAGTCCTGGGCTTGAGCTCAGGGCCTGAGCACTGTCCTTGGACTTTCTCAAGGCTAGAGCTCTACCACTTGAGTACCACTTCCGGCTTTTTCTAAGTATGTGGTACCAAGGAATCAAACCCCCGGGTCTTCGTGCATGCTAGGCAAGCACCCTACCATTAGGCCAAATTCCCGGCCTTCTTTCTTTCTTGGAGCCATTTTTTCTGAACTATTCTTTGGCCTTGATGAACTAGCTTCATCGTGGAACTTATTCATGGCAGTTCTGGGTTTTCACTGTGTTGTGATCATGCTTATTCTCTCTTCTTTTCTGATCTCAGCATATGTGTGAAAAGTAACTAACCCTCTGAGTTCTTTTATAAGAAAAAAATTTCCTCCATCCGAGCTCCTTTCTTCTGAGTTTACTAAGTTCTATGATCTTCTTTTGCTCAAGCTATTGGGTTTTGCAGCTACCTGGTGGTTTTGGTTGTTCACTTACACTGGATGGTGATTGAAGTCAGTGGTCTGCAGTGATTTCTCCAAAAATTTCCCCAATGAATTCTATCAGATCTCTGTTCATTGATCTAGGACTTGCATGGGTGACTGTGCATGTAGCATGGTGTCATCTTGTTTTAATGCATGGTGGTATCTTTTGAGGTAGACATAAAATATCCATAAATAAAATATTTCATTCCTGGAAGAAGAATTTAAACGTTAGTAAAATGGTACTTTGAAAGTAAAGAGGGAATAATGAAGAGACTGTAAATCTGTTAAATAGTATTTATTTAACTTTATTGTATTCCACAGTTTTGGTGATGAGGAGGGTCAAAGGGTTTTATGAATAGAACACAGATTCTGCCTTCAAGGGACTAACTAGTGGGACTTAATCTTTCATCTCTTCAACTGTTTCTCTCTCTCTTTTTTTTTGAATGTTCAATTTTGGGGGCGAGATCTTACATAGAGCATTTAAAGGACATGGAGTATATTGCCTCATGGCTAGATGTGAGCTCACATGCCTGATACTTTGTCTTCTTCTGGATTGTTAAAATGTGCCCTTCCCCTCAAGGATACTTAGGTAATAACTCTGGAGGAGTTATGGTACCATGGGATGATGCTAATACGTACACTGAATCTTCTGAAATGCAAATACCTTTTGTGCTTAAGAGCCCCATCCTAATTCATACCTTATTACAAATCAAGCCTACTTACAAATAAGATTTTGTCTATATCTGGTATTTTGATGAAGGGACCACGTTAATCCCTGTTTTTTTTTTTTTACTGCTCAGTATATATATTTGCAGAAGCAAGTCATCTAGTGTTGTCAAAACACCCATTAGATGAAAAATCTGAGGCCCTAAGATATTAAGCAATTTGGTTAAGTATTTAATGGTAGAATTGGATTCCTAGAACCCAGTTTTACCAGGTGTCCCAGCCTTGTGGACACCTGTAAAGAGCCAGGCACCAGTGGTTCATATCTATCGTCCTAGGAGGCTGTGATCTGAGAATCATAGTTCCAAGCCAGCCCAGGCAGCAATGTCTAGCAGACTCTTAACTATAACTGAAAAACTTGGAAGTGGAGCTGTGGCTCAACTGGTAGAGTGCTAGCTAGCCCTAAGTAAAAAAGCTCATGGAAAGTGCTCAGGCCCTGACTTCAAGCCCCAGGACTGGCATGCATGCACATTCCCTCTCCCTCCCCCACCCCGCTTGCATGCAGGTGGCACCTATGCACACGTAAATAAAAGTGCTGTAGTGGTATCTCCAAGATTAGAATGATACAAATGTGTGCTAGTGTAGGGGTAATCAGGTTACAAGAGAGTGTATTTGATTAACAAATATTTGTCTAGTGCTTACTAATATCTGCTACTTGTTAGGTATTCAGTAAATTTAGGTATTCAGTAAATGTTTGCAAACCTTAGGTACTTTCTTTGAACAAGGTGCTATGCTCAGTGCCATGAAAGGATATAGGTATGTCAAAGATACGTCTCTTTCAAAGAAGTTTTCAGGCTGATTGCTTTAAAATAACTGAAAGATTAACTAACAAATGGCAAGGTAATAATAGTGTGATCAGGGGAATGTTGATTGAGAAAGGCCTCAAAAGACTTAACCTAAGCATATAAAGTTACTTTTTAGTTTTCCGATAAGAATCACACTCACAGGCTGGAATTGTGACTCAAGTGGTCTAATAGTGCTTGCTTATAAAGCTCAATGTGCCCTAAGTTCAAAGGCCTCTACTATCCCAACCTCCCACCTCTCAAAAAAGAAAATAAAAACCAAGACTCACACTGATAGTCCCATTTGTTCTTGTCTGTGATTGAATTCTGGAGTGGCCTGTGTTAGACGAGTTGTTAATTTACATGTAAAGCTGGTCTTTAGTTCTTGCTGCGCTGTAGGATTTAGGCTGAATCAATTATGCTTTGAGTAAGCATTACTGAGCATGTAGTGTGTCCCACTTGTGCTAGGACAGAAATCAGAATACTACGTAGCCTAATAGGGGACAGAGAATTGTAGTGTATTATGAGACAGACATGTATGCTTTCTGACAGACACAAAATGATTGTCAGATGCTTCCCATGGTCATCTGCACGAATTGACAGTTTTGTTTAACCCACAGATATTTTCAAATACCTAAATGGCCCTTGGCAGAAAAAGATTCCCACCCTGGAGCATTGCTAAGTGATAAGGATATTGTTAAATCCTATGTGTATGGTGGTGTATAGAGGTAGCTAAGTGTACTGTAACAGAGCTTAATGCTGTTTGGGTAAGGTCGAAAAAGGCTTTTTGGAAATGATGACAGCTGGATTTTAAGGAAAAATAGGAACTTTGCAAATGTATGAATGAAAAGCCATTCAAGTAGAGAGAATATCCACACCTGCAATAATTCCGGTATGTTAAGACAGTTTTGAACAGGTTTGCTGGAAGATAAACCGAGGTTTGTATTTTGGGAAGGTTGTAGAAAAAATTTTGGTATTTCATCTGGCCTACCATTAGTTCAGAATTTAGTTAACTAGTTCAAATGCAATGTTGATTGTGGAAAAGAACCTAGACAAAAGATCAATGCAGTTGGAGATGAGCAGACTTTTATAGGAAGCTTGGGCTTACAAAATAACTTTTAGAAATGTAATAGAAGTAAATTATTGGGAATTTGTCCATCCCCTGGCATGAAGTATCCCCTAGCAGATGTTTTGAAGCAATTATACAACAGGGAAGAGTGTGCGGTAGCAGCATTTCTAACATGCTGTCAGCTGATTCTCAGGAGGCCAGTTGGCCCTAAACCAACTGCTGGAACTCTGGACAGGATGTTTCTGTGAGCTGGGTCACCCAGAACCTGGGGCTGTCACTGAAAGTGCCTCATTGGCTTTGTAAAGACTGGCTTGTCTCCTGTCATGGTCTCATGAATAGTATTGGTTGTCACTGAGTGGGCAATGAGGTAATGTTAACCACTTTGAGAACCACTTAACTTCCTTCAAAATTCTGCAGATTCATTAATGTCCCAAATCTTAGATTTAGTTGTTTTCTATTTTATTTATAATAGTTTATTTTAAATACCTCATAGGCTTTCTTGATCATGGATGGTGAAGATATACCAGATTTTTCAAGTTTAAAAGAAGAAACTGCTTATTGGAAGGAGCTGTCCTTGAAGTATAAACAAAGGTAATATAAACAAACTAAAAACAGAGGGCTTTTGGAATATATAATGTCTTGGGCAGTATTTTTAAAAGCATAAAGCTAAGCTTAGAATTTCAGATTTAGGATGGTGATTTTAGAAATATCCATAATATTGCTTGTATTAAACTTGTAAAACTGCAATAAATCTTTACAGTGTTTAGATTATTAAAATAGGAGGAAACCTTAGTGTCATTTATGATTTCTTTTGATAGTTTTCCTTCTCTTAGTTTTTTCACCATATCTTTGGTCTCTTATGTGTACTGGTTCTGCCTCATTAGTTGCTCATTTGGAGATAGTTATATTAGGTTTTAGTTTTCTTTAGGCATGCATTATTAGTGTTTAGAGCTAGCCAAATTTTGAGGGAGTGGGATGAAATTCATGTCTATGAGATATATATATATATATTATTTTATTTTTTATTTTTTTGCCAGTCCTGCGGCTTGAACTCAGGGCCTGAGCACTGTCTTTGGGCTTTCTCAAAGCTAGCACTCTATCACTTGAGCCACAGCACCACCTCCAGCTTTTTCTATGTCTGTGGTACTGAGGAGTTGAACCTGGCTGTTCGTGCACAAGCACTCTACCACTAGGCCAAACTCCTGGCCCCCTATAGAATATTTTATAACATTTTAATTATTTAGTTGGGGAATTTTTTTTTTTTTTTTTTTTTTTTGCCAGTCCTGGGCTTGAGCTCAGGGCTTGAGCACTGTCCTTGGACTTTTCCTAAGGCTAGAGCTCTGCCACTTGAGCCTCAGCACCACTTCCGGCTTTTTTTCTATATGTGGTATCGTGGAATCGAACCCTGGTCTTCATGCATGCTAGGCAAGCACTTTAACCACTAGGCCAAACTCCCGGCCTAGTAAGGGAATCTTATGAGCAATAACTTTTCAGTCTAAAACTTGTTTTATTTATTTACTTATTTTCTTACCTTTTTTTTTTAGAACTGGGTTTTTTTTTTAAACTTTTTTTTTGGGGGGGGTCTTTTCTTTTTTTGGTACTGGGGATTGAACTCAGGATGTTGTAATTGCTAGGCAAATACTTTGCCACTGAACTAAACCTCCCAGACTTGTTTTAAATTCCTTTCTTGTTGGGTACAGGTGGGTCACAAATGTAATCCAACTACTTGAGAGGCTGAGAATGGGACGATGGTGGTTCAAGGCCAGCCTGGGTAGAAAAGTTCATGAGATCCCATGTCACCATTGAGGTGCATGCATTTGTTATTCTAGCTATTGTGGGAATCCTAAAATAGGTGGTTAGAGTGGGCAGGAAAATAGAATCCTTTGAAATGAGTGTGGGTTAAAAGAGCATTTTCTTGGTCAGCATAAAGACCTCTACCCAAATACCAAAAACTAAGGAATCTTTCTGAAGTACTTACACATTTTTCCTGTTTGGTTAACAGACTTGACCTTATGTAAAGTTCATTGCTCTTTCATTGTTGTCAGTGAAGCCCAGTTATTCCATTGTGCGAGTGGATGTAGATAGTGTGCCTTTGGGGGAATCGCCTTTTCTTGTATTGCAACTGCACAGGCTGTGGAATTCTATAGACATCTTTGATGAGTGTGTTTAAAAGCATGGAATTAAGTAATTGAAGCCAATTGCATATATTAAAAACAATTATCTAAATGTTAAACTAGTTTATGGTGTTATAATGTATTAGTGAATTAGATAAAAATGATCTAATGGAGGGAGTGTAATCATTTCATTTTGAATTAGCGATGAGAATAAAATGAACATTAAAGTGCACCAACTATTGTGAAGTGAGACTATCTGTGATTTCTCTTGAATAGAATTGAAGGTAATGCCTGATTTAAGGTACCGTAGTGAAATGAAAGATGCATTTCACCCTGCTTAAGTTCTGTAGATGAATACATTAATATTATTGAACTATGAAGATTTAACTTTGTGGGTGTGCACACGCGCGTGCTCACATGCCAGTCCTGGGGCTTGAACTCAGAGCCTGAGCACTGTCCTTGGGTTTTCTCAAGGCTAGATCTCTACCACTTGAGCCATAGCACCACTTCTGCCTTTTTCTATGTATGTGGTACCTAGGAATTGAATCCTGGTCTTCATATATACTAGGCAAGCACTCTACAACCAGGCCAAATCCCGGCCCCAGATTAACTTTTTTTTACGTTTTTATAACCACTGGTTTGAGTCTCTTGGAGGCTTATAACTAATTCTCACTGAATCCTGAATATACAGAGGAAATTAAAAATATTGACTTTAGTGATTAGCATATTTTATGAGCACGTTAGATTATATGCAAACCCCACTAACTTGCTTTGTAATGATCTTGTAGTAATCTTGTGGTTCCAAATATTACTCACCTTTCCTACTTTGTTTCTGATTAGCTTCCAGGAAGCTCGAGATGAGCTAGTTGAATTCCAGGAAGGAAGCAGAGAATTAGAAGCAGAGTTGGAGGCACAATTAGTTCAGGCTGAACAAAGAAATAGAGACCTGCAAGCTGATAACCAAAGGCTGAAATATGAAGTGGAAGCATTAAAGGTAATTAGGACAGTAGGAGCTACTGTACTGGGGACAGGCTTGTGTAATGTACTGGGTTTTATTAAAATGAGAATTAAAGTTAGTTGTTTTTGTTGGTCATGAAGCTTGAACTCTGGGCCGGAGCACTGTCCCTGAGCTCTTCAACTCAAGGCTACTGCTCTACTACTTGAGCCATGGCCTTACTTCTGGTTTTCTGGTGCTTATTGTAGATAAAAGTCTCACTTTGAACAGTGATCCTCAGCTCTCAACCTCCTGAGTAGATGGGATATTATGCGTGAGCCACCGGCGCTGGCTTTGGGCTTTCTCGAGACTAGAGCTCTACCACTTGAGCCACAACACCACTTCTGGCTTTTTCTGTGTATGTTGTATTGATTCCTCAATACAACAAGTACTTTACCAGTAAGCTAAACTCCTGGCCCCAAAATTTTAAGTTTTTAAGTGATGCTTAAGAACAGACGCCCGGCTAAGAGTTTGGCCTAGTGGGAGAGTGCTTGCCTATCATGCACAAAGCCCTGTGTTTGATTCCTTGGTACCACATACATAGAAAAAGCTGGAAGTGGTGCTGTGGCTCCAGGGAAGAGCTCTAGCCTTGAGAAAGCCCAAGGACAGTGCTCAGGCCCTGAGTTCAAGCCTCAGAGCTAGGGAAAAACAAAAGCAAAAACAGATGTATTTTAACAACACAACCTTTGTTTCATGTACTCGTGTCCTCAGGAAAAACTAGAACATCAGTATGCACAGAGCTACAAGCAGGTCTCAGTATTAGAAGATGATTTAAGCCAGACTCGGGCTATTAAGGAGCAGTTGCATAAGTATGTGAGGGAGCTGGAGCAGGCCAATGATGACCTGGAGCGGGCAAAAAGGTCAGTGCTGGTGTGCCTTTGTGAGAATAACCAAGTGGGCTCTTGGTGATTGAAATTTCTATCATTAGGCTCAAACTTCCGTCTTTGTAGCAGAACATTTCCTTTTGGTATTTCCTGTCAGCTCTCTGGAATGGAAGCTTATCTTCCCAGATTAGTTTTTCTTTGAATTTTTTTCTTTTCTTTTATGCACTTTTTTTTTCCTTTGTGCCTCATGAATCCTTCCACCTTCCCTGTGTTCTTACTGCCTCACTTTCTGTAGTTTCTCAGTTTTAAACCTGGATGCTGCAGTTATGTCCTAGTGGATCTGTCTTTACATTTGTTTCCTTTTCATTTGCTTCTGTTTTAATACTGACTAGTGAATTTCCCAAAGTGCAGCTTTCATTACATTCCTGAATATCTAGCATTATGTCAATCACTTGAAAGTCACATGGTAAATATATTAAAGAAAGACTAATTAATTGTTCTGAATCCTTTCAAACGTTGTTCTTATTATTTTATAATTATTGGCCAGTATTTCTTTCTTTAATATATTTACCACATGACTCTCAAGTGATTGACATAATGCTGGGGTTGAGGATACTAGTCACTGGTCTTGGAGCTGACATTAAGAACATCATAAGAAATGTTTTAGTAAAAAGCATGTACAGTCTATGATAGGGCATAGAGGGAGAAGCAGCCAGAGCACCTGTGGAAATCAGGAAAGCCTTTCCAGGTGTTGGAGCCTAAGAGGAAGAGAGGTGGATCAGGTTAAGAAATAGGTGAAAAGTAGAGAGGCAAGAAGGTACTTGAAGTATTAATAGTTCATTTTGATTGACAAGTCTAGATTTAGTATTGCTGAATGTATTGAAACTGGTAAAGTTGTGAAAAAACATAAGCTGTGTTAGTCATTATAGGCAATTGGGAAGCTCTTTAAGAGTTTTTTTTTTTTTTTTCCCTGACCAAATGAGTAATACCAAATCTTGATTTGAGAAGATAATACTGAGGGATTGGAAGTAGGGGGATATGATGACCATTAAGGAAGAATTGATGCAGAAAATTGGGGCTAAAAGAGGAAATAAAGTTGAGAGACATTTTGGCAGGAACTGGTAAGATTGTAGATGGCATTCAAGAGTCCTAATCTGAAGTTGGGAATTTTATTTCTGTAGCAAATAGCACCTAGTGGGAGGGACACTCCATTGTTGAATGGGGTGAGATCATTCTCTTTGAACTAGGTCAGGATGGCTATGTCAGGAATAGTAGATAAACTGTTTCATTTTTGTATTGGCAGTATACACATGTTATTTAATTCCTGGACTCTCAAATTTTTTTTTTTATAGAGCAACAATAGT
Source organism: Megascapheus bottae (assembly GCF_031878675.1). Taxonomy (NCBI): domain Eukaryota; kingdom Metazoa; phylum Chordata; class Mammalia; order Rodentia; family Geomyidae; genus Megascapheus; species Megascapheus bottae. The sequence continues at coordinate 10,867,018 of NC_143525.1, read as the reverse complement.
TTCATTGGAAGACTTTGAACAAAGGCTAAATCAGGCCATTGAACGCAATGCATTTTTAGAGAGTGAGCTGGATGAAAAGGAATCTTTGTTGGTCTCTGTACAAAGGTTAAAGGATGAAGCAAGAGGTAAGATTTATAATTTAGAGAATACTTGCTGAAACCAAGCTACAGAAAGCTCAAGGACTGACTTCTTTTATATATACATACATACATACATATATATATATATATACTTTTTTTTTTTTTTTAATTTTTGCCAGTCCTGGGCTTGAGCTCAGGGCCTAAGCACTGTCCTTGGGCATTCTCAAGGCTAGAGCTTTATCACTTGAGCCACAGCACCATTTCTGGCTTTTTTCTATGTATGTGGAATGAAGGAATTGAACCTGGGTCTTCATGCATGCTAGGCAAGCACTCTACCACTAGGCCAAACTCCTGGCCCAACTTCTTTTATATATATATTTTTTTTGTTTTTAATTTTTTTTCTTTTTGCCAGTCCTGGGGCTTGAACTCAGGGCCTAGGCACTGTCCTTGGGCATTCTCAAGGCTAGAGCTTTATCACTTGAGCCACAGCACCATTTCTGACTTTTTTCTATGTATGTGGTGCCAAGGAATCAAACCCAGGTCTTCGTGCATGCTAGGCAAACACTCTACCACTAGGCTGAACTCCTGGCCCCTGTATGTGTATTTTGATTACTACTCCTGAAGCTTTTTTCCAGTCTGTTTTGACCCTTTTTTCCTCCCTATGCCTTTACTTATTTCTCCTAAGAGGATGATGTATTCCTCTGAAGAGCTTTCCTAATTTATGGATATGTAAAATATTAACATTCTATCTTATTTATGTTAGCATTACAGTCATCTTAACTGTTTTCAAATGTAGAAATGCTCACACTGTTGAATAATAGATCTCTAGAACTTGTTCATCTTGCAAAACTGAAACTATTAACCATTAGATGGCAGTTCTTTTCCCATACTCCCCATCTTCTGAAACCACAGTTCTGTATTTGTTTCTATGAATTTTGACTACTTTTGATACCTCATTTAAGTGGAATTTTGCAGTGTTTGTCTTTTTGTGTGATTAGTGTGTTTCGCTTTGCACAATATCCTGAAAGTTTATCTGTATTGTAATATGTGACACGATTGCTTTTAGAGACTGATGTGTTCCATGCATCTAATTCTATATTCATTCATTCATACATGAATATTTAGGTCTCCTACATCTCTTGGTTGTTCTGGATAGCAGTGCTAGAACACAGATCTTATTTTAATTTTCTTTTAATTTTTCTAAAGAGGGATAATTTTTTATCCTTTTAAACATAGGTTATATAATGTAGTTTAATTTGTAATTCTGAGTTAAAAGTTCAATATTTGAGAGTAAGAAAAAATGTAAACCGTTAGAAATAATTATTGTCCAAAGAGAATATTTCATAGTGGTAATCACAAATAACCACCAAAATAAGACTGCACTTCATTGATTTTTACAGTGATCCCCAAAAGTCATACTTTCAAAATGTGAAACAAATGAGTCAGTACAGAATATTTATTTATTTATTTTTGCCAGTCCTGGGGTTTGAACTCAGGGCCTGAGTGCTGTCCTTGAGCTTTCTCAAGGCTAGAGCTCTACCACTTGAGCAACAGCACTGTTTCTCGCTTTTTCTGTGTATGTGGTACTGAGGAATTGAGCCTGGGTCTTCGTGTATTCTAGGAAAGCCAAATTCCTGTTTTTGTAGCTAAAGGTTGATGCTCTACTATTTGAGCTATACCTCTGCATCTGAGTTGGTATAGAATGTTTATAGATTTCCTGGGAGTTCTATTTTGGTCTCTCTTCAACCCTCTTCTTTTTATGTATTTGAACATGATGATTGTCTCTGAGGTCATAGCATTTTTAAATTCCATTATCATTTGGAGTATAGAGTTGTCATTCCCCTTTTCCTTCCTTCCCAAGATAAAAATAGAATTTGGAGAATATGACTAGGACATTTTAGATTTGATATTGTTCCATTTAGAATCTTTACCTTTGCTTGCAACACTTTGCAGATTTAAGGCAAGAGCTGGCAGTCCGAGAAAGACAACAGGAAGTGACTCGAAAGTCTGCTCCTAGTTCTCCGACTCTAGACTGTGAAAAGATGGATTCTGCTGTCCAGGCTTCACTCTCCTTGCCAGCTACTCCTGTTGGCAAAGGAACAGAAAACAGTTTTCCTTCACCAAAAGGTTTGTCCTGCTTTATTACTTTTTTTTTTTTTTTTTTTTTTTGCCAGTCCCAGGGCTTGTACTTAGGCCTGAGCACGGTCCTTGGACTTTCTCAAGGCCTAGTGCTCTACCACTTGAGCCACAGCACCACTTCAGCCTTTTTCTATGTATGCAGTACTGAGGAATCAAACCTGGGTCTTTGTGCATGCTAGGCAAGCACTCTTAACACTAGACCAAACTCCTGGCCACTTTTTTTTTTTTTTATTGGTTGTGGAACTTGAACTCAGAGTCTGGGCACTAAGCTCTTTTTTTGCTCAAGGCTAGCATTCTACCACTTTGAGCCACAGTGCCACTTCTGGTTTTCTGGTGGCTAAGTGGAAATAGGAGTCTCATGGACTTTCCTGCTAGGGCTGGCTTTTGAACTGCGATCCTCAGATCTCAACCCCCCGAGTAGCTAGGATTATAGGCGTGAGCCACCAGCACCCAGTCATACTTTTTCTCTGAAGCTGTGTTAGATTATGTATTTAAAAGGGTGTTTTGTTTTGTTTTTGTTAAAGTGGAAGTTGCTCAAATTTAATGAGAAAATTACATTTTGAAAGTTAGTTTTAGGTTTAGAATGTGTTTCAGGGGTAAAGCCTTTGCCTACCATGAGCTAGGTTCTGGGTTTGATCCCTATCTGCCAAAAACAAAAGAGTTAAGCCTGGTGTCATTGCATTTAATCTAGGCACTGGTAGACTGCAGAAGGAACATGTGGGTTCAAGACTAGCCTTGGTTATATAGCAAAAAGAAGAAGAAAAAAGAAAAAGTTGGTTTTGTGCTATATGAAACAAGGAATTGTTCTTTTGGATCATTCTTACATATGTATGGAATTGAGGCTTAACATTTAATCTAGAAGAACCTCACTGAAATTTTAAAAAGTGGAAAAATTTAAAGAAAAGCATGTTTTATAACAGTACAAATTTTCCATGGGGGGGGGTGGGGCAAATGAGGTTAACCACTCCTGTGTTCTCTTTGATGATTTGACAGAGTGTAATTTTTCTATTTCCTTTATTGTTGTAAGCAATAAACTTAAGTTGTATGTAAATGAGGCAAACAAAAAAAGAAAAGCATGCTTTGGTTATGTCAGTAATACGTTTTTGCAGCTTGAGTTTTTTCCTTCTGTGAATGCCTGTGTGTTTGTGCATACCTCCTTGTCAGGCATCAGTTTTGGGATTATATAGTTTTTATTTCTTGCTTTTGCCGCTTCCTGTAGTGTGGGAAACTAGAAGCCATTAATGCACGAAGGCACAGAGAATGTCAGAATTCTTCCGAGGCACATAAGGCTGGCTCAGAGCCATGTGCCCTTTCTTCAGATGCTGCTCTCACATCCAAGGTTACATCAGGGAAGTGGATGGTGCCACAGTGACAAGGTTCCCCTTGCTGCCAACCCATGCGTTATGTAATCCATATAAGGAGAAAAATGAGTTCGAAGCCACTAGATAGAACCTTAGCATGTAATCCCCAAACCCTCAATTCCATTTGTTCAATGTTTGTAGCTTGCAGATGATATCCCAACTCCTCCCACTGTCCCTGCCTTCTTCCTCCCCAAACCAAAGCTGTCTATCCTCTGCCCTGCTCTGTATTAAAATACAGGCCTTATCAGTCAGTGTGATGTGTATGGGAAGGTTTGCTGTCCAGGCAGTCAGTACAATAAGTTCTCTGTATCCATGCCGCTCAGTACAGTATCTAGTAGCTACTTGTGACTATTTAAATTTATAGTCACTTACATGAAATAAAACACAGAATTCAATTTCTCAGTTTATTAGTGGAATTCCAGGTGCTAGCTTGAGACTTGTTATGTGGTGAAATTAGGTAAGATATGTGAAAGTATCGTATAATAATAAGGTACTAATAACTAATAGTAATATGTACTGTGGATACAGAGTAAGCAATATATAGAGTAGAGCAGTCATGAAAAGCTCTTGTTGTCAGTCTTTCAGAATATAAGTTTAAATAAATTATTGAAATCTGAGAATTAGCCATTTGACCTTTTTGCTTACAATTTTACAGCTTAGTTCTGAAAATGCTACTGATTGCAATACTCAAACTTATGGAGAGAGCTGAAGTAGTAGAGCTCTTTGTGTAGCAAGTTTGAGAGTTCAAACCTCAGTACTGTGAAAAAACAAAAACCAAGAAGATGATGGAAACTATTCTGGAACAGTAAATGTATGAGAATAGTAAAAAATCAGAAATAATAAGAAGGGTCTTTGTCTATTAAGTATCAAAAATGCATTTTGTGCTACAATAAAGTAGCATACTTATATATATTAAATTGTACCCAATTAATATGTACAAGTTTTGTGTTTTTAATCTATCAGTTAAAAATGAGCTTAAGTTGTGTAATTCTGGTGGAATAGAATAATTATTCTATGGAAATAAAATACATTCTCACAATGATTAAGGGCTTATTTTATTTTGGGTGGTACTGGGGTTTGAACTTGGGGCCTGGTAGTTGCCAAATGAGCCACTCTGCCAGTCATTTTTGCATTGATTATTTTTGAGAGAGGGTTTCACATAATACTGAGACAGGGCTGTCCTGCTGTTTATGCTTCCCTGTATAGCTGGAATGAATGGTGAGCACCACCACGCCCAGCTATTGTGCTTCCTCTAGAGGTGGGATGATAGGTGTATACTATTGAGACCATTGGTTGGGGTCTGGGCTGGTTTCAAACCATGATCCTTGATCTCTTACTCCCAAGTAGGTGGGGTTATAGTTGAACCAATACATTTAGCTAGGGAATATTTTATATTACTGAGATGGAGAAGCTACAAGTTCTTCTATAGAACAGAAGAGATAAATGTCATCCTGACATAAGAGAAAGTATATATATGAGAAAGGGTGAATATTCATCATATATAGAGCCTTGCAAAGTAAGAAAACCAAGTAGGAAAAGGTACAAAGAATAAAGATGATTTCCAGGAGAAATTGACTAGGTATTAAAGAGGTAAAACTTAAGAGTAACTACCAATGACTAAAAAAGGTTAATAAGTAATGTTATTCAGAGCATTGCTATGCAGATTGCTGATAACTGGTACAACTTTTTTTTTTTTTTTTGGTTGTTGGACTTGAACTCTGGGCCTGGGTATTGTCCCTGAGCTCTTCAGCTCAAGGCTACCACCCTACCTCTTGAGCCACAGTGCCACTTCTGGTTTTGTGGTATTTATTTGGAGATAAGAGTCTCATGGTCTTTAGTACCTGGCTGGCTTTGAACTGCAATCCTCAGAGCTCAGCTGGCTAGGATTACAGGCATGAGCTACTGAACTTGGCAAGGCACACAATTTTTCTTTCTTTTTTTTTTTTTTTTTTGCCAGTCCTGGGCATGAGCTCAGTGCCTGAGCACTGTCCCTGGATTTTCTCAAGGATAGGGCTCTACCACTTGAGCCACAGCACCACTTCTGGCTTTTTGCTACATCTGTGGTACCGAGGAATCAAACCCGGGTCTTCATGCATGCTAGGCAAGCACTCTACCAATAGGCCAAACTCCCGGCCCCAAGGCACACAATTTTTATGGTGCATTTTGGCAATATCTAAGATGAAAGAAAGAATGGCCTAATAGAGCAGTTCTGTTTTTAGGAATCTTGCCTTCAGAAGCACTGGTCCAGATGTGTTCCTGTTTAGTTGATAGCCTTAAGCCATCCAGGTTAAAACTTAAGTTATTTTGTAGCTATTGTATATTTTATCCATAATTGCACGTTTCATCTATAATGTAAAAGTTGATTTTGCATCGAGTATATCCTGCTTTGTAACATCACCAAGAAAACCCATAGTTTGCTGCTAATGTCATTCACTTTGCTTTTGTTTTTCTTTAGCGATACCAAATGGTTTTGGAACCAGTCCACTAACTCCTTCTGCTAGGATATCAGCCCTGAACATTGTGGGGGATCTCTTACGGAAAGTAGGGGTAAGCATTCAGTTACTTATTACTAGGTATTTCCACTGCTGAGGTGCCATTGAAATGAGGGAAGGGGAAAAGAATACTTTTCTGTGGTAAGAACTCCCAGGAAGCTGTGCAGTGCAGGCATCTAGTGTGAGCTGCCTGGGCTAGTGTTGGGGTAAACACCCCAGTGCTGGGCTGGTGGAGCTTCTGATGAGGGCCAAGCTGAGGCTAGTGGCACTAACTCTTCTCCATTGTTCCTTTAGCACAATGTCTCAGATACTTTCAGCTCTTTTTTTTTTTTTTTGCCAGTCCTGGGCTTGAACTCAGGGCCTGAGCAATGTCCTTGGACTTTCTCAAGGCTAGAGGTCTACCACTTGAGCCTCAGCACCACTTCCGGCTTTTCTCTGTGTATGTGGTACTGAGGAATCGAACCCAGGCCACTAGGCCAAACTCCCGGCCCACTTTCAGCTCTTCTAATCCTGGTCTTTGCCTGTCTCCTTCTTCCTGGTCCTTCTCTCATTTATTTTGTAGGGCACTAGCATTTAGTGCTTCTCTGTCTTAGTGCTCTTGGGCTACCTCATCTCCAGTGCCTTCTTCTTCTTGACTCTAGTCTCATATTCTAAAACAGTTTGACTTTTGAAATATTAGAATCTCTATTTTTCCCCTATTTTTTTTTTTTTTTTTGCCAGTCCTGGGCTTGAGCTCAGGGCCTGAGCACTGTCCTTGGACTTTCTCAAGGCTAGAGCTCTACCACTTGAGCCTCAGCACCACTTCCGGCTTTTTTCTATGTATGTGGTACATGAGGAATTGAACCCGGGTCTTTGTGCATGCTAGGCAAGCACTTTAACCACTAGGCCAAACTCCTGGCCCTTCCCCTATTTTCTTATTTGTGATAGCATCTTCTTTGTCCAGACTATAGTCTCCAAACTATAGTCTCAAGTGATTCTCTTGTCTACATATCTAGCTTCCTATTCAGCCTTTTACTGTTTACTATTTACTCTTTGACCTTATCAAGAGTCATGCCCTGTTTGTCTTTATCAGCCATTTTATTGTGTCCTATTGTGGTTTCAACTCCGGACCTTACATCACTAGGCAGGCACTTTGTCATTTGAATCACATCTCCATCTCTTTTATGCTTTAGTTACTTTTCAAATACAAGCTCATATGATCCTCCTACCTATGTCTCCCATGTAGTTGGGATTATGTTGTATCCTGTTCCACTTGTCTTATTTGTTGAGATGGAGACTTACAACTTTTTCCTTGAGCTGGTGTCAAATTTCAGTCATCCTGTGTCTGCTTCCCAAGTAACTGGGATTGTAGTCCTAAACCTGCATTTATCACTTTTCTCTTGTTTGCATTTCCTTTCTACTCCTCCACAATCCCACCAATCACATTTAAATCTTGGTGTTGATTGAAGAAGATTTATAATCTGAAACAACCAGAGAGGCTGAGTGACTGGAAACAGACTCATACAAATTCCTACCATTACTGTATAGTCAGCATTTCTACCTTCATGCCTTCTGTGTATCCCTCAAGTGACTGACTTTGCTTATTTAATGATTAACTCTTGTAATTTTCCACCATTCATTACTCCTTTACTTATTTCTGTGTGAGACATTTTTCCTAAAGCATGTACAAGTTGAAGTATACTTTAGCTGAAGAAGAATTGGAAATCTGAAGAGGAATTGGAAATCTAAGACACTGGGTCTATGTTTGCTTTTTCTGACCATGAGATTACTCCAAATCTTCACTTTCAACTTACTATAAAAAGTAATATGCATGAATGATTCATGCAGTGTGCATGCTAATTTTTCCTCACTGAAGATACTTCTAAAGTCGTATTTGTTGTGTGTATTTCTGTAACATAAAATGATGTGTCTTGATTTAATCAAGTTTAAGCAAGACAAAGATTTTGAGAGAGTTAACCTTTCAATTTTATTTTTGTTTTTTACATTTAGGTTTATAAATTTTAGTATACATGCATATGTTCATATACATATATACATGTTTATACAAATGTATGTCTTATGTGGGAGTAAGGATGGAATTCAGGGGCTAATGCATGCTAAGCTTGTGTTCTCCTACTGAGCTGCATCCTACTTTTGAGTAACTTTGTTTAAACTTCTGTGAATTTATTAACTAGCTGAACTCCTTCTCTCTTCCTACCTTTCTGCCTCTCTAGATGTGTGCATGTGTGCATGCTGGTACCAGAGCTTAAACTTGGTTATGCTCTAGCTTAGCTTTTTTTGTGGGGGAGGGGGGCTCATAGCTGTTGGTCTACTAGTTAAGCCATTCCTCCACTTCCAGCTTTTTGCTAGTTAGTCAAAAGATAAGAGACTCATGGATTTGTCTGCCCTGGATGACTTTGAACCATGTTCCTCAGATCTTAGCCACTGAAGTAATGAGGCTTATAGGCTTGAGTGTCTAGCCTGCTATCCTTTTTTTTTTTTCTTTTCTTTTTTTGGTTGTGGGGCTTGAGTTCAGGGTCTGGGTACTTCCCTTAGCTTTTTTGCTCAAGGCTATAGTGCTCTACCACTTTGAGCCTCAGCTCCAATTCTGGTTTTCTTGTGGTTAACTGTCAATAAAAGTTTCATGGACTTTCTTGCCAGGGCTGGCTTTGAATTGGAATCCACAGATTTCAGCCTTCTTAGTAACTAGAATTACAAATGTGAGCCACCAGCCTATTGTCCCCTTTTAAGGGACATTTAGTTGGTTCTGAAATTGAAGATTAGTCACACAGAATTTACTGTATGATGTCCATATAAATATTATCACAAAGATCACAGGAGAGGAGGGCCTGGGCTCTATATTTATCCCATTTAACAAGTATTTCAACATCTCATTCTTTAACTGTCAGTCTTAAGTCATGTTTTTGTCATAGCTAACTTACACTGCTTCCTGTTTTCCTAACATTTAAAATGTCTGCTTTTGTTGAGGTAGAAGAAACACACTTCCGCTGTTTATCTTCCAGCTTTTCCTTCCTGCTCTTTGCCAAATGCCCTGACATCCCTTTAGGGCGGCTGCACATTCTTATGCTTGAATTTCTCCTCACTACACTGTCTCTTGACTTGGTGTCAGTTCTAGATAACTTCTTTGCTTTAGTACTTTAATTTATTCAGAGGTAGTGGAGTTCTCACAAAGTTTGTCCATTCCACTGTCTAAGATGTCCCCAAGACTTGATGTGCTGTACCCACCAGCACTCAATATTCTGTGCATAGTTTATTTTCTAATTCTGTGCCTTTGTTGACTTGAACTGGAAGTCTCTTCCCAGGGCAAAACCAAGTCCATCTGGTTTAAATTTACTTGATTTCCTCTGTTATCTTCTGGTATTATGCTCTGCTTTTTGTTGTTGTTGTTTACTGTTACTGGGCCTTAAACTTAGGGGCCTCATTCTTTCAATTGGCTTTCTCACTTAAGGTGTGACTCTACTACTTGAGCCACACTTCTAGCTTTTTCCTGGTCAGTTAGAGATAAGAGCCTCTAGCATTGTCTGCCAGGCAGGCTTTGAACCTTGATCCTTAGATCTCAGCCTCCTGAATTGCTAGGATTACTAGTATAAGATATTGATGCCTGGCTTTTTTGTTTTAAATGTACAAAACAAAAAAAACAATTGTTTTGTTTTATGCTACCTTTCTCTTTAACTATTGTTCTCTCACCCTCTTACAGTCAGGCCTTTTGAAATCCTGCATATGTTTATTATTAGTATTTTGACTGTACATGTAAACCTCAGGTATTCCAGCCCCAGCTCTACTCCCTATTGCAAACACTAAAAGTGCTTACTGGTGATCTCAGTGCTGACAGATCCAGTGTGTGCTGTCCTCATTTTTTTTGAAACATTCAACACCAACCGGTTTTTTCTCTTGAGTTTTCCTTTCTTCTGCATCCCTGATACTGTTTCAGGGATGATCCCACTTTCTGCCCATTCCTCTTCATCTTTTTCTCTGCCCATTCTTTCACTGTTGGTTTGCCAAGAGTTTGTCCTTGCTTTTTCTGATCTTTCATTCACAGCCATGGTTTTATCTATCGCTGGGTGTGGATAGCTTCCAAATCTTAAATTGTAGACGTCCCCTTCCCCTTGAAAAGGCCTAGTGATGCAACAAATCAAAGAAAGTCTGGATAAGTGGGACTGCATTATACTGCAGAGCTTCTGTGAGGCAAAGGACATAGCTAGCAAACTAACTAGAAAGCCTACAGAGTGGGAGAAGATCTTCACTAACCATACAACAGACAAAGGCTTCATATCTAAAATATATCAACAGCTAAAAAAATGGAATCATTCTAAAACTAATTTCCAAAGAAACAACCATCCCATTAAAAGATGGGCCAAAGATTTAAAGAGAGTCTTCTCTGAAGAAGAAATAAGAATGGCCATAAAACCAAGACGGGTGGGGAGTGTGTGGGGGGAGGGATACGGGTACCAAGACATGTGAAAGGGTATCAATGTATGTGAATTAATGCACCTTCTATCTGGCAAATATCATGTAACCCTTTTACTAATTACAATAAAAAAATTTATATAAAAAAAGAAAAAACAAAAAAACTGAAATGCTAAGGGACAGCACCCAAACCCAGAATCCAAGCCCAACAGCCAAAAACAGAAGAAAATACCATTTACAGCTTTCCTCTGTGAATAAAAAAAGTATAATAAACTTTAAAAAAAAAAAAAGAATGGCCATAGACACCTGAAGAAATGCTCGACATTTCTGGCCATAAAAGAAATGCAAATCAAAACAACTCTAAGATTCTACCTCACTCCAGTTAGAATGGCCAGGATCAAGAAATCTAATAACAACAGATGCTGGCGGGGATGTGGCCAGAAGAGATCACTACTACATTGTTGGTGGGAGTGCAAACCATTCTGGAAAGCAGGATTGCAGTTCCTCAAAAGACTAAACATTAACATAGAGCCTCCCCTATGACCCAGCAATCCCATCACTTGGCATTTACCCAGTCATCCAGAAACAAGGACATACTAAATCCACTATCACATCGATGTTCATTGTAGCACTATTTACCATAGCAAAGATGTGGAACCAACCCTGATGCCCCTCAGTTGATGAGTGGATTAACAAGATGTGGTATTTATACACAGTGGAATTCTATGCTGCTGTCAGAATGACATCGCTCCATTTGTAAGGAAATGGAAAGACTTAGAAAAAATCATATTTAGTGAAGTAAGCCAGACTCAAAGGAACATAGGCTCAGTGGTTTCCCTCATTTGTCATAATCAGTAGAAACCTTGGGTTCTCCTAGCAGAGATTTACAATAGAGCAAAATCTAGGTACACAAGGCCATATAGTATGACACTAAATGAAAGGACCTCCAGGATATAGAAACAAAAGCCATATAATGAGTGATTGTTGTCCTTAATGTACTATGTTATCTCTCATCTCTTTTGCTGTCCCTTGGTTACCTCATATTGTTACAGTATTTTACCTTGTTATCTGGTATATATGCTTATTTGGTTATTTGAAATAGGATAGGGAAGGGGGAAAACAAGACGAGGGGGGGTGGAGGAGGGAAATGGGGACCAAGACATGAGAAAGGGTACCAATGTTTGTGAAGTAATGCACCTTCTATCTTGTGAATATAATGTAACCCTTCTATTAATTACAATAAAAAGTATATGAAAAAAAAGAAGAAAAAAAAGGCCTAGTGATGGCACCTGTGTGTCTCTGAATCCTCAACTACAAATTTGTGCATGTCTTGGGGCAAAAGCTCACACAACATTTGAATGAATAGACCTAGTCTCTTTATGGAAATAAAGAGCTAGTGGTGCTCTGTTTATTGCAGTAATGCACCTTAAATGGTGCTCATTCAGAGCTTGTCCTGCAAGGTCATTACCTCCATTTGCTGGGATTTAAAAATATTTTCGTTTTTATTTTTATTTTACTGTGCCTGTCCTAGAACTCGAACTCAGGACCGGGGTGCTGTTCTTGAGCTCCTTTGCTTGAGGCTAGCACTCTACTGCTTGAGCCACAGTTCCACTTTTGGCCTTTTGGTGATTAAGTCTCACAGACTTTCCTGTCTGTGCTGGCTTTGAACCTCTGTCTTCAGATCAGCCTTTTGAGTAACTAGGATTATAGGCAGCCACCAGCACCAGCTCTTAAGTGTTGTTGTTGTTGTTTAATTGAAATATTGGAGGTAGGATGTCCAAATGATTTCTCCAAGTGAATTCTAATATTGTGGATAATGAAACCCACCTCCTTCCCCCTTGCTGTATTTGATTGGGTAAAGTATTAACGGGAAAGTGGGAGTTGGTGGTATCTGTGTGGGAACAGATGAGAAATGCCTATTTGTTGGGGAATTTGGCACTTGACAGTTGATACGGCAGGTGTAAAGTAAGAGCACTTGATTTACAGGTAAGTGCCTAAGGTCCAGGACTATTTGCAGGTCAATATTTAATTAGATAGAGTATCAGGTAAGCATTTTGAAGTGTGCTCTTAAAAAGAAAATGGCTTTTCATTTCAAATGATGGATTGTATATCTAGTCTGATGCAGTGGATAAAACAAGACTGAAGAACCTATAAAAAGAATTGGCTGCATTTAAAAACATTCTCAAATGAGGTTTTGGTCTACAAAATAAGTAATGGATGGTTGGTTTCTCCCTGCATCCCTAAAACACACACACACACACACACACACACACACACACACACACACACACACACACACACACACACACACACACACACACACACACACACACACACACACACACACACACACACACACACACACACACACACACACACACACACACACACACACACACACACACACAGTCTCCTTCTCCTCCCATCTCTCTCCCTGTCTTCCTTCTCCTCTTTCTCTCCTCCTCTTCTTCCCCCCAATCTTAGTAGGCTACAGCTTAACCACACTTCCACAAATAATAGATCTGGGATCTTTTTTATATCTACTCTTGTGACATCTTTCTTAGTTGTAAGGTGTGGATAATGTCTTATTCGGTAAATTGAGAGGAGTAGGTAAAATCTCTGAGCTCATTAGAAAGGGAGTCAGCATAAACATCCCTCTTGTAATTAGAACGCGGATTCATTATGGCTTATCTGCTGTTATCCATCTGGAAGGTAAGGGTTAAGGCTTGATATAGAAATGGTTTGAAATGCAGATTTTCCTGTAGCTACTGTTTTGACAATCAAATCATGTCTTTTTCCTTTCATAGGCTTTAGAATCCAAATTAGCAGCTTGCAGGAATTTTGCAAAGGACCAAGCATCACGAAAATCCTATATTTCAGGGAACGTTAACTGTGGGGTGATGACTAGCAATGGCACAAAGTTCTCTCGATCAGGACACACGTCCTTCTTTGACAAAGGGTAAGTACTGGACTTTCCGGGTGATTACTTTTGGACTAGTAACACTACCAATTATTAGGTTAGATTATTGAAGTCTTTTTTTTTTTTGCCAGTCCTGGGGCTTGAACTCAGGGCCTGAACACTGTCCTTGGGATGTCTCAAGGCTAGAGCTCTACCACTTGAGCCACAGCACCACTTCTGGCTTTGTGTATGTGGTACCGAGGAATCAAATCCCGGTCTTCGTGCTGCTAGGCAAGCATTCTACCACTAGGCCAAACTCCTGGCCCCTAGATTAGTGAAGTCTTAAGAAAGTAAACTCTAGTTTGATAAATTTTCCTGAAGCTTGTTCTCATTCAGTCTCATTTATTTATTGTAAGTTGTGATGCTTGAACTGTTTCCCTGAGGGCTTTGAGTCACTTTGAGCCATAGCGCCATTTCCAGTTTTCTGGTGGTTCACTGGAGATAAGAGACTCATGGACTTTCCTGCCTAGGCTGGCCTTGAACCTTGATCTTCACATCTCAGCCTCCTGAGTAGCTAGGATTAGGTATGAGCCATTAGGTATGTGCCTGGCGCATTTAAAGCTTAAGAGGCAGAGATCTGCTATTGTCCTTGGGTCTCTGTGGAGTCTGTTGCCCTGGGCATCTGGAGTCTGTGGCTTCTATCATGGGAGCAGACTCTTGAAAGGCAGTAGTGCTGGGCCTGGGAGAGTCTCAGGGCTTTGGTGAGGCCCTCTTCTCCAGGGACACTGTTCTCTTGGGAGACTTTGTCAGCAGATTTTTTTTTTTTTTTTGCCAGTCCTGGGCTTGAGCTCAGGGCCTAAGCACTGTCCTTGGACTTTCTCAAGGCTAGCACTCTACAACTTGAGCCTCAGCACCACTTCCAGCTTTTTGCTATGTATGTGGGGTACCGAGGAATCGAACCCGGGTCTTCATGCATGCTAGGCAAGCACACTACCACTAGGCCAAACTCCCAGCCCAGCAGATTTTTTTTTAAAGATTATTTATATGGAATTATGTACAGTATATGTAAACTACAGAAAATTTTTTGTCTGAAAAATTTACAAAAATATAAAGCCCTTGAAGTATTTAGACTCTGGATTAAATACAGTTGAGAAGTGGGATAAACTTATGGAGGAAGTGAAAGCTTTTTGTGAGGATTGAAATAAAATTTTTTTTAAAATAGGGGCTCTGAGTTTGGCCTAGGGGTAGAGTGCTTGCCAAGCATACTCAAAGACCCAGATTCAATAAATTGGTACCATATACATAAAAAACCAAAGTGGTACTGTGGCTCAAGTGATACATCTTTTGCCTTGAAATAGCCCAAGGACAGTGCTCAGGCTATGAGTTCAAGCTCCAAGACTGACAAAACAAAAAAACAAAAACGAAAGTTTTAAGATAGAGCAGTGGTATGTTCTTAATGTAGACTATTTCATTTGGTATGGAAGTATGTGAACTAGAAAGTAGCTCTTCTGCCTTCACAGTTTTTTGCATTCTTAAGAGTTACTCTTAAGTATATAAAGTCATATTTAATGCACTACTGTAAACTTTTTTTTTGCAATATACTTAAAATATTGCTCTGCCACAGTGTCATGACTTACTTTCCCAGTCTCTAAGTTAGAACATCCTACCTGATTTTTATTTATTTATATTTATTTATTTTTTTTGGCCAGTCCTGGGCTTGGGTTCAGGGCTTGAGCACTGTCCTTGGACTTTCACAAGGCTAGCACTCTACCACTTGAGCCTCCACACCACTTCCGGCTTTTTGCTATGTATGTGGGGTATCGAGGAATCGAACCTGGGTCTTTGTGCATGCTAGGCAAGCACTCTACCACTAGGCCAAACTCCCGGCCCCCTGATTTTTATTTTTATTTTTTTTGGGGGGGGTTAATATCTTTTTTTACTGTAATTAGTAAAAGGGTTACATGATATTTGCCAGGTAGAAGGTGCATTAATTCTCGTACATTGATACCCTTTCACATGTCTTGGTACCCATTTCCCTCCCCCCCCACACCCCCCCCACTGATTTTTATTTTTAATAGTGTATAACTATTCTCTTGTTATAGGCATGATTGTGTGTGTGTGTGTGTGTGTGTGTGTGTGTGTGTGTGTGTGTGTGTGTGCACTCAGTGTCTGAATGCTGTCCCTCAGCTTTTTCTCTCAAGGCTGGTATTCTTTTTTTTTTTTTTGCCAGTCCTGGGCTTGAGCTCAGGGCCTGAGCACTGTCCTTGGACTTTCTCAAGGCTAGAGCTCTACCACTTGAGCCTCAGCACCACTCCAGCTTTTTTCTATGCATGTGGTACCAAGAATCGAACCCAGGTCTTCGTGAATGTTAGGCAAGCACTCTACCACTAGGGCAAACTCCTGGCCCCTCAAGGCTGGTATTCTATCACTCAAACAACACCCTTTACTTTGGGCTTTCTGCTGGTTAACTGGAGATGAGTTTCATGGACTTTCCTGCCTTGCCTGACTTTGACCCACACTCTTCTTATGACTGAGTAGCTAGAATTACAGGTGTGAGCCATCAGCGCCTGGCGCTGTCTCATTGCAGGGAAGTGGTTAGGACTTGTGATCTGGGGATGCTGATTGTGCTACTTTAGGTTGTTATTACTGGACTAGCAACTGAGGCACCCAGGATCTCTTGCCATCTCTGTCTTGTGAGTCACAAAGGCAGTTCTTTCTTGTTTTTCTGTATAAACAATGCCAGACAATTACAGAAAATTTCACAATATCTTAAAAAACTCATGGGTTTTTTTTTTTTTGTGGTCCTCTCTGATTATGGTTTGGAAGGACCTAATGTCTGTACAGTTCACTCTTACAAAGTGTGTCTTATTATCTCTCCCGATAGTGGTAAGTTCTGGTTCATTTTGGTACCTTAAGATACTTCTATCCTGAAATATACACTTTTCAGTGAAGATAATCTATTAAAAACACATTTTATACATTCATTGTATAAAATAGAATTTTAATCTTTGGGGTTCTTCAGGTGGGATAAGTATAAAATTAATTTTCTGTAGGCTTACGAGTTTCAGGCAAACTTGGCAGTGTTCCTATTTTTGTACATGGAAAGTGAGTAGTGGCACATAGAATGGGTAATTATTTCTTCATCAGAGTAACCTTATCCCACAAATGATGCATAGAAAATTTAGGGGAAATCTTCAGGAGCATTGGAAACTGTGTATTTTTTTCCCTGAAACTTGTCTTTGCTTTCAGTAGAGCAGTTGTTAGTCTAGCTCTACAATCTCATTTCTTGGTAGGACTCAGGCATATTGTGACATGAGAAAAGGCATGGACTAGACTTCTTGAGCAGGAGCCTTTGTGCATGGAATGTGCTTCCGATGGTCATCACCAGTGCTATCCACTGGGGCTCATTGCGCATGTCTCCCATCTGCCTCCCATTAGAGGGCAGGTGTGGCCCAGAAACACACCTGCTGTTGGGGATGGCGGAGAGGACTCAGGGTAGACTGAAACCAGAGTAGCCTTGGGCTCTCTGCCTGAAGCCCTTCTACAGGTAGCTGAGAGGTAGGGCAGCCAGAATTTTTGAACTGATCTGCAAAAAAATGCATCCTGATAGAACCAGGTATTTGGGATTGGTTTTCATTTGTAAAAATTGAATGTTGTATTGTTTCTACCAAGAATGGAATATGCTTATACTGAGTGGCCTTTGCCCCAAGTGTTTAGCTTATTATCTGACAGTGCATTCTGTATGCACACTGTCAACAGTAACCTGCTGCTGTTGCTGGAGGAATCTTTCTAGCTGCCATATTCCCGAGGAAGTTTTGTTGTGGGTTCATGATGCTTCTGCTTCCTTGTTGCTTTTCTTTTCTCCCATCTTTCTTCTGGTTTGCTTGGCTTTTTACTTCTGGCCTTTCTTTTGCTCACTTTTCAAAAAGAAAAGGGCAACTAGCTCCATCCTTAGATCCATGATTAAATTTGTCTGGTTAAAAAAAAAAAAGCAGCCAGTCTTTGTGGGAATGTGGAAGGTGGGCTGGTCATTTCAGCATGCCTCACCCCTCTCTACTGAAGAGGTGCTGGCAGCTCCATCACTAGCTTACTTGTGTGGAGTGAGCATGCCCCTCCACCTTCATCTCCCATAGCCTTCGCACTCAGCAAAGCCTTACATGTAAAACTCCTAAACCAGAGGTGGGGCTTTATAAGATTAAGTTCCAGTTGTTTGAGGGCTTCTTGGAGCTAAGATTTTACACACTGCTAGTCCCTCAAAGGCTGTTTTTCTACTTATACATATTCCTCCTGCCACTCACAACTGTGCTGTTTATGTCCCCTAAAAGTGTAGAGTTCATGTGTGATATGGTCCCTTGAGTCTGCTGTGAGATTAGCATTCTTTTTTTTTTTTTCCTCCACAACTTCAGCTTTTATTGTATCACTTGCTCTACTTTGGCAAGCTAGTCTTATTTCCTTCAGGTGGTGTGGAGGTGGGCATGGACTAATTTTAAGGCATGATGTGAAAATATTATTTGTATTACTGTTTAACATTCTTTCCTTTTTTTTATTAGGCAAGAAAAAGTCATATTTCCCACGTTGTTCATGGGTAACTGAATGTTTGCTGTGCTTTCTTCCTCTCTTTCTTAATCATGGTGTGGAAGACACATTAACCAATTGGTTTTACTAACTGCTTGGGCTGACTCAGCTTTAACTGACTTACAGACCATGAGTGAGCCTCTGAGATCCTGCCCCCTTTCACTACCATGACTGTCAGTTCAGCCGTCCCAAACCACTCTTCATCAATTGTTAGGGTGATGACATTTGCCCCATGTCATAGCTTCTTGGGAGGTTGGGTAAGGCCAGATTAGTTTGAGCCCAGGAGTTCAGGGTCAGCTTTGAGCCTGGAGAAACCCTGCCTCAACAGAACCAAATCAAGCAGTGCACTGGCTGGTTTCCCTAATTGCACTTCCCAGGTAGGGTAGGGTGATCTCTTAAGTCCAGAATGGGCTGATGGCCAGGCCTGAGGATCCAGTTTCAGTGGGGCTCCTTCTGTTCTCTGATTATTTTTGTTTTTGCAAGCCGGGTGCTAATGACAATAGACTCCCCTACCTCTGTGTTTGTTCTTGTATTCTTAGATTAAACTAGGATTAAACTGTAACGGGAGATGGGTCATGTGTAAGATCAGTTCTATGATTCAGAACTGCTTTTCAGTTAGCAAGCTCCTGCTCAGAGCTCGTATTTATCCTCCTGGGCTCTGCTGTCCTCCGCTCTTCTGAGTTGGTGAGCTGCCTTTGTTTCCTACTGCCCTCTCATGTGGGCTGACCTCCCTTCTTTGGTAGAGTTAGTTTTCTTCCTATCTCTGTTGTGATAGTTTTCCAGATTTCTGAATGCACATTGGCTCTTTTCCTCCATTCACTACTCCGGTTGCCATTTATAGTGGTTTTAGCACCTATTTCTTAAGAGCTGGAACCTCTGCTTTCCTTAACTAGATGAATTGCACAGGTTTGAATACTTCTGCATGCATAACTAATGTCCAGGGCTATCCCTCTGTTCCTGCCTCCACTCAGTCCTCTGAGACTGAGTGGTCCATGAGACTCTTTTACTGTTCTAGGTACATATGGAGGTGTTTCTTCTCTCACAGACCTTTCCCCACTTGAAAATCCCTCCTGTATGTCAGCTTTCTTCTCTCTCTGGCTTTAACGTCCCACTTCTTGATTCAGAAGAGTGCTAGGTGAGATCCTGGAAGGTGATAGTCCAAGTCCAGGGTTGCATCTGTATCTACACAGAGACCTACCTTACCTGCTTCCTGGGCATTCCTGACCATGCTGCTTATGGTCCCTTTCTATCACTGATCTGCACTGGGAGCTGAGGGCTGCTGATTGCCCTGGGTATCTGGAGGCAGGCTGTGGGCTTGACTCCCCCACCCAACAACTCACTGGGTGAGCTTGGATTACTGCCTGGGCCCTCCCTCATTTGTTTTTTTTTTAAGCTCTGCAACAATGGAGAACTTGATGTTCCTTAAAAGTGTATCTAATTTGAAAATACTACACCTGCAAGGGAGCCACGCAGTGCCAGCTGCTTTTGCACATCCCGTTGGACTAGGTGGCAGATTCTTGGCATCTGACAGTGCTCCTTCTCTGCTGAGATTTGAGGTTCTTTGCAGCACAGCTTCCTCTGCCATAGTGCTATGAGGCTGGACCATTGAGGCTAATGCTGCATGTGTAGTTCTGGAAGTTTCTAGAAGAGGTACTAGAGACTCTGGGGCTAGATTGATGAAGGATAAATAGGGCTTTGGAGCTTATTAGGTGATAACTTCAGCAGCAAGTAGGATGTGGCCCTGGCATATAGCCCTGAGAAATAAGGACAATTTAAAAGTTTTCAGATATGATGGGTTCAAATCCCTAAAGGAAAAGGGGAAATCTAGGTTGAACAAGCTGCAGCAGAGACAGATGACATAATACAGCTTCCTTCTCCATGCTCTTGGCCCTGATTTTATGTATGAAATGTGGACTGTGCTTACTTTCTTGGGATGTGAAATCTGTCTCTTCAAAGTATTATTTGCCAAGTATCTCTGCATGCTCATTTCTGTATATGATTATAGAACCATGGTTTGCTCAGCTTCCCTCTCTGTTTTTTTTTTTTTTTTTTTTTTTGAGGCTGTCATGAGTATTACCATGAGATAATACTCAGCTACTTGGGCCCCTTCATGACCAGCGGGGTGACAGTGACAGACAGGTTCTCCGTGTCTCCCAGACTGCTAATGCAACAGATTCTTGTAGGAAGATTACAGGCAGGAAGGCTGACACAGCCTCTCCTTCCTTCTCTCCCTTCCTGCTTCCTCTAACTATGCTGCCAGGTGTAGTGGCTGGGGCTTGCCATCTTGCTGGGTATGCATGGGGCTGAGCTGAAAAAACGCAAAACAACTCCTACCCATCTGTGTTGGCTTCCTAAGCAATTCTTAAAAAGTTATTTTTCTCTCTTATTAAGACATTTATGTATATTATAAGAGGTTTGGAAAAAAATAAATTACCAAGTATTAAGCAATTTACCCACAGTCCAGAGGGAAGAAAAGTAACTACTGTTAAGTTTTTCCTCCTGTGATACACACACATACGTTATTAACAATGTGTGTGTTTAAACATGTATGTAGATGTATACATATAGAAGCTGCATCCTATATTCATATACATGTGTGCATATCTTTGTGCATATATATCTAAACACTGTAGATATAGCTGCACAGTGACATCTATGTAGAGCTCTAGTATGGAATCCAGGATATGTGCTGTATACTTTTTTTCTTCATATCACTTGGATATACACAGTTGGGTAGCTGCTGCTTTTTTGATGTAACATTTTAGAACATTCTGAGTATTTTCCCATGCTGTTAAAAACTCTGTGGAATGTTTTTTTTTGGTGCCAGTCCTGAGGCTTGAACTCAGGGTTTGGGCATTGTCCCTGAGCTTCTTTTGTTTAAGGTCAGTGCTCTACCTTTTGAGCCACAGCTTGCTCTCTCTCTCTCTTTTTTAAAAGTAGTTTATCGGAGATAAGAGTCTCATGGACTTTCCTGCGTGGGTTGGCTTTGAACTGCCATCCTAGGTGTAAGCCACTGGCACCTGGATGGGATTTTTTTTTTTATGGTTGTTATTTATTACCATTTTGCTATACAATTTATTTAACTAGGTCCCTATGCCAGATATTTAGACTTGATCTATGGGAGAAAAATGCAAACGCTGCAGCTCTAGTAACCAGTGTGATGGCGTTGCTTAGTTGGTCAAGGTACCTCAGGACTGTGAACCTCTCCCAGTGCTTTCTGTGTAGCTACTCATTCCTGGGTGTTTGGGTTTCTGCTGTGGATCAGAAAGACAAATTACAGGAAGCAAATGAATTTGATTGTTGTTTGTAGAGTGATCTAAAATGATGGTTTCTCTTTTTCTTCCCCTTCCTCTCTGCTCTGGTCACTCCCACAGGGCAGTAAACGGCTTTGATCCAGCTCCTCCTCCTTCTGGTCTGGGCTCTTCGCGCCCCTCATCGGCACCGGGTATGCTGCCTCTCAGTGTGTGAGTGCCCAGCCTCCAGGTGGGGGCCCCTGCCCTCCTCCAACAGCCCAGGACACCCACACCTCGTCCTTGGTGCCTGGGCCCAGCCCTGTGCCCCTCCGTCTGCCTCCTCACAGTTGGCAGAGGGCAGGCTGCATGCCGTGGTGGCTGCTGGGCCCTGCCCAGCCCTAGGACTCTGTGCAATATCAATACTGGCTATTTTCTCTTCTTGCCGTAGTGCCGTTGGTTTCACATGATTGCACTTTTGTGGGTCACAAGGTGATACATGTGTGTATTACTTGGTCATTGGATGCGGAAGTACCCGTTCATCACATCTGCCTCATAGCCCCTACTCTGCTGTGCTGATAGGATTTAGTTGTTTAAGACATTACAGATCTTCTAGAACTTCTCCCCCAATCAGGTTGACAGGTGCCCTTCTAAGCTCCTACCCAAGCATCAAGTGCTCATAATCACGTGTCCCCCAGCTCCACCCCTGCCAATTGAGCCTGTTTCTGGCCAAGAGTCAGGAAGGTCACTGAATTCGGGAACATTGTCTGCACCTTCTCATTTTATGTAAGCAGTTTCCATTCCCTGGGATTGCCTCCCGAAGCGGCGAGATGCTGTTTGGGCTGCAGGTGGCAGCAGCCTCCAGGGCTGGGCGCGCCAGGCTAACCCTCCTGCTGCCACCTCCTCCTCTGCGTGCCTCAGACACAGGGGCAGTGGCAGCCACCTGCCCACCAGCTTTCCGGTCCTTCAGTTCAACGACATCTTCAGAGTATTTTTGTTTTCTCTTCTGAAGGTCTGTCCATTGCATCGGGGAAAGGTTGAGGGTCCTGGTTTGGGGGCTAGCCCATGCCAGCTTCTGGGGGCTAGCCCATGCCAGCTTCTGGGGGCAGACTGACCAAAAGTGGTTGTCCCTTGCATCCTTTGATTGCTCTCATGCTGCACTTACTGTTTACATTTGTTTTATTGTACATAGGTTTGTAAACATTATTGCCTAAGATATTTGTATATAACTTGGGCTTTGTAGCTTTTATTTATTCAGAACTCATATGGCATGTTAATGACTAATGATGGTGTCCTACTTTGGGCAGCTGTATAGGATCATCATGTGGCTAAAAAAACAAAATACTTCCCCCTCCAAAAGAAAATCTTTTAATGTGTAAACAATAAATTTCACAGAAAATAATGATTGAAGTTGCTTTATTGGGTCTCTGCCATCCTGAAAGGAGCTTGAGCATACACAGTGTCTCCTTCGACTTGTGGTAGGATGGCAGCTGAGGAGTGGGGCGAGATTCAGGTGGTCATGGCAGATGGCTTATGCACTGAGCAGGCGTGTGTGTGCCAATCTGTGAGACATGTGTTTTCAGCGTTGTATGAAGCATAGCTTTGTTTAGCCCAAGCCTATGCAAAAGCCTGGAGAAAGAACCAGGACTTGAAGGGAGCTTCCAGGCCAGGGGGACTTAACAGATGGGGAGCTGGTCCCCTAGCTGTGCTGTGGGATTTGAGTTCACATAGAGCTGAGCTTCTCTCATGTTGCTTTCCTGCAAATGAGAGATGACAAGTGCCAAGACACCAGTGGGGTGGGTATGAATGCATCTACAGCAGCATAAACCCATATTAGACTTTATAGTTTTCAGTAGTGTAAGTGGGGGAGCTGGGAGCATGGCCTATTGGTAGAATGCTTGCCTAGCATGCATGAAGCCCTGGGTTTGATTCCTTGGTACCGTATACACAGAAAAAGCTGTTCTTGAGTGGTAGCATGCTAGCCCCAGAACTGACCTCTCCCCCCCAACAAAAAAGTGTAAGAGCCAGGATTCTTGAATAAAGAACTAAGTTGGGATACACTCATGTTTCTTCTGTCAGCTAGTGTATGGACAGGAATGTCTGCTGTTACCACTTCCATTTTGTCCTGCGCCAGCTTCCCTGGAGGCTTCTGCCACAGTGTGCGCGGTGCCAGCTGCTTTAAATCTTTTGATGTTCAGCAGCGTTCAGCTTCTTGCCCAGCTGTGGAGGATTAGATGAGAGGTAAACTCAAGTCTAAAACATCAGTAGAGCCCCTCTGGTAAAAGCAAGAATGAAACTGGGAGCCCTGAGTCATCCTACTTGGCTCCCAGTGACTTCTCAGATTCTTGCCGCCTTTAGCGGGCTGGGATTTAGCATGCTAGCACTTCTGCCAGTTGGTAGGCTTGATGGGTTGCTGGCTGGAGGGGACCCTGGCTATGGCGGCCATGGGTCATTTGCAGGATACACTCACTGTTCTGTGTCCACTCGAGCATCGGATCCCAGAAGGCAGTGGTTTGTTGTCTTCCAGTCTCCTCGTGAGGGGTTTTCACTTTCAACTTTGAATTTTTTTGTATTTTATTTTAATGGTGATGTATGTACAGAGAAGTCAGGTAATGAATACTTTTTATTTTTTGGTGGGTTATGGGGCTTGGACTTTGCACCTGGGTGCTGTCCCTGAGCTCTTCAGCTCAAGGCTACCGCCCTACTCCTGGAGCCATGGCGCCACTTCCCATTTTCTAGTGGTTCATTGGAGGTAAGAGTCTCAAGTTCTTTAGTGCCCAGGCTGCCTTTGAACCACGATCTTCAGATCTCAGCCTCCTGAGTAGGATTTACAGGTGTGAGCCACCACACCTGGCTGTGAGTACATTTCTTTTTGGGCAATATCACCCCTTACTGTCTCCCAGTTTTCCCCTCAGCTCCACCCACAAGTTGCATGGTTCATTTTCAGCATAGAGTGTGAATACTACTGTTGCGTTTGTTCACCTTTTCTCCCTCCATTTCTTTTCCTCTCCTTACCTGTATCCCCACACCCCCACCAAAACACAAACAGGACAAAAAGGGGGTGAAAAATCCTTGTTTCTAGTTCCTGGAGTTCATTTCAGTAAATACTGTCTTATGTGATCAGTTGCCCATAGGCATTGTGACTTTGTGTTCCCATTCCTGAAAGTATTCTTTGTCCTCTGTGTGAAAGTCTGAGTCCTGTATAATTTACCATATCCAGTTGTATTTTAGATTGAGCTTTTTGCTTGTTTGTCTCTCTGAGCTTGACTTACCTCAATATGATTTTTTCTTAGCCCATCCATTTCCTTGCAAATAACTTTTTTTTTTTTTTGCCAGTCATGGGCCTTAAACTCAGGGCCTGAGCACTGTCCTTGGGCTTTCTCAAGGCTAGAGCTCTACCACTTTAGCTACAGCACCACTTCTGGCTTCTATGTATGTGGTACCGAGGTCTTTGTGCATGCTAGGCAAGGACTCTACCCACTAGGCCAAACTCAGCCCAACTTTCAACTTTTTTTTTTTTTTTTTTTGCCAGTCTTGGGCTTGAGCTCAGGGCCTGAGCACTGTCCTTGGACTTTCTCAAGGTTAGAGCTCTACCACTTGAGCCTCAGCACCACTTCCGGCTTTTTTCTATATGTGGTACCAAGGAATTGAACCCAGGTCTTCATGCATGCTAGGCAAGCACTTTAACCACTAGGCCAAACTCCCGGCCTCCAACTTTCAACTTTTTAAGCACATAATTTTATTGCCATTAAGATGTTAAGCAGAGGGCTGGGAGTTTGGCCTAGTGGTTAAAGTGCTTGCCTAGCATGCATGAAGACCCGGGTTCGATTCCTTGGTACCACATACATAGAAAAAAGCCGGAAGTGGTGCTGAGGCTCAAGTGGTAGAGCTCTAGCCTTGAGAAAGTCCAAGGACAGTGCTCAGGCCCTGAGCTCAAGCCCAGGACTGGCAAAAAAAAAAAAAAAAGATGTTAAGCAGAGGAGTTACCATTTCATAAATCAGGTAATGAGTATTTTTCTGGTCCTGGGCATTTATCCCTAAGCTCTTTTGCTCAAGAATAGTGCTCTGCCATTTGAGCCACAGCTCCACTTCTGGCTTTTTGGTGGCTAATTGGAGATGAGACTCACAGACTTCCCTGCCTGGGCTGGCTTTCAGCTTCGATCCTCAACCTTATGAATGCTAGTATTACAGGCATGAGTTACCAGCACCTATCTAAGGGTACGTTTGGTTTTTGTTCAATGCCATCCCTTCTTTTACTTTCCCCCAGTTTTCCCCTCCTATCCATCCCTGCCCACAAGTTTCATAGTTCATTTTCCACACAGTATTTTTTTTTTTTGGTGCTAGTTCTGAGGCTTGAACTCAGAACTCTAGGGGCTGTACCTGAACATAGTTTCTGCTCAAGGCTACCACTCGAGCCCATTAGCTCTGCTTCTGGTTTTTATTGGTAGTTACTTGGAAATAAGTGTGTCTACAGATTTCCAGTCCAGAAATGGCTTTGTTTTTGTTTGTTCTGGCCAGTCCTGAGGCATTTTTCTGTGTATGGGGTACCAAGGAATCGAACCCAGAGCTTCATGCATGGTAGGCAAGCACTCCACCACTAGGCTATAATCTGGGGCCCCGGAAATGTGTTTGAATCATGTGCTTCAGATCTCAGTCTTCTGAGTAGCTAGGATTATAGGCAGAGTCAACAACAGCTCCTGGCTTTTTTTTCCCCCCAGGCTTAAAAAAATAACCTTTATTTAACATGTGTGTTACAGGAAACTTTACATAAGCAAGAACAAAGTATTAACTGCCACAAGCCATGCAGTTGGACATGGCTGGCCAGTTCCTTCATGTTCACACACCAATCCTTTTTAGGTAACAGGTCCTATGACGTGTCATGCTTTTCCAAATGTTATGAATTCACCAGGTGAAAATCCCTAAGCCACACAAATCTACACCCAAATGTTATGAATTCACCAGTTGAAAATCCCTAAGCCACACAAATCTACACCATCCATCTCTATCTGTCTGGGGAAAAACATTGCCTTTTCTCCTTCCTTGGGAACAAAAATTTCACTGAAGACAAAAACAGCAACAGGCTTCTAGACATTTCCTTTATGCCCAATTTAAAGTGAGATATAAAGCAAGATGTGCTAAGCAGTTTTTAAGCTCATTAGTTGGTTTATAGTATACTATGAGAATATTAGCAAGGAAGTACGTTTCCACTAAATGTATGTATGTGTCCCCGTGGTACAACCAGACCATCACATCAGAAGTTAATCAGAGACTGAATCTGAGCACACTTGCATACATCTCTCCCTGCAGACTTCCTCTTCCTCCCCTCTGACTCCATTGCCCAGAGGAGGCACAATTCTGTGTCCCAAGATGCATCTGCTGCTGTTTATAACAGATACTCACCAGGTTAGCTAATTCACTAGCTTTTCTTTTTACCATGAACCATCATCTCAGAACATTTAGAAAGAGTAGATGTGGTGAACTAATGAACTTGGTGTATGAATACAATTATTTTACCAAAAATGCACAGAGATACTTAGGATTCTAACTGAAAGTGCCTCCTACATGGGAGATACTAGCAAAGAGCCCTTCCTCATCCTCCTCTCTATCACTCCAGATGCAAATTCCAAGATAAGGACTTCTTAAGTTAGCAGTTAAAATACATTCAGAAAAGTCTAGATAACAGAACAGACATAGCCTGCTCATTGTACACTTCCTCCCCAACCCCGACCTCCTGCCAGCCAGTAAATAGCACAGCCTCCAAAACATTAACTCATTCAAAAAAAGATTTCATATTAGCCCCCTCCTTTTACAAGAGTATGCACACTTCGACATCTAGAAAGACTAGATGCTTCTAATAAGGTTTTATGCTTCCCACCAGATGTAAGTAGCGCCAGGTGAATCACACACACTTAACAGAAGCTCTAATTCTGGCCTAGAATCATTCCCATCACCATCTCAACCAAGTTGGTCAGGGTTGTTTCACATCTCTCAAGGGGATTTTTAATAATTGCACTCCAATGTTTGAAGTCTTTCCTATAAATTTTAACACAAAGTATACTTACTGTATTAGTTTATGAACTCTACTTTTGTCACTGGCAACTTTTTTTAGCGTCTAGCATGCCTAAATATTGTAAATTAGGACTCATGTCCTTTATATACACTATACACAGAACAAAATTAAAATTCATAGACACCAGAAACTGGTCAATCTAGCTTCACTGTAAAGCCATTGGTAGAAGTCCTCAGCACTTCACTTGGCTTTCTCCCTGAGCCAGAATAAACACCCTGTGTACTGCTCAGAAGTGGTTTCATCCTTCTACTTCCAAAAGAGATCATTTCATTATGAATTTTAATATCTACAAAATGAATTACCACTTCTTTTTCATTAAAGAATTTATTAACATTGATTTTTACATCATATTTCAAATGACATGTTTAACAAGTGAGTATTCAAGAAGGGAATCTCTATATACAATCATGGCACTTAGTTTCTAGAACATAATCAAAATTAGGCTAAGGGTTTGTATATCATAGATACATATTAATTTATGTAATAAAGCATTATGTCTATAGTGTCATAGGGTTTTGTATCTATGTAGTTGTGTTTATATTTCCACTACCATATCCATAGCATTGGGTATGCAAATATTGAGTCCTTCCTCTTGTACTGTTTGGATCTAATAGCCACATATTAAGGATACCATGCACCTTTTGTTCCTTTGGTCTTGACTTGTCTCACTCAACATGATTCGCTCTAGATTCATCCACTTCCCTGAGAATGCCATTATATTGTCTGTTGGCTATGTAGAATTCCACTGTGTGTGTGTGTATGTGCACACACACACATATATATATATATATATAACATTTTCTGTATCCATTCACCACCTCTTTTTAACATACTTTGTGTACTTTTTTCTCCCCTATTTTTGGTTGATTGTGGGGCTTGAACTCCACCTGGGTGGTATCCCTGACCTTTTCAGCTCAAGGCCACCATCCTTACCCTTGAGCCACAATGCCACTTCCAATTTTCTAGTGGTTAATTGGAGATAAGAATCTTACAGACTTCAGTGTTAGTGTGGGTATTGGCTTTACCCATGATCCTCAGATCTCAGCCTCTAGAGTAGCAAGGATTATAGGTGTGAGCCACCTGGCCAGCCTTTGTGTACTTCTAAACAGCTAGAGAGAACAGATGCTTCAAATAAGGACTTAATTGTCCACTATCAACATAGTGGTATTGGATAAAACTACACACATGTAACTGGTTCTGGGAGTTGAGCATTTTAGCTCAAAGACTTTCATTTCTTCCACCTCCTTTCCATTATCACAATGATACAGGTAAATAGTCACAGATGTTACATACTTTGCTTCTAAGGTCATTTTCAGAAGACAGCTTTTCGATGAATTTCAACACAATGCATACAACATGTATTAGTTTATTGACTCTGCTTATGTCCCTGGCAACCTATTTGATACCTAGAGACTAGATATTATAAAATTAGGACTCATTTGTCTATACCCTGTATACAGTATGGCAAAATTAAATGTACAAAGGGAAGTATAGGATAAGCTGAAATTTTCTCACACGTTAATGAAATACCTTTTGCAGCAGTTTCTTTTTTGCCACCTTCCTCAATCCAATGGACAGGGACAAAAAATACACTGCCCACACAGAGGTGGCTTAACAATTCCATTTCTGAATACAGTGTTCCTCAACTTTTACAGAACACTCCTTCTACTTCTTAGTATAACAATACCTGAACTTGCCTGCTGTGCTACCAGCACTGCTCAATAAAATTGCACTGTGCAGCAGTGGTTATGGTCAAAGGATTGCTTCTACATACGGCCTTTTTGGCCCTGGGTGATGCCCTCACTTCCTTTTTTTTTTCTGCCTTTAAACCAGTGGACAAATCCAGAGATATGTAATGCTTAGAGATAGTTGAGGAAATTCATATCTAAATGGTATTTACAGAGGAAAGCTTCCTATAGCATTTCAACACTAAGTACACAGAATGTGCTAATTTTACTACTTTATCACACACTGGCAACCTCTTACATCTAGACTAGATATCGCAAAATTTGGACCTTGTCTGTTCTATATGCGCTATAGACACAGCAAACCAAGATGAACAGTACAGAAAATGGCATCTGAGGATGTCCAGATAGGAATACACTAACATATTACCTTTTTGGGTTGGTTATGGGGCTTGAACTCTGGGCCGGGGCGCTGTTCCTGAGCTCTTCAGCTCAAGGCTTGCACTCTACCATTTTGAGCTACAGTGCCACTTCTAGTTTTCTGGCGGTTAATTGGAGATAAGGCTTTGAATCTCAACCCTCAGATCTCAGCCTTCTGAGGAGCTAGGATTACAGCCACGGGCCCCTGGCTGTTTATTACCTTTTGCAAATGCACTCACACCTCTAAACCACTGAATGAGTACAGGCAGTACCTGCCATTCTGCTTACAGGTGGTTTCTCCATTCCATTCCTCAAGTTTCATATGAATGTTAGCAAAAAGGTATCTGATTTTACCTTTACATTTAACATACCTTCAGTAGTTGTTGTGGGTTATGGGGCTTGAACTCAGGGTTTGGGTGCTGTCCCTGAGTTCTTTTGCACAAGGCCACAGCTCCGCGTCCGGTTTTTGGGTAGTTAATGGAGATCAGAGTCTGGTGGGGACTTTTCTGCCCGGGCTGGTTTTGAACCATGATCCTCAGATCTCCACCTCCTGAGGAGCTCTAGGATTACAGGTGTGAGCACTGTGGGTCAAAGTAGTGGAGCGTCAGCCTTGAGCAAGAGGGCTCGGACCAGCAGGCTCTGATTCAGGCCCCACGACCCGCACCCCCGTCCCCGTGTTGTACACACAGGCCGCCAGCCCTGCGGGCTTCCTGCGGGCACACCTCAAGGTTTCTCCGGGGACACTGGCCCAAGCGCCCGGGCCACCGGCCGTTGCCGACCGTTGCTCCGCTCACCTTCCAGGGCCGTTAGGACCTTTGTCGGTTCTGGTCGCGGGGTTGGGGGGGAGGCCCCCCCTCTGTGGGGTAGGGAGGTCACCCCAGGTCCGGGCTGCACAGGCTCCAGACTGTGAAGGCCTCGGCCCTCCCTGCTCCCCACCCAAGGAGGCCGCGGTCCTGGGCTCCTCCACGTGGAGCCGTGGAGCCGCGGCTGGGGGAGGCCGCCGCCACCCAGCCTTGGTCATGGCGCTGGAGGGGCTCGCTGGTGCCTGTGTCTGCGGGGTGAAGGCTGCGTGCTGGCCGGGTCTGCGGGGCCTGGGCAGCGCCCTGGGGCCCAGGAAAAATCAGTGATCACGGGCCTCTTGTCTCCCAATGCTTTTATTTCTTTCTCTTGCCCCACTTCCAAAACACCCTCTTACCTGAGGAGAGTCAGTGTCCTGCGTCCCTTCAGCCCTGCGTGGTCACAGCAGTTAACCACCAGTGCAGCTGGGAGCTGGGAACCAGGAGCTTGACTGGAACTTGAATTGGGCAAAGTACATGGGAACTGAGTGGAAGTGGCTAAGTGTGGACAGCTAAGACAGTGGGTTGGTGGCTTGGCCTGCGCTTGCACAGTGAGTGCAGAGCCAAGCCAGGACTGGAAGCAGGCTCAGAAGCTTTTCCTACCGTGCTTTTCCCAGCCTAGGGCCTTGCTTTGCCCCTCAGGGTAAGAGCCCATTTTGCAGGTTACCAGTGATGAGCATTGGACCAGCACAGTTTTGTAGGAGGAGGAATTTTGCTCCCCAGCCCCCTTTGCTTCCCATGTTCTGTTCCCATTGGGCCCTAACTGCCTCTAGATGTGCCATTAGGAGTCTGCTGAGAGTGGAAGTTGGCACTGGGGGGGGGGAGGGGCAGGGTAAGTGTGTGCAGTCAGTATGCACTCCTTCCTTCCTGATTAAAATGGAGCATGAAGCCTGGCAACTGGAAGAAATGTTGCCAAAAGGTAGAAGGGGGCCTAGCAGTTTTCACAGTTGGCCTAGAGGATGCTAAGGAGTGCTTGCTTCATGGATTGTCTGCCTCAAAAGTTAAATGAATTTGAAACTTAAGCCTGGCCTTAAAAAATGAGGTGTTCTTTTCTGAAAATGAGTAGGGAGAAAGGAGTTACATTTGTCAGTAGTTTTGTGACGAAGTTCTTTATCTGAAAAGTGGCCCATGAATATTAAAAATGTGTAAGAATATAGGAATTTTTTTTTGACAGTTGTGGGGCTTGAATTTAGGATTTGGGAGCTGTTTCTCAGCTCTTGTGCTCTGCCATTTTGAGCCACAGCTCCACTTCCGATTTTCTAATGGTTAATTAGAGATAGGCGTCTCATGGACTTGCCTTCCCAGACTGGCTTTGAACTATGATCCTCAGATGTCAGTTTCCTGAATAGCTTCGGTTATACGAATGGAGGAAAACCCTAACAGTATGCCTGAGTAGAACAGACTTCCTTTATAAGTGCATATGAAGAGGCCAATTTGAAAGTAGAACACATCTAACAGTGCTTGTTAGGGGTTGAATGTGCTGTGGCTTTCTGATTTGGGATTGGTCACGCCATGCTCCCCTACAGTCTGCACCCACAGGAGTTCTGCTAGCATTTCCCATCTGCACTTAGGAAGCCTCTGAGACAAATATGATACACATGGAGCAGAAACTGTCACTGGGCCTGTGCTTGCAGTCTCCAATGACACGCAATACGGAGATTCTATATGGATTTGTGTTTTCTGCAGGAGGCCTGAAAGGAGGGAGAGCTGTTGCTTACGTTGGTTGGACTGAAAGCCCGGGGTACCAGGTTTTCCTAGTATAGATTTGAGTAAAGATGTAGAATCCTGCTGCTCCCATCGGTAAAGGGTGGAGCTAAGGAACTATTTTGATTCCAAAAAGATGACTGTTTTAATTAGGAAATAACCACATTGATCCCTGTAATCTAGGGACGGGGACTCCTCTACCTTACCTGACTGTTCAGTCTGGGTTGTGAATGAACCTAACAAGGAGATGTAAACTTTAAAAGCTCTTACCTTTGGGTTAACACCCCACAGTAGGAAGAATAGGCTAAAACTAATGAAACAAATGTCAGTGTTCAATGGCAGAGAATGATCAGGATAGCACCCCGTTAATACATGAGATAGGAAGTGACTGCACAAAACAGAACAAACTTACTGGTACTTTTTGAAATGGGAAGAATTCAAGTGGTTTAATTCTGTAGATTCTACATTTCTCTCTAATGTGGCCCAATTTCATTTCTTAAGAAATCAGTTAAAGTAATGACACTGCTTTCTAGAGTATAATCTTAAGCCTGCGCGTCCCCCGCGCCTCACTTTCGTGGTGAGGATAGGACAGGGTCTTGACATGGATTTATTTGTTCCTTGGCTACACTGGCTTTGGGGGGAGGGTCAGCCATAACCAGAGAACAGCATAATTAGGAAGAAATGGAAGGGCTTTACAACCATTGAAATGATACCAAGGCTTTGGAGGTTCATCCACAGGCTAGTTGGGGAGAGATAGGTATTAGCTTTACCAAAGCATTCTGAAATAATCCTTTGGACTCTGCCTTTTTTTCTTTCCTTCTTTGTGCTATTCCTGAGGCTTGAAGTCAGGGCTCATCTCTCAGCCTCAGGAGTAGCTAGAATTATGTGGGTGTGAGCTACTGGCACCAAGCTGATTGCATTTGAAGAGTCTGCCATCACCTCCTCCAAACGACTTGTGTGTCCTTGGCTTTATTGTGCAGAGTTCACATCTTCTTTGGTGGTATCATGGCCAATGAGGTTTATCTGAGGCATGATTATTGCTAATTGACAACTCAGTGAAGAAAGGAACTGGAAATCAGGAACTGGCAATCAGTCCACAGAGATCTTTTCTTTTTTTTTAGTCAGTTGTGGGGCTTGAACTCAGCTCTTCAAGTCAAGGCTAGCGCTCTACCATTTGAGCCACAGCACCACTTCCGAGTTGTTTCTTTTGGCCAGCTGAGTGGCTAAGACATTGACATGGACACCAGTGAAGCCAGACAGTCAGAAAGGGTTGAGTCCTACATCCATGAAATCCTGGATGGAGAGCCTGGATGCAGGGATGAGAACGTGGCTAAAATACCAGACCACCATCTGTTTTTATCCATTGTTCATGTGGTGCTACTGCACCTCTTCCCAGGTGCAGGCTCACATCTAAGAATGTGGAAGGAGGAGGAGATAGTGCTGCTACCTGACCTCTGCTCCCCTGGCTTCTCCCCAGCCCCAGCCAGCTCACACTACACGCTGCCCTGAGGGGGGGAGGGACAACCGGCTGAATCTCACTCCCGAAGAATTTTCCATGTGCATCCTGTTTGAAAATGCAGCCTGAAATGCTCTTGGATCACTTGAAAATACTTGAGTCCAGTTTCTTCCCCCAAATTTCCACTTACCAGGAGGCCATTGGTGAGAAACTGAACTGAGCCCCTAAATGCCAGTTTGCCTGTTTCTAGGAGACCCTGGTGGGCCTGGTTTCTTGCTAATGTGTGTGGAGTTACGTGTAGCTAAAACCACCCCCCCTTACTCAGGCCCCACAAGGGAAACTAAGAACAGAAGATGAGAAAAACAGACTCCACGTTCACATGATTATTCTTGTTTATTGAGGTCTGTTTATTCTCCACGGGTGCTTTTTCCTCCAAGTAAACAGAGCAGGCGTAAATATCTATAATGAATAAATTTATTGTCTTACAAAAATCATTGTCTAGAAATATGGGAATACAAGAAAAGATATCTGCAGTCAGGAGTCTGGTGGTCAACAGCCAGTACAATTCATCCAGGGGAGATCCAAGATTCCAAACCTGCGTGACAATTCTTCCTAACAGATGGTAAAGCTCTTAACCCCCAAAGGTTTTGTGTTTTCAAGCACAATGCAGAGGATGGAGGATTTTTCATTAACACTGATTCATTGTTGCTGAATGTTTATAATACTACTTTGACTAGAGAGGTACATGTTATGAAGCACAGTCAAAACAATACAATAAATTGTTCTAGAGGCAAATAACATATTTAACATTGTCTTAGTACTGTAGTGTCTAAGGCACTTTCTGTAATGTCAGTTTGCTCAACTATCAACCAAAAAAAACCCCAAAAACAAAACACCAGAATGCTAAGTGTGCACTGGAATACTGTGCAAAGGAAAACGAAGGATTCACACCCACTGGCATGTCAGCGTTCAGGCAGATGGCGTCTGTTCTTGAGGAGGACCTCAGCACGGACTTGGAGCAAGCCTCGGACACAGAATCAAGATTCCCATTGGACTCAAAAGCAGTGGCTGCATTGGCCAGGTCAGCACGGGGGGCCTGGTTGGCGAGGGAGAGCCTTCGGCCGGCCAGCCTGCAGGGCCCGTGGCTGCTGGCTCCTGAGGCAAGGAGGGCGCAGGAAGCTGCTGTGATGGCCCCCAGGGTTACCAGCCGCCTTGTGGCCACTGCCCTCCCTAGGAAGGATGGTTCTGGCCAAGAACCATTCACATGAGATGCGGGACACCCACCAGTTCAACGGGCAGGGCCCCCTTTCCCCGCCACCACCCCGGGGAGATGCTGCTCCCCCTCATCTGGCCCACCCCTCCCAATCGTTCCAAAGCCCCATTCACAGTTTGCTCACTGAAGTAGTGATTGATCATTATTTGGAGGAAATGAGAGATACGAGTGCAGGTTAGGTTCCACAATGTTCTAAGAGACTGGCTGTGGTGGAGGAGTCAGAGCCACATGAACACAGAACTAAGTTAGCTGTCTGGAGGACAGAGCATGCAGAGCGATGGAGCCACGACCACGGGGCTGCCCCCCCAGCCCAGCGACTGGCAACGGAGGGCCTGGAGTTTGTGTTAAAAAGGGTTCTCTTAACATGGATTAGAAAATGGTCTCTTGATGGATATATGGAAAATAGATGCAACGATGAGACAATCTGTTTAACAGGTGTGCTGGGTAGGTGTATATATATCTATATCTCTATATAGATATATAGATATATATATATAAAAAGGGGAGCAATTGTACCTAATCGGAAGCCGGATATAGTCTGCGCAGGCCTGAAGGCCTTAAGACACAGTTGATCTCTCTGCGAGGAATACTGGAGCCTGCCGATTTCTAAGCACGTCGGCAGCCCCAGGCAGGCCGGTGCGGGGTCAGGGCCTGAGCGTCCCACTGTGTCACCACCGCTGCCTCTTCTGTTCTACTCGGACTGTGGCGGCTGTGCCTCATTCACGTCACTGGTCTTACTTTCCGTGTCGTCATCTGACAGCTCCAGGGAAGCCCCTTCGATGTGCAGCTGGCGCCGGCCAGAACGACTTGAAGAAAAGCTAATGGGGCCGCCGCGTCTGCAGGAGCACAAAGCAGGCCGTGTGGGCGATATGCAGGAGCGGGAGGCCAGCGGGGTGCTGCCGTCCACTTCTACCCCAGCCTCGGCATTTCCCCACCCAACATGGGAGACGTGGGGCAAGTCCTGACTCAACCCGGGACTGCCTGGCGAGGCGTTAGAGCAATGGCGCACAGCTCCACCTCCCCAGCTTTCCCTCAAAAACGGCGAGGTGGTGAATTCTTAGGTCTTGTGGGTCACACAGGGCTTCTGTCACGTGTATTTTACTTCCTTTCAGAATAGAAAAATGCTCGTAGCTTGCGGTACATGAGTAGAAAATGCCACTAGGCAGGTGTCAACTGACCCTGGCTTCCAAGCTGTTTTCCTGGAGTGGGTTTGGCTTTTGCTCTCCTGTGCTAAGCAACCTGGCAGGGCTGGTGGACAAGGAGCAATGGCCCTGTGTCTGAATGGGCCCTGTCCTCTCACATGGCTATGTGGACATGGAAGGACATTGGGCTGGACTTTCCAGCCTTATGAAGTATGTTGGTCCACTCAAGAGTGGGCCTGGCCCTCATCTTCCTCCCGTGCACTACAAAGCTCAGCTGTCTCGAATGCAGGGATACTGAGGAAGCATAGCTGCCGCACTGCATTCTGGGTATGTGGGGAGTGTATTGGACCTGCTGTCCCACCCCCCCACACTCACCTCAGCCGGTTCTTCAGTGTGCTGACTTCACGACTCAGGCCCTCGTTGGCCTCGGTGGCATCATCCAGTTCCCGCTGGAGTTTACGCCGAGATGCATTGGCACGTGTTGCCTCCTCTTCAGCTTCTTCTAGTTGGCGTTTGAGCTGCTTCATCCTGGCATTGGCCTTCTCCATCTTGGGGGATTGGAAATGAGCAGAGCAAGCGGTGAGTGCACTGCTGGCCCCTCTGTCCCGCACCTTGTGAGCGCATGTCACATCATGGGTATCACCCACATATGCACTGGGGCTGCTCAGAGGCTTTTCTTTTTTGGTGCCAGTACTCAGATTTTACTCACCTAGATGCTGTCCCTGAGCATTTCTGCTCAAAGCTGGCACTCTATCCCTTGAACCACAGCTCTATTTATGGCTTTTGGGTAGTTAATTGGAGATGAATCTCACAGGCTTTCCCGACCAGGCTGGTTTCGAACTCAGCCTCCTGAGTAGCTAGTGAGCTACTGTGCTGACCACTTACTATGCCTGCAACTATTTTAAATACCAGCGAGGAAACTATCAGGATAGGTATCAAGCCACAAAGCCTCCCTCATCAGCTTCCAGTGCTCATTTTATCCTCCAGGAATGCCTGGCAGGAACACATAATTATCCGTTGCCAGTGTGCACGGTGTGCCAAGGCCTAAGGCACAGCTGAGGGAGACACAGGAGCCCTGCCAGGCTCCCAGCCCCGCCCCTCACCTGCTCCTTGTACTGATCTGCATGTCTCCGCTCATCTTCCACCTGCATGAAGATCTCCTTCAGCTTCTTCTCTGTACGACGGACCAGCTTGTTCGCCGCTGCTCGTTCCCTGTGGAAGTGAGTAAGCAGATCACTGTAGAACTCTGGGAGAGATGTAGACTTTGAGAAAATCTCAGCGGGACTTGTATTGCCATCCTCTTACCTAGGATCTTCAGAGTGCACATTCTCATGCCCAAAATTATGTTTTGAAAGGGACAAATAGCTGGGAGTGTGGCCTAGTGGTAGTGTGCTTGCCTAGCACGCATGAAGCCCTGGGTTTGATTCCTCAGTACCATATACACAGAAAAAGCAGAAGTGGTGCTGAGGCTCAAGTGGTAGAGCTCTAGCCTTGAGAAAGCCAAGGACAGTGCTCAGGCCCTAAGTTCAGGCACCAGGACTGGCAAAAAAAAAAAAAAAAAAAAAAAAAAAAGATGGGAGAGAAGCACCTCCTGAAGTCCCTTTGCTTTGGAATGTGATCCCTTTTGACCCATGTTGTTAGACTGGTATGATAAACATGGCTGTAATACATCCCTCAGTGCTGACTGGGAGAGAAAGCACAATTAATCCCTGCATGCAGGATGAATCACTACTTTCCATGAGCTTTTTCTCTCCTTCTGCGTGCCTACATGCAGGCTCGAGTGCAGGGCCTTGTACTTTCCCTCCACTTCCGGCTGAGTGGTTAGTTGGAGCCAAGAGTCTCTGGGTTTGCCTATCCCAGCTGGCTTTACACTGTGATCCTCAGATTGCAGCCTCCTGACTAGCTGGGATTACAGTGCAAGCCACTGGCACTTAATGAACTGAGCAACAATGAAGCTACCTGTCAGTTACAATGAACACAGACTTTATTTGTTCATTTGTTTATAAGACAGGGTCTTGATATCTAGCCCTTATACTTCCAGCTCTCCTGGCTCAATGCTGAGATTATAGATATGTATCACACCTAGCAAGACTTTGAAAACAAAAACCTTAGTCTAATCACCTAACCCTCTCAGTTTATTATCTCAACTTATTAGAACTTACCATCTTCTATGATGCTAGGACCTGTTGTGGCTAACAATGAAAACAAAACAAAACAAAAAAACCCATTGCGCTTCCATCTCACCTTTGCCTAGAAGTCAAACGTAGGTGGTGTCTCACTGGAGGAAACTTACAGGAGGACTCCACAGCTGTGTTAACAGCAATTAAATCGAAATCCTTCATAGCATGATTTCAGCTGGGAGTCTTAAGAGCAATGGGCAGGCAGCACGAGGGAAATGGACTCTCGGGGTCCAGGTAATGGTGGGGCCTAGGTACCGGCACCCCAGTCTGTCTAGGGGAAGCTAAGGGGCTGCCCAACCTGAGAGCCACTTTCCGAGCCCTTGGCACCGCTGAGCAATTCCTTTGAGAGTCACGGCACCTCTCACTGCCCACGGCGGCCACACATCTGTGCTCCCGTCACATAGGCCCTAAACATTTTGTCCAGCTGTGAGCTGCTGGGACCTCTTACTTGGCTTCCTGCTCCAGCTGCTCCTCCAGCTGCCCAATCTTGGCTTCCAGGGCTGAGATGGTGGCCTTGAACTTGGACTTGACAGCCCCCTCCAGCTCCTGCAGTTTGGCCTTCAGCTCCTTGTTCTGCCGCTCGAGTTGCTGGCGTGCGTTGTCACTCTTCTGGGCCGCGCTACGCTCGGCTGCCAACTCTGTGTTCAGTGTGTCCACCTGGGAGGGGGAGAGGGCTCTGTCACTTGTGTGAGGCACAAGGTGGTGGGGGCCCTTCCGGGGGAGAGGCCACCACGTGGCTACCTGCAGCGTGGTCTTGCGGAAGCGGTCATTGAGCAGCTCCATGTTGCTCTGCTCCTCCTCCAGCTCCTCCTCCAGCTGTGCGATCCGAGCCTCCAGACGCCGCTTCTCATCCAGCAGTGCGGACCTGGTGGGCGAGGGGGGGAAGTGTGTGTGTGTGTGTGTGTGTGTGTGTGTGACCCCTCTATCATCTTGCTGCTCACCTGAACATCACTCCCGATGGCTCTTTCCCTGCCCCCTGCCCCAAATCTGTGTACAAGTCCCATTGATTCCCCTGCCCCTCCCCGCCTTGGGTCTTCCAGTCAGAGACTGCCTCCTTTGCCTCGTTCTCCCTGCTCACTGCTGTGAGTTCACTTTCACAATGTGACCAAGATCTTCACATTCCCTTAGTTAAGCCAGTGAGACCCCAGCTCCATCATGGCATGCTTAGGATGTGCGTGTGATGCACGCATAATACCATGATGAAGCCAAGCAGGAACAAAGACATGAAAAATGGCTTCACAGAAAGGTCCTGGCTAAGAAAGCTGCTTGCTAGTGAATGCGTGAAGGAATGAATAAGACAGGGAGATGCCATCTGTAGACCACACAGGCCCGAGGGCTCCCGGGAGGATGAGATGAGCATGGCCCCTGTGTCTGCTGCACGATACTCACTTGCCAGAAGCGCTGTTGGCGATCTCGTCTGCCAGCTCATCTCGCTCCTGCTCGGCATGTCAGCGGGCACGCTCAGATGAGGCCAGCTCCTACACGAGATGCAGATGGAGTTAAGCCATGGTCATTTGGTCCCCTCACTACTGGAGCAGGGGCTGTTGCTCACATGACACTTGGCAGTGGTAAGTGAAGCTGGCAAGCTTACAGAAGAAAATGCAAAGCCAACAGAAGATGTGGGGTGTGCCAATCAAACAAGACCCCCACCTAGGGAAAACCTTGTGTTATAGGAGCCACTGTTACTTCCATTTATTTGTCAGTCCTGGGCACTTTGCTTAAGGCTAGCACTCTGCCACTTGAGCCACAGCACCACTTCTGGCTTTTTCTGTTTATGTGGTACTGAGGACCTCGTGCATGCTAGGCAGGCACTCTACTACTAGACCAAACTCCCAGCCCCCATTTTTTTAGTATAGACCTAGCACATGTTCCTCTGAACCCCAAATTTGTACTACCTCAATTTATGGTATTATCTAGAGTTACCTTTCATATACACAGTTTGGACATGGAGAACAGTGAGAGGGCGATAGCAACCTGTGACAAAAACTGTCGAGTGTGTGTGGGGTCTCCCCACCTCAGAAAATCCTGTGCTCACGGCCTTAGGACTGAAGCTGATGGATTTGGGAAAAGGCACACATGACATGAGGGACTGTGCCAGACACCGAGGATGATCGGCAGCACGTCCGGATCCTGACTCCGGTCCAGGATGCCCCGCCTCCAGAAGATGCCACGTCTAGAGGGCAGGGTGGCACTGAAGTGCAAAGCGGGTTCCACCATGCACACCTGCTCTTCTGTGAGTGCCTGGGAGCTAGAACCACATTCTGGCAGAGTCTCAGGATTTGGGCAGAGGGGCCAGGATGGAAAAAATGGCAGTTGGCAGAATGCTTTGGGCCTGATCCACAGGCCACCTGGGCATTCATGTTTAATGTTCTCAGGACGCAGAACCTCACTGGGCTCCTGTCCCCTAGCTGGGGATGCTTCAGGCACCAGTGGTCCATATCACTCAAACACTGAGTCACTGAGAAAACATCTGCCACACAATAGTATTTATAAAAACTGGAGCCAGGTGCCGCCGGCTCACCTCTGTAATCCTAGCTACTCACATGCCAGCTGAGGCAGAAAAGTCCATGAGACTCATCTTCAATGAACCACCAGCAGGTCAGAAGTGGAGCTGTGACTCAAGTGGTAGAGCTAGCCTTGATCAAAAAACCCCTCAGGGGTAGCTAGCTCCCAGGCCCTGAGTCCAACCCAGGATGGGCACTAAAAATATCTAAAACCCCAACCCAGGCCGGGAGTTTGGCCTAGTGGTTAAAGTGCTTGCCTAGCATGCATGAAGACCCGGGTTCGATTCCTCGGTACCACATACATAAAAAAAAGCCGGAAGTGGTGCTGAGGCTCAAGTGGTAGAGCTCTAGCCTTGAGAAAGTCCAAGGACAGTGCTCAGGCCCTGAGCTCAAGCCCAGGACTGGCAAAAAAAAAAAAAAAAAAAAAAAAAAAAGATGTTAAGCAGAGGAGTTACCATTTCATAAATCAGGTAATGAGTATTTTTCTGGTCCTGGGCATTTATCCCTAAGCTCTTTTGCTCAAGAATAGTGCTCTGCCATTTGAGCCACAGTTCCACTTCTGGCTTTTTGGTGGCTAATTGGAGATGAGACTCACAGACTTCCCTGCCTGGGCTGGCTTTCAGCTTCGATCCTCAACCTTATGAATGCTAGTATTACAGGCATGAGTTACCAGCACCTATCTAAGGGTACATTTGGTTTTTGTTCAATGCCATCCCTTCTTTTACTTTCCCCCAGTTTTCCCCTCCTATCCATCCCTGCCCACAAGTTTCATAGTTCATTTTCCACACAGTATTTTTTTTTTTTTGGTGCTAGTTCTGAGGCTTGAACTCAGAACTCTAGGGGCTATACCTGAACATAGTTTCTGCTCAAGGCTACCACTCGAGCCCATTAGCTCTGCTTCTGGTTTTTATTGGTAGTTACTTGGAAATAACTGTGTCTACAGATTTCCAGTCCAGAAATGGCTTTGTTTTTGTTTGTTCTGGCCAGTCCTGAGGCATTTTTCTGTGTATGGGGTACCAAGGAATCGAACCCAGAGCTTCATGCATGGTAGGCAAGCACTCCACCACTAGGCTATAATCTGGGGCCCCGGAAATGTGTTTGAATCATGTGCTTCAGATCTCAGTCTTCTGAGTAGCTAGGATTATAGGCAGAGTCAACAACAGCTCCTGGCTTTTTTTCCCCCCAGGCTTAAAAAAATAACCTTTATTTAACATGTGTGTTACAGGAAACTTTACATAAACAAGAACAAAGTTTTAACTGCCACAAGCCATGCAGTTGGACATGGCTGGCCAGTTCCTTCATGTTCACACACCAATCCTTTTTAGGTAACAGGTCCTATGACGTGTCATGCTTTTCCAAATGTTATGAATTCACCAGGTGAAAATCCCTAAGCCACACAAATCTACACCCAAATGTTATGAATTCACCAGTTGAAAATCCCTAAGCCACACAAATCTACACCATCCATCTCTATCTGTCTGGGGAAAAACATTGCCTTTTCTCCTTCCTTGGGAACAAAAATTTCACTGAAGACAAAAACAGCAACAGGCTTCTAGACATTTCCTTTATGCCCAATTTAAAGTGAGATATAAAGCAAGATGTGCTAAGCAGTTTTTAAGCTCATTAGTAGGTTTATAGTATACTATGAGAATATTAGCAAGGAAGTACGTTTCCACTAAATGTATGTATGTGTCCCCGTGGTACAACCAGACCATCACATCAGAAGTTAATCAGAGACTGAATCTGAGCACACTCGCATACATCTCTCCCTGCAGACTTCCTCTTCCTCCCCTCTGACTCCATTGCCCAGAGGAGGCACAATTGTGTGTCCCAAGATGCATCTGCTGCTGTTTATAACAGATACTCACCAGGTTAGCTAATTCACTAGCTTTTCTTTTTACCATGAACCATCATCTCAGAACATTTAGAAAGAGTAGATGTGGTGAACTAATGAACTTGGTGTATGAATACAATTATTTTACCAAAAATGCACAGAGATACTTAGGATTCTAACTGAAAGTGCCTCCTACATGGGAGATACTAGCAAAGAGCCCTTCCTCATCCTCCTCTCTATCACTCCAGATGCAAATTCCAAGATAAGGACTTCTTAAGTTAGCAGTTAAAATACATTCAGAAAAGTCTAGATAACAAACAGAACAGACATAGCCTGCTCATTGTACACTTCCTCCCCAACCCCCACC
This sequence comes from Megascapheus bottae, assembly GCF_031878675.1. Lineage (NCBI taxonomy): Eukaryota > Metazoa > Chordata > Mammalia > Rodentia > Geomyidae > Megascapheus > Megascapheus bottae. The sequence goes on along the minus strand of NC_143525.1, from coordinate 10,824,364 downwards.
TCCTGCCAGCCAGTAAATAGCACAGCCTCCAAAACATTAACTCATTCAAAAAAGATTTCATATTAGCCCCCTCCTTTTACAAGAGTATGCACACATCGACATCTAGAAAGACTAGATGCTTCTAATAAGGTTTTATGCTTCCCACCAGATGTAAGTAGCGCCAGGTGAATCACACACACTTAACAGAAGCTCTAATTCTGGCCTAGAATCATTCCCATCACCATCTCAACCAAGTTGGTCAGGGTTGTTTCACATCCCTCAAGGGGATTTTTAATAATTGCACTCCAGTGTTTGAAGTCTTTCCTATAAATTTTAACACAAAGTATACTTACTGTATTAGTTTATGAACTCTACTTTTGTCACTGGCAACTTTTTTTAGCGTCTAGCATGCCTAAATATTGTAAATTAGGACTCATGTCCTTTATATACACTATACACAGAACAAAATTAAAATTCATAGACACCAGAAACTGGTCAATCTAGCTTCACTGTAAAGCCATTGGTAGAAGTCCTCAGCACTTCACTTGGCTTTCTCCCTGAGCCAGAATAAACACCCTGTGTACTGCTCAGAAGTGGTTTCATCCTTCTACTTCCAAAAGAGATCATTTCATTATGAATTTTAATATCTACAAAATGAATTACTACTTCTTTTTCATTAAAGAATTTATTAACATTGATTTTTACATCATATTTCAAATGACATGTTTAACAAGTGAGTATTCAAGAAGGGAATCTCTATATACAATCATGGCACTTAGTTTCTAGAACATAATCAAAATTAGGCTAAGGGTTTGTATATCATAGATACATATTAATTTATGTAATAAAGCATTATGTCTATAGTGTCATAGGGTTTTGTATCTATGTAGTTGTGTTTATATTTCCACTACCATATCCATAGCATTGGGTATGCAAATATTGAGTCCTTCCTCTTGTACTGTGTGGATCTAATAGCACATATTAAGGATACCATGCACCTTTTGTTCCTTTGGTCTTGACTTGTCTCACTCAACATGATTCGCTCTAGATTCATCCACTTCCCTGAGAATGCCATTATATTGTCTGTTGGCTATGTAGAATTCCACTGTGTGTGTGTGTGTGTGTGTGTGTGTGTGTGTGTATGTGCACATATATATATATATATATAACATTTTCTGTATCCATTCACCACCTCTTTTTAACATACTTTGTGTACTTTTTTTCTCCCCTATTTTTGGTTGATTGTGGGGCTTGAACTCCACCTGGGTGGTATCCCTGACCTTTTCAGCTCAAGGCCACCATCCTTACCCTTGAGCCACAATGCCACTTCCAATTTTCTAGTGGTTAATTGGAGATAAGAATCTTACAGACTTCAGTGTTAGTGTGGGTATTGGCTTTACCCATGATCCTCAGATCTCAGCCTCTAGAGTAGCAAGGATTATAGGTGTGAGCCACCTGGCCAGCCTTTGTGTACTTCTAAACAGCTAGAGAGAACAGATGCTTCAAATAAGGACTTAATTGTCCACTATCAACATAGTGGTATTGGATAAAACTACACACATGTAACTGGTTCTGGGAGTTGAGCATTTTAGCTCAAAGACTTTCATTTCTTCCACCTCCTTTCCATTATCACAATGATACAGGTAAATAGTCACAGATGTTACATACTTTGCTTCTAAGGTCATTTTCAGAAGACAGCTTTTCGATGAATTTCAACACAATGCATACAACATGTATTAGTTTACTGACTCTGCTTATGTCCCTGGCAACCTATTTGATACCTAGAGACTAGATATTATAAAATTAGGACTCATTTGTCTATACCCTGTATACAGTATGGCAAAATTAAATGTACAAAGGGAAGTATAGGATAAGCTGAAGTTTTCTCACACGTTAATGAAATACCTTTTGCAGCCGTTTCTTTTCTGCCACCTTCCTCAATCCAATGGACAGGGACAAAAAATACACTGCCCACACAGAGGTGGCTTAACAATTCCATTTCTGAATACAGTGTTCCTCAACTTTTACAGAACACTCCTTCTACTTCTTAGTATAACAATACCTGAACTTGCCTGCTGTGCTACCAGCACTGCTCAATAAAATTGCACTGTGCAGCAGTGGTTATGGTCAAAGGATTGCTTCTACATACGGCCTTTTTGGCCCTGGGTGATGCCCTCACTTCCTTTTTTTTTTTTTTCTGCCTTTAAACCAGCGGACAAATCCAGAGATATGTAATGCTTAGAGATAGTTGAGGAAATTCATATCTAAATGGTATTTACAGAGGAAAGCTTCCTATAGCATTTCAACACTAAGTACACAGAATGTGCTAATTTTACTACTTTATCACACACTGGCAACCTCTTACATCTAGACTAGATATCGCAAAATTTGGACCTTGTCTGTTCTATATGCGCTATAGACACAGCAAACCAAGATGAACAGTACAGAAAAATGGCATCTGAGGATGTCCAGATAGGAATACACTAGCATATTACCTTTTTGGGTTGGTTATGGGGCTTGAACTCTGGGCCGGGGCGCTGTTCCTGAGCTCTTCAGCTCAAGGCTTGCACTCTACCATTTTGAGCCACAGTGCCACTTCTAGTTTTCTGGCGGTTAATTGGAGATAAGGCTTTGAATCTCAACCCTCAGATCTCAGCCTTCTGAGGAGCTAGGATTACAGCCACGGGCCCCTGGCTGTTTATTACCTTTTGCAAATGCACTCACACCTCTAAACCACTGAATGAGTACAGGCAGTACCTGCCATTCTGCTTACAGGTGGTTTCTCCATTCCATTCCTCAAGTTTCATATGAATGTTAGCAAAAAGGTATCTGATTTTACCTTTACATTTAACATACCTTCAGTAGTTGTTGTGGGTTATGGGGCTTGAACTCAGGGTTTGGGTGCTGTCCCTGAGTTCTTTTGCACAAGGCCACAGCTCCGCGTCCGGTTTTTGAGTAGTTAATGGAGATCAGAGTCTGGTGGGGACTTTTCTGCCCGGGCTGGTTTTGAACCATGATCCTCAGATCTCCACCTCCTGAGGAGCTCTAGGATTACAGGTGTGAGCACTGTGGGTCAAAGTAGTGGAGCGTCAGCCTTGAGCAAGAGGGCTCGGACCAGCAGGCTCTGATTCAGGCCCCACGACCCGCACCCCCGTCCCCGTGTTGTACACACAGGCCGCCAGCCCTGCGGGCTTCCTGCGGGCACACCTCAAGGTTTCTCCGGGGACACTGGCCCAAGCGCCCGGGCCACCGGCCGTTGCCGACCGTTGCTCCGCTCACCTTCCAGGGCCGTTAGGACCTTTGTCGGTTCTGGTCGCGGGGTTGGGGGGGAGGCCCCCCCTCTGTGGGGTAGGGAGGTCACCCCAGGTCCGGGCTGCACAGGCTCCAGACTGTGAAGGCCTCGGCCCTCCCTGCTCCCCACCCAAGGAGGCCGCGGTCCTGGGCTCCTCCACGTGGAGCCGCGGCTGGGGGAGGCCGCCACCACCCAGCCTTGGTCATGGCGCTGGAGGGGCTCGCTGGTGCCTGTGTCTGCGGGGTGAAGGCTGCGTGCTGGCCGGGTCTGCGGGGCCTGGGCAGCGCCCTGGGGCCCAGGAAAAATCAGTGATCACGGGCCTCTTGTCTCCCAATGCTTTTATTTCTTTCTCTTGCCCCACTTCCAAAACACCCTCTTACCTGAGGCGAGTCAGTGTCCTGCGTCCCTTCAGCCCGGCGTGGTCACAGCAGTTAACCACCAGTGCAGCTGGGAGCTGGGAACCAGGAGCTTGACTGGAACTTGAATTGGGCAAAGTACATGGGAACTGAGTGGAAGTGGCTAAGTGTGGACAGCTAAGACAGTGGGTTGGTGGCTTGGCCTGCGCTTGCACAGTGAGTGCAGAGCCAAGCCAGGACTGGAAGCAGGCTCAGAAGCTTTTCCTACCGTGCTTTTCCCAGCCTAGGGCCTTGCTTTGCCCCTCAGGGTAAGAGCCCATTTTGCAGGTTACCAGTGATGAGCATTGGACCAGCACAGTTTTGTAGGAGGAGGAATTTTGCTCCCCAGCCTCCTTTGCTTCCCATGTTCTGTTCCCATTGGGCCCTAACTGCCTCTAGATGTGCCATTAGGAGTCTGCTGAGAGTGGAAGTTGGCACTGGGGGGGGGGGAGGGGCAGGGTAAGTGTGTGCAGTCAGTATGCACTCCTTCCTTCCTGATTAAAATGGAGCATGAAGCCTGGCAACTGGAAGAAATGTTGCCAAAAGGTAGAAGGGGGCCTAGCAGTTTTCACAGTTGGCCTAGAGGATGCTAAGGAGTGCTTGCTTCATGGATTGTCTGCCTCAAAAGTTAAATGAATTTGAAACTTAAGCCTGGCCTTAAAAAATGAGGTGTTCTTTTCTGAAAATGAGTAGGGAGAAAGGAGTTACATTTGTCAGTAGTTTTGTGACGAAGTTCTTTATCTGAAAAGTGGCCCATGAATATTAAAAATGTGTAAGAATATAGGAATTTTTTTTTGACAGTTGTGGGGCTTGAATTTAGGATTTGGGAGCTGTTTCTCAGCTCTTGTGCTCTGCCATTTTGAGCCACAGCTCCACTTCCGATTTTCTAATGGTTAATTAGAGATAGGCGTCTCATGGACTTGCCTTCCCAGACTGGCTTTGAACTATGATCCTCAGATGTCAGTTTCCTGAATAGCTTCGGTTATACGAATGGAGGAAAACCCTAACAGTATGCCTGAGTAGAACAGACTTCCTTTATAAGTGCATATGAAGAGGCCAATTTGAAAGTAGAACACATCTAACAGTGCTTGTTAGGGGTTGAATGTGCTGTGGCTTTCTGATTTGGGATTGGTCACGCCATGCTCCCCTACAGTCTGCACCCACAGGAGTTCTGCTAGCATTTCCCATCTGCACTTAGGAAGCCTCTGAGACAAATATGATACACATGGAGCAGAAACTGTCACTGGGCCTGTGCTTGCAGTCTCCAATGACACGCAATACGGAGATTCTATATGGATTTGTGTTTTCTGCAGGAGGCCTGAAAGGAGGGAGAGCTGTTGCTTACGTTGGTTGGACTGAAAGCCCGGGGTACCAGGTTTTCCTAGTATAGATTTGAGTAAAGATGTAGAATCCTGCTGCTCCCATCGGTAAAGGGTGGAGCTAAGGAACTATTTTGATTCCAAAAAGATGACTGTTTTAATTAGGAAATAACCACATTGATCCCTGTAATCTAGGGACGGGGACTCCTCTACCTTACCTGACTGTTCAGTCTGGGTTGTGAATGAACCTAACAAGGAGATGTAAACTTTAAAAGCTCTTACCTTTGGGTTAACACCCCACAGTAGGAAGAATAGGCTAAAACTAATGAAACAAATGTCAGTGTTCAATGGCAGAGAATGATCAGGATAGCACCCCGTTAATACATGAGATAGGAAGTGACTGCACAAAACAGAACAAACTTACTGGTACTTTTTGAAATGGGAAGAATTCAAGTGGTTTAATTCTGTAGATTCTACATTTCTCTCTAATGTGGCCCAATTTCATTTCTTAAGAAATCAGTTAAAGTAATGACACTGCTTTCTAGAGTATAATCTTAAGCCTGCGCGTCCCCCGCGCCTCACTTTCGTGGTGAGGATAGGACAGGGTCTTGACATGGATTTATTTGTTCCTTGGCTACACTGGCTTTGGGGGGAGGGTCAGCCATAACCAGAGAACAGCATAATTAGGAAGAAATGGAAGGGCTTTACAACCATTGAAATGATACCAAGGCTTTGGAGGTTCATCCACAGGCTAGTTGGGGAGAGATAGGTATTAGCTTTACCAAAGCATTCTGAAATAATCCTTTGGACTCTGCCTTTTTTTCTTTCCTTCTTTGTGCTATTCCTGAGGCTTGAAGTCAGGGCTCATCTCTCAGCCTCAGGAGTAGCTAGAATTATGTGGGTGTGAGCTACTGGCACCAAGCTGATTGCATTTGAAGAGTCTGCCATCACCTCCTCCAAACGACTTGTGTGTCCTTGGCTTTATTGTGCAGAGTTCACATCTTCTTTGGTGGTATCATGGCCAATGAGGTTTATCTGAGGCATGATTATTGCTAATTGACAACTCAGTGAAGAAAGGAACTGGAAATCAGGAACTGGCAATCAGTCCACAGAGATCTTTTCTTTTTTTTTAGTCAGTTGTGGGGCTTGAACTCAGCTCTTCAAGTCAAGGCTAGCGCTCTACCATTTGAGCCACAGCACCACTTCCGAGTTGTTTCTTTTGGCCAGCTGAGTGGCTAAGACATTGACATGGACACCAGTGAAGCCAGACAGTCAGAAAGGGTTGAGTCCTACATCCATGAAATCCTGGATGGAGAGCCTGGATGCAGGGATGAGAACGTGGCTAAAATACCAGACCACCATCTGTTTTTATCCATTGTTCATGTGGTGCTACTGCACCTCTTCCCAGGTGCAGGCTCACATCTAAGAATGTGGAAGGAGGAGGAGATAGTGCTGCTACCTGACCTCTGCTCCCCTGGCTTCTCCCCAGCCCCAGCCAGCTCACACTACACGCTGCCCTGAGGGGGGGAGGGACAACCGGCTGAATCTCACTCCCGAAGAATTTTCCATGTGCATCCTGTTTGAAAATGCAGCCTGAAATGCTCTTGGATCACTTGAAAATACTTGAGTCCAGTTTCTTCCCCCAAATTTCCACTTACCAGGAGGCCATTGGTGAGAAACTGAACTGAGCCCCTAAATGCCAGTTTGCCTGTTTCTAGGAGACCCTGGTGGGCCTGGTTTCTTGCTAATGTGTGTGGAGTTACGTGTAGCTAAAACCACCCCCCCTTACTCAGGCCCCACAAGGGAAACTAAGAACAGAAGATGAGAAAAACAGACTCCACGTTCACATGATTATTCTTGTTTATTGAGGTCTGTTTATTCTCCACGGGTGCTTTTTCCTCCAAGTAAACAGAGCAGGCGTAAATATCTATAATGAATAAATTTATTGTCTTACAAAAATCATTGTCTAGAAATATGGGAATACAAGAAAAGATATCTGCAGTCAGGAGTCTGGTGGTCAACAGCCAGTACAATTCATCCAGGGGAGATCCAAGATTCCAAACCTGCGTGACAATTCTTCCTAACAGATGGTAAAGCTCTTAACCCCCAAAGGTTTTGTGTTTTCAAGCACAATGCAGAGGATGGAGGATTTTTCATTAACACTGATTCATTGTTGCTGAATGTTTATAATACTACTTTGACTAGAGAGGTACATGTTATGAAGCACAGTCAAAACAATACAATAAATTGTTCTAGAGGCAAATAACATATTTAACATTGTCTTAGTACTGTAGTGTCTAAGGCACTTTCTGTAATGTCAGTTTGCTCAACTATCAACCAAAAAAAACCCCAAAAACAAAACACCAGAATGCTAAGTGTGCACTGGAATACTGTGCAAAGGAAAACGAAGGATTCACACCCACTGGCATGTCAGCGTTCAGGCAGATGGCGTCTGTTCTTGAGGAGGACCTCAGCACGGACTTGGAGCAAGCCTCGGACACAGAATCAAGATTCCCATTGGACTCAAAAGCAGTGGCTGCATTGGCCAGGTCAGCACGGGGGGCCTGGTTGGCGAGGGAGAGCCTTCGGCCGGCCAGCCTGCAGGGCCCGTGGCTGCTGGCTCCTGAGGCAAGGAGGGCGCAGGAAGCTGCTGTGATGGCCCCCAGGGTTACCAGCCGCCTTGTGGCCACTGCCCTCCCTAGGAAGGATGGTTCTGGCCAAGAACCATTCACATGAGATGCGGGACACCCACCAGTTCAACGGGCAGGGCCCCCTTTCCCCGCCACCACCCCGGGGAGATGCTGCTCCCCCTCATCTGGCCCACCCCTCCCAATCGTTCCAAAGCCCCATTCACAGTTTGCTCACTGAAGTAGTGATTGATCATTATTTGGAGGAAATGAGAGATACGAGTGCAGGTTAGGTTCCACAATGTTCTAAGAGACTGGCTGTGGTGGAGGAGTCAGAGCCACATGAACACAGAACTAAGTTAGCTGTCTGGAGGACAGAGCATGCAGAGCGATGGAGCCACGACCACGGGGCTGCCCCCCCAGCCCAGCGACTGGCAACGGAGGGCCTGGAGTTTGTGTTAAAAAGGGTTCTCTTAACATGGATTAGAAAATGGTCTCTTGATGGATATATGGAAAATAGATGCAACGATGAGACAATCTGTTTAACAGGTGTGCTGGGTAGGTGTATATATATCTATATCTCTATATAGATATATAGATATATATATATAAAAAGGGGAGCAATTGTACCTAATCGGAAGCCGGATATAGTCTGCGCAGGCCTGAAGGCCTTAAGACACAGTTGATCTCTCTGCGAGGAATACTGGAGCCTGCCGATTTCTAAGCACGTCGGCAGCCCCAGGCAGGCCGGTGCGGGGTCAGGGCCTGAGCGTCCCACTGTGTCACCACCGCTGCCTCTTCTGTTCTACTCGGACTGTGGCGGCTGTGCCTCATTCACGTCACTGGTCTTACTTTCCGTGTCGTCATCTGACAGCTCCAGGGAAGCCCCTTCGATGTGCAGCTGGCGCCGGCCAGAACGACTTGAAGAAAAGCTAATGGGGCCGCCGCGTCTGCAGGAGCACAAAGCAGGCCGTGTGGGCGATATGCAGGAGCGGGAGGCCAGCGGGGTGCTGCCGTCCACTTCTACCCCAGCCTCGGCATTTCCCCACCCAACATGGGAGACGTGGGGCAAGTCCTGACTCAACCCGGGACTGCCTGGCGAGGCGTTAGAGCAATGGCGCACAGCTCCACCTCCCCAGCTTTCCCTCAAAAACGGCGAGGTGGTGAATTCTTAGGTCTTGTGGGTCACACAGGGCTTCTGTCACGTGTATTTTACTTCCTTTCAGAATAGAAAAATGCTCGTAGCTTGCGGTACATGAGTAGAAAATGCCACTAGGCAGGTGTCAACTGACCCTGGCTTCCAAGCTGTTTTCCTGGAGTGGGTTTGGCTTTTGCTCTCCTGTGCTAAGCAACCTGGCAGGGCTGGTGGACAAGGAGCAATGGCCCTGTGTCTGAATGGGCCCTGTCCTCTCACATGGCTATGTGGACATGGAAGGACATTGGGCTGGACTTTCCAGCCTTATGAAGTATGTTGGTCCACTCAAGAGTGGGCCTGGCCCTCATCTTCCTCCCGTGCACTACAAAGCTCAGCTGTCTCGAATGCAGGGATACTGAGGAAGCATAGCTGCCGCACTGCATTCTGGGTATGTGGGGAGTGTATTGGACCTGCTGTCCCACCCCCCCACACTCACCTCAGCCGGTTCTTCAGTGTGCTGACTTCACGACTCAGGCCCTCGTTGGCCTCGGTGGCATCATCCAGTTCCCGCTGGAGTTTACGCCGAGATGCATTGGCACGTGTTGCCTCCTCTTCAGCTTCTTCTAGTTGGCGTTTGAGCTGCTTCATCCTGGCATTGGCCTTCTCCATCTTGGGGGATTGGAAATGAGCAGAGCAAGCGGTGAGTGCACTGCTGGCCCCTCTGTCCCGCACCTTGTGAGCGCATGTCACATCATGGGTATCACCCACATATGCACTGGGGCTGCTCAGAGGCTTTTCTTTTTTGGTGCCAGTACTCAGATTTTACTCACCTAGATGCTGTCCCTGAGCATTTCTGCTCAAAGCTGGCACTCTATCCCTTGAACCACAGCTCTATTTATGGCTTTTGGGTAGTTAATTGGAGATGAATCTCACAGGCTTTCCCGACCAGGCTGGTTTCGAACTCAGCCTCCTGAGTAGCTAGTGAGCTACTGTGCTGACCACTTACTATGCCTGCAACTATTTTAAATACCAGCGAGGAAACTATCAGGATAGGTATCAAGCCACAAAGCCTCCCTCATCAGCTTCCAGTGCTCATTTTATCCTCCAGGAATGCCTGGCAGGAACACATAATTATCCGTTGCCAGTGTGCACGGTGTGCCAAGGCCTAAGGCACAGCTGAGGGAGACACAGGAGCCCTGCCAGGCTCCCAGCCCCGCCCCTCACCTGCTCCTTGTACTGATCTGCATGTCTCCGCTCATCTTCCACCTGCATGAAGATCTCCTTCAGCTTCTTCTCTGTACGACGGACCAGCTTGTTCGCCGCTGCTCGTTCCCTGTGGAAGTGAGTAAGCAGATCACTGTAGAACTCTGGGAGAGATGTAGACTTTGAGAAAATCTCAGCGGGACTTGTATTGCCATCCTCTTACCTAGGATCTTCAGAGTGCACATTCTCATGCCCAAAATTATGTTTTGAAAGGGACAAATAGCTGGGAGTGTGGCCTAGTGGTAGTGTGCTTGCCTAGCACGCATGAAGCCCTGGGTTTGATTCCTCAGTACCATATACACAGAAAAAGCAGAAGTGGTGCTGAGGCTCAAGTGGTAGAGCTCTAGCCTTGAGAAAGCCAAGGACAGTGCTCAGGCCCTAAGTTCAGGCACCAGGACTGGCAAAAAAAAAAAAAAAAAAAAAAAAAAAAAGATGGGAGAGAAGCACCTCCTGAAGTCCCTTTGCTTTGGAATGTGATCCCTTTTGACCCATGTTGTTAGACTGGTATGATAAACATGGCTGTAATACATCCCTCAGTGCTGACTGGGAGAGAAAGCACAATTAATCCCTGCATGCAGGATGAATCACTACTTTCCATGAGCTTTTTCTCTCCTTCTGCGTGCCTACATGCAGGCTCCAGTGCAGGGCCTTGTACTTTCCCTCCACTTCCGGCTGAGTGGTTAGTTGGAGCCAAGAGTCTCTGGGTTTGCCTATCCCAGCTGGCTTTACACTGTGATCCTCAGATTGCAGCCTCTTGACTAGCTGGGATTACAGTGCGAGCCACTGGCACTTAATGAACTGAGCAACAATGAAGCTACCTGTCAGTTACAATGAAGACAGACTTTATTTGTTCATTTGTTTATAAGATATCTAGCCCTTATACTTCCAGCTCTCCTGGCTCAATGCTGAGATTATAGATATGTATCACACCTAGCAAGACTTTGAAAACAAAAACCTTAGTCTAATCACCTAACCCTCTCAGTTTATTATCTCAACTTATTAGAACTTACCATCTTCTATGATGCTAGGACCTGTTGTGGCTAACAATGAAAACAAAACAAAACAAAAAAACCCATTGCGCTTCCATCTCACCTTTGCCTAGAAGTCAAACGTAGGTGGTGTCTCACTGGAGGAAACTTACAGGAGGACTCCACAGCTGTGTTAACAGCAATTAAATCGAAATCCTTCATAGCATGATTTCAGCTGGGAGTCTTAAGAGCAATGGGCAGGCAGCACGAGGGAAATGGACTCTCGGGGTCCAGGTAATGGTGGGGCCTAGGTACCGGCACCCCAGTCTGTCTAGGGGAAGCTAAGGGGCTGCCCAACCTGAGAGCCACTTTCCGAGCCCTTGGCACCGCTGAGCAATTCCTTTGAGAGTCACGGCACCTCTCACTGCCCACGGCGGCCACACATCTGTGCTCCCGTCACATAGGCCCTAAACATTTTGTCCAGCTGTGAGCTGCTGGGACCTCTTACTTGGCTTCCTGCTCCAGCTGCTCCTCCAGCTGCCCAATCTTGGCTTCCAGGGCTGAGATGGTGGCCTTGAACTTGGACTTGACAGCCCCCTCCAGCTCCTGCAGTTTGGCCTTCAGCTCCTTGTTCTGCCGCTCGAGTTGCTGGCGTGCGTTGTCACTCTTCTGGGCCGCGCTACGCTCGGCTGCCAACTCTGTGTTCAGTGTGTCCACCTGGGAGGGGGAGAGGGCTCTGTCACTTGTGTGAGGCACAAGGTGGTGGGGGCCCTTCCGGGGGAGAGGCCACCACGTGGCTACCTGCAGCGTGGTCTTGCGGAAGCGGTCATTGAGCAGCTCCATGTTGCTCTGCTCCTCCTCCAGCTCCTCCTCCAGCTGTGCGATCCGAGCCTCCAGACGCCGCTTCTCATCCAGCAGTGCGGACCTGGTGGGCGAGGGGGGGAAGTGTGTGTGTGTGTGTGTGTGTGTGTGTGTGACCCCTCTATCATCTTGCTGCTCACCTGAACATCACTCCCGATGGCTCTTTCCCTGCCCCCTGCCCCAAATCTGTGTACAAGTCCCATTGATTCCCCTGCCCCTCCCCGCCTTGGGTCTTCCAGTCAGAGACTGCCTCCTTTGCCTCGTTCTCCCTGCTCACTGCTGTGAGTTCACTTTCACAATGTGACCAAGATCTTCACATTCCCTTAGTTAAGCCAGTGAGACCCCAGCTCCATCATGGCATGCTTAGGATGTGCGTGTGATGCACGCATAATACCATGATGAAGCCAAGCAGGAACAAAGACATGAAAAATGGCTTCACAGAAAGGTCCTGGCTAAGAAAGCTGCTTGCTAGTGAATGCGTGAAGGAATGAATAAGACAGGGAGATGCCATCTGTAGACCACACAGGCCCGAGGGCTCCCGGGAGGATGAGATGAGCATGGCCCCTGTGTCTGCTGCACGATACTCACTTGCCAGAAGCGCTGTTGGCGATCTCGTCTGCCAGCTCATCTCGCTCCTGCTCGGCATGTCAGCGGGCACGCTCAGATGAGGCCAGCTCCTACACGAGATGCAGATGGAGTTAAGCCATGGTCATTTGGTCCCCTCACTACTGGAGCAGGGGCTGTTGCTCACATGACACTTGGCAGTGGTAAGTGAAGCTGGCAAGCTTACAGAAGAAAATGCAAAGCCAACAGAAGATGTGGGGTGTGCCAATCAAACAAGACCCCCACCTAGGGAAAACCTTGTGTTATAGGAGCCACTGTTACTTCCATTTATTTGTCAGTCCTGGGCACTTTGCTTAAGGCTAGCACTCTGCCACTTGAGCCACAGCACCACTTCTGGCTTTTTCTGTTTATGTGGTACTGAGGACCTCGTGCATGCTAGGCAGGCACTCTACTACTAGACCAAACTCCCAGCCCCCATTTTTTTAGTATAGACCTAGCACATGTTCCTCTGAACCCCAAATTTGTACTACCTCAATTTATGGTATTATCTAGAGTTACCTTTCATATACACAGTTTGGACATGGAGAACAGTGAGAGGGCGATAGCAACCTGTGACAAAAACTGTCGAGTGTGTGTGGGGTCTCCCCACCTCAGAAAATCCTGTGCTCACGGCCTTAGGACTGAAGCTGATGGATTTGGGAAAAGGCACACATGACATGAGGGACTGTGCCAGACACCGAGGATGATCGGCAGCACGTCCGGATCCTGACTCCGGTCCAGGATGCCCCGCCTCCAGAAGATGCCACGTCTAGAGGGCAGGGTGGCACTGAAGTGCAAAGCGGGTTCCACCATGCACACCTGCTCTTCTGTGAGTGCCTGGGAGCTAGAACCACATTCTGGCAGAGTCTCAGGATTTGGGCAGAGGGGCCAGGATGGAAAAAATGGCAGTTGGCAGAATGCTTTGGGCCTGATCCACAGGCCACCTGGGCATTCATGTTTAATGTTCTCAGGACGCAGAACCTCACTGGGCTCCTGTCCCCTAGCTGGGGATGCTTCAGGCACCAGTGGTCCATATCACTCAAACACTGAGTCACTGAGAAAACATCTGCCACACAATAGTATTTATAAAAACTGGAGCCAGGTGCCGCCGGCTCACCTCTGTAATCCTAGCTACTCACATGCCAGCTGAGGCAGAAAAGTCCATGAGACTCATCTTCAATGAACCACCAGCAGGTCAGAAGTGGAGCTGTGACTCAAGTGGTAGAGCTAGCCTTGATCAAAAAACCCCTCAGGGGTAGCTAGCTCCCAGGCCCTGAGTCCAACCCAGGATGGGCACTAAAAATATCTAAAACCCCAACCCAGGCCGGGAGTTTGGCCTAGTGGTTAAAGTGCTTGCCTAGCATGCATGAAGACCCGGGTTCGATTCCTCGGTACCACATACATAAAAAAAAGCCGGAAGTGGTGCTGAGGCTCAAGTGGTAGAGCTCTAGCCTTGAGAAAGTCCAAGGACAGTGCTCAGGCCCTGAGCTCAAGCCCAGGACTGGCAAAAAAAAAAAAAAAAAAAAAAAAAAAAAGATGTTAAGCAGAGGAGTTACCATTTCATAAATCAGGTAATGAGTATTTTTCTGGTCCTGGGCATTTATCCCTAAGCTCTTTTGCTCAAGAATAGTGCTCTGCCATTTGAGCCACAGTTCCACTTCTGGCTTTTTGGTGGCTAATTGGAGATGAGACTCACAGACTTCCCTGCCTGGGCTGGCTTTCAGCTTCGATCCTCAACCTTATGAATGCTAGTATTACAGGCATGAGTTACCAGCACCTATCTAAGGGTACATTTGGTTTTTGTTCAATGCCATCCCTTCTTTTACTTTCCCCCAGTTTTCCCCTCCTATCCATCCCTGCCCACAAGTTTCATAGTTCATTTTCCACACAGTATTTTTTTTTTTTTGGTGCTAGTTCTGAGGCTTGAACTCAGAACTCTAGGGGCTATACCTGAACATAGTTTCTGCTCAAGGCTACCACTCGAGCCCATTAGCTCTGCTTCTGGTTTTTATTGGTAGTTACTTGGAAATAACTGTGTCTACAGATTTCCAGTCCAGAAATGGCTTTGTTTTTGTTTGTTCTGGCCAGTCCTGAGGCATTTTTCTGTGTATGGGGTACCAAGGAATCGAACCCAGAGCTTCATGCATGGTAGGCAAGCACTCCACCACTAGGCTATAATCTGGGGCCCCGGAAATGTGTTTGAATCATGTGCTTCAGATCTCAGTCTTCTGAGTAGCTAGGATTATAGGCAGAGTCAACAACAGCTCCTGGCTTTTTTTCCCCCCAGGCTTAAAAAAATAACCTTTATTTAACATGTGTGTTACAGGAAACTTTACATAAACAAGAACAAAGTTTTAACTGCCACAAGCCATGCAGTTGGACATGGCTGGCCAGTTCCTTCATGTTCACACACCAATCCTTTTTAGGTAACAGGTCCTATGACGTGTCATGCTTTTCCAAATGTTATGAATTCACCAGGTGAAAATCCCTAAGCCACACAAATCTACACCCAAATGTTATGAATTCACCAGTTGAAAATCCCTAAGCCACACAAATCTACACCATCCATCTCTATCTGTCTGGGGAAAAACATTGCCTTTTCTCCTTCCTTGGGAACAAAAATTTCACTGAAGACAAAAACAGCAACAGGCTTCTAGACATTTCCTTTATGCCCAATTTAAAGTGAGATATAAAGCAAGATGTGCTAAGCAGTTTTTAAGCTCATTAGTAGGTTTATAGTATACTATGAGAATATTAGCAAGGAAGTACGTTTCCACTAAATGTATGTATGTGTCCCCGTGGTACAACCAGACCATCACATCAGAAGTTAATCAGAGACTGAATCTGAGCACACTCGCATACATCTCTCCCTGCAGACTTCCTCTTCCTCCCCTCTGACTCCATTGCCCAGAGGAGGCACAATTGTGTGTCCCAAGATGCATCTGCTGCTGTTTATAACAGATACTCACCAGGTTAGCTAATTCACTAGCTTTTCTTTTTACCATGAACCATCATCTCAGAACATTTAGAAAGAGTAGATGTGGTGAACTAATGAACTTGGTGTATGAATACAATTATTTTACCAAAAATGCACAGAGATACTTAGGATTCTAACTGAAAGTGCCTCCTACATGGGAGATACTAGCAAAGAGCCCTTCCTCATCCTCCTCTCTATCACTCCAGATGCAAATTCCAAGATAAGGACTTCTTAAGTTAGCAGTTAAAATACATTCAGAAAAGTCTAGATAACAAACAGAACAGACATAGCCTGCTCATTGTACACTTCCTCCCCAACCCCCACCTCCTGCCAGCCAGTAAATAGCACAGCCTCCAAAACATTAACTCATTCAAAAAAGATTTCATATTAGCCCCCTCCTTTTACAAGAGTATGCACACATCGACATCTAGAAAGACTAGATGCTTCTAATAAGGTTTTATGCTTCCCACCAGATGTAAGTAGCGCCAGGTGAATCACACACACTTAACAGAAGCTCTAATTCTGGCCTAGAATCATTCCCATCACCATCTCAACCAAGTTGGTCAGGGTTGTTTCACATCCCTCAAGGGGATTTTTAATAATTGCACTCCAGTGTTTGAAGTCTTTCCTATAAATTTTAACACAAAGTATACTTACTGTATTAGTTTATGAACTCTACTTTTGTCACTGGCAACTTTTTTTAGCGTCTAGCATGCCTAAATATTGTAAATTAGGACTCATGTCCTTTATATACACTATACACAGAACAAAATTAAAATTCATAGACACCAGAAACTGGTCAATCTAGCTTCACTGTAAAGCCATTGGTAGAAGTCCTCAGCACTTCACTTGGCTTTCTCCCTGAGCCAGAATAAACACCCTGTGTACTGCTCAGAAGTGGTTTCATCCTTCTACTTCCAAAAGAGATCATTTCATTATGAATTTTAATATCTACAAAATGAATTACTACTTCTTTTTCATTAAAGAATTTATTAACATTGATTTTTACATCATATTTCAAATGACATGTTTAACAAGTGAGTATTCAAGAAGGGAATCTCTATATACAATCATGGCACTTAGTTTCTAGAACATAATCAAAATTAGGCTAAGGGTTTGTATATCATAGATACATATTAATTTATGTAATAAAGCATTATGTCTATAGTGTCATAGGGTTTTGTATCTATGTAGTTGTGTTTATATTTCCACTACCATATCCATAGCATTGGGTATGCAAATATTGAGTCCTTCCTCTTGTACTGTGTGGATCTAATAGCACATATTAAGGATACCATGCACCTTTTGTTCCTTTGGTCTTGACTTGTCTCACTCAACATGATTCGCTCTAGATTCATCCACTTCCCTGAGAATGCCATTATATTGTCTGTTGGCTATGTAGAATTCCACTGTGTGTGTGTGTGTGTGTGTGTGTGTGTGTGTGTATGTGCACATATATATATATATATATAACATTTTCTGTATCCATTCACCACCTCTTTTTAACATACTTTGTGTACTTTTTTTCTCCCCTATTTTTGGTTGATTGTGGGGCTTGAACTCCACCTGGGTGGTATCCCTGACCTTTTCAGCTCAAGGCCACCATCCTTACCCTTGAGCCACAATGCCACTTCCAATTTTCTAGTGGTTAATTGGAGATAAGAATCTTACAGACTTCAGTGTTAGTGTGGGTATTGGCTTTACCCATGATCCTCAGATCTCAGCCTCTAGAGTAGCAAGGATTATAGGTGTGAGCCACCTGGCCAGCCTTTGTGTACTTCTAAACAGCTAGAGAGAACAGATGCTTCAAATAAGGACTTAATTGTCCACTATCAACATAGTGGTATTGGATAAAACTACACACATGTAACTGGTTCTGGGAGTTGAGCATTTTAGCTCAAAGACTTTCATTTCTTCCACCTCCTTTCCATTATCACAATGATACAGGTAAATAGTCACAGATGTTACATACTTTGCTTCTAAGGTCATTTTCAGAAGACAGCTTTTCGATGAATTTCAACACAATGCATACAACATGTATTAGTTTACTGACTCTGCTTATGTCCCTGGCAACCTATTTGATACCTAGAGACTAGATATTATAAAATTAGGACTCATTTGTCTATACCCTGTATACAGTATGGCAAAATTAAATGTACAAAGGGAAGTATAGGATAAGCTGAAGTTTTCTCACACGTTAATGAAATACCTTTTGCAGCCGTTT
Organism: Megascapheus bottae; assembly: GCF_031878675.1. Classification (NCBI taxonomy): domain Eukaryota; kingdom Metazoa; phylum Chordata; class Mammalia; order Rodentia; family Geomyidae; genus Megascapheus; species Megascapheus bottae. Next base: position 10,806,721 of record NC_143525.1, on the reverse strand, counting down.
CTTTTCTGCCACCTTCCTCAATCCAATGGACAGGGACAAAAAATACACTGCCCACACAGAGGTGGCTTAACAATTCCATTTCTGAATACAGTGTTCCTCAACTTTTACAGAACACTCCTTCTACTTCTTAGTATAACAATACCTGAACTTGCCTGCTGTGCTACCAGCACTGCTCAATAAAATTGCACTGTGCAGCAGTGGTTATGGTCAAAGGATTGCTTCTACATACGGCCTTTTTGGCCCTGGGTGATGCCCTCACTTCCTTTTTTTTTTTTTTCTGCCTTTAAACCAGCGGACAAATCCAGAGATATGTAATGCTTAGAGATAGTTGAGGAAATTCATATCTAAATGGTATTTACAGAGGAAAGCTTCCTATAGCATTTCAACACTAAGTACACAGAATGTGCTAATTTTACTACTTTATCACACACTGGCAACCTCTTACATCTAGACTAGATATCGCAAAATTTGGACCTTGTCTGTTCTATATGCGCTATAGACACAGCAAACCAAGATGAACAGTACAGAAAAATGGCATCTGAGGATGTCCAGATAGGAATACACTAGCATATTACCTTTTTGGGTTGGTTATGGGGCTTGAACTCTGGGCCGGGGCGCTGTTCCTGAGCTCTTCAGCTCAAGGCTTGCACTCTACCATTTTGAGCCACAGTGCCACTTCTAGTTTTCTGGCGGTTAATTGGAGATAAGGCTTTGAATCTCAACCCTCAGATCTCAGCCTTCTGAGGAGCTAGGATTACAGCCACGGGCCCCTGGCTGTTTATTACCTTTTGCAAATGCACTCACACCTCTAAACCACTGAATGAGTACAGGCAGTACCTGCCATTCTGCTTACAGGTGGTTTCTCCATTCCATTCCTCAAGTTTCATATGAATGTTAGCAAAAAGGTATCTGATTTTACCTTTACATTTAACATACCTTCAGTAGTTGTTGTGGGTTATGGGGCTTGAACTCAGGGTTTGGGTGCTGTCCCTGAGTTCTTTTGCACAAGGCCACAGCTCCGCGTCCGGTTTTTGAGTAGTTAATGGAGATCAGAGTCTGGTGGGGACTTTTCTGCCCGGGCTGGTTTTGAACCATGATCCTCAGATCTCCACCTCCTGAGGAGCTCTAGGATTACAGGTGTGAGCACTGTGGGTCAAAGTAGTGGAGCGTCAGCCTTGAGCAAGAGGGCTCGGACCAGCAGGCTCTGATTCAGGCCCCACGACCCGCACCCCCGTCCCCGTGTTGTACACACAGGCCGCCAGCCCTGCGGGCTTCCTGCGGGCACACCTCAAGGTTTCTCCGGGGACACTGGCCCAAGCGCCCGGGCCACCGGCCGTTGCCGACCGTTGCTCCGCTCACCTTCCAGGGCCGTTAGGACCTTTGTCGGTTCTGGTCGCGGGGTTGGGGGGGAGGCCCCCCCTCTGTGGGGTAGGGAGGTCACCCCAGGTCCGGGCTGCACAGGCTCCAGACTGTGAAGGCCTCGGCCCTCCCTGCTCCCCACCCAAGGAGGCCGCGGTCCTGGGCTCCTCCACGTGGAGCCGCGGCTGGGGGAGGCCGCCACCACCCAGCCTTGGTCATGGCGCTGGAGGGGCTCGCTGGTGCCTGTGTCTGCGGGGTGAAGGCTGCGTGCTGGCCGGGTCTGCGGGGCCTGGGCAGCGCCCTGGGGCCCAGGAAAAATCAGTGATCACGGGCCTCTTGTCTCCCAATGCTTTTATTTCTTTCTCTTGCCCCACTTCCAAAACACCCTCTTACCTGAGGCGAGTCAGTGTCCTGCGTCCCTTCAGCCCGGCGTGGTCACAGCAGTTAACCACCAGTGCAGCTGGGAGCTGGGAACCAGGAGCTTGACTGGAACTTGAATTGGGCAAAGTACATGGGAACTGAGTGGAAGTGGCTAAGTGTGGACAGCTAAGACAGTGGGTTGGTGGCTTGGCCTGCGCTTGCACAGTGAGTGCAGAGCCAAGCCAGGACTGGAAGCAGGCTCAGAAGCTTTTCCTACCGTGCTTTTCCCAGCCTAGGGCCTTGCTTTGCCCCTCAGGGTAAGAGCCCATTTTGCAGGTTACCAGTGATGAGCATTGGACCAGCACAGTTTTGTAGGAGGAGGAATTTTGCTCCCCAGCCCCCTTTGCTTCCCATGTTCTGTTCCCATTGGGCCCTAACTGCCTCTAGATGTGCCATTAGGAGTCTGCTGAGAGTGGAAGTTGGCACTGGGGGGGGGGAGGGGCAGGGTAAGTGTGTGCAGTCAGTATGCACTCCTTCCTTCCTGATTAAAATGGAGCATGAAGCCTGGCAACTGGAAGAAATGTTGCCAAAAGGTAGAAGGGGGCCTAGCAGTTTTCACAGTTGGCCTAGAGGATGCTAAGGAGTGCTTGCTTCATGGATTGTCTGCCTCAAAAGTTAAATGAATTTGAAACTTAAGCCTGGCCTTAAAAAATGAGGTGTTCTTTTCTGAAAATGAGTAGGGAGAAAGGAGTTACATTTGTCAGTAGTTTTGTGACGAAGTTCTTTATCTGAAAAGTGGCCCATGAATATTAAAAATGTGTAAGAATATAGGAATTTTTTTTTGACAGTTGTGGGGCTTGAATTTAGGATTTGGGAGCTGTTTCTCAGCTCTTGTGCTCTGCCATTTTGAGCCACAGCTCCACTTCCGATTTTCTAATGGTTAATTAGAGATAGGCGTCTCATGGACTTGCCTTCCCAGACTGGCTTTGAACTATGATCCTCAGATGTCAGTTTCCTGAATAGCTTCGGTTATACGAATGGAGGAAAACCCTAACAGTATGCCTGAGTAGAACAGACTTCCTTTATAAGTGCATATGAAGAGGCCAATTTGAAAGTAGAACACATCTAACAGTGCTTGTTAGGGGTTGAATGTGCTGTGGCTTTCTGATTTGGGATTGGTCACGCCATGCTCCCCTACAGTCTGCACCCACAGGAGTTCTGCTAGCATTTCCCATCTGCACTTAGGAAGCCTCTGAGACAAATATGATACACATGGAGCAGAAACTGTCACTGGGCCTGTGCTTGCAGTCTCCAATGACACGCAATACGGAGATTCTATATGGATTTGTGTTTTCTGCAGGAGGCCTGAAAGGAGGGAGAGCTGTTGCTTACGTTGGTTGGACTGAAAGCCCGGGGTACCAGGTTTTCCTAGTATAGATTTGAGTAAAGATGTAGAATCCTGCTGCTCCCATCGGTAAAGGGTGGAGCTAAGGAACTATTTTGATTCCAAAAAGATGACTGTTTTAATTAGGAAATAACCACATTGATCCCTGTAATCTAGGGACGGGGACTCCTCTACCTTACCTGACTGTTCAGTCTGGGTTGTGAATGAACCTAACAAGGAGATGTAAACTTTAAAAGCTCTTACCTTTGGGTTAACACCCCACAGTAGGAAGAATAGGCTAAAACTAATGAAACAAATGTCAGTGTTCAATGGCAGAGAATGATCAGGATAGCACCCCGTTAATACATGAGATAGGAAGTGACTGCACAAAACAGAACAAACTTACTGGTACTTTTTGAAATGGGAAGAATTCAAGTGGTTTAATTCTGTAGATTCTACATTTCTCTCTAATGTGGCCCAATTTCATTTCTTAAGAAATCAGTTAAAGTAATGACACTGCTTTCTAGAGTATAATCTTAAGCCTGCGCGTCCCCCGCGCCTCACTTTCGTGGTGAGGATAGGACAGGGTCTTGACATGGATTTATTTGTTCCTTGGCTACACTGGCTTTGGGGGGAGGGTCAGCCATAACCAGAGAACAGCATAATTAGGAAGAAATGGAAGGGCTTTACAACCATTGAAATGATACCAAGGCTTTGGAGGTTCATCCACAGGCTAGTTGGGGAGAGATAGGTATTAGCTTTACCAAAGCATTCTGAAATAATCCTTTGGACTCTGCCTTTTTTTCTTTCCTTCTTTGTGCTATTCCTGAGGCTTGAAGTCAGGGCTCATCTCTCAGCCTCAGGAGTAGCTAGAATTATGTGGGTGTGAGCTACTGGCACCAAGCTGATTGCATTTGAAGAGTCTGCCATCACCTCCTCCAAACGACTTGTGTGTCCTTGGCTTTATTGTGCAGAGTTCACATCTTCTTTGGTGGTATCATGGCCAATGAGGTTTATCTGAGGCATGATTATTGCTAATTGACAACTCAGTGAAGAAAGGAACTGGAAATCAGGAACTGGCAATCAGTCCACAGAGATCTTTTCTTTTTTTTTAGTCAGTTGTGGGGCTTGAACTCAGCTCTTCAAGTCAAGGCTAGCGCTCTACCATTTGAGCCACAGCACCACTTCCGAGTTGTTTCTTTTGGCCAGCTGAGTGGCTAAGACATTGACATGGACACCAGTGAAGCCAGACAGTCAGAAAGGGTTGAGTCCTACATCCATGAAATCCTGGATGGAGAGCCTGGATGCAGGGATGAGAACGTGGCTAAAATACCAGACCACCATCTGTTTTTATCCATTGTTCATGTGGTGCTACTGCACCTCTTCCCAGGTGCAGGCTCACATCTAAGAATGTGGAAGGAGGAGGAGATAGTGCTGCTACCTGACCTCTGCTCCCCTGGCTTCTCCCCAGCCCCAGCCAGCTCACACTACACGCTGCCCTGAGGGGGGGAGGGACAACCGGCTGAATCTCACTCCCGAAGAATTTTCCATGTGCATCCTGTTTGAAAATGCAGCCTGAAATGCTCTTGGATCACTTGAAAATACTTGAGTCCAGTTTCTTCCCCCAAATTTCCACTTACCAGGAGGCCATTGGTGAGAAACTGAACTGAGCCCCTAAATGCCAGTTTGCCTGTTTCTAGGAGACCCTGGTGGGCCTGGTTTCTTGCTAATGTGTGTGGAGTTACGTGTAGCTAAAACCACCCCCCCTTACTCAGGCCCCACAAGGGAAACTAAGAACAGAAGATGAGAAAAACAGACTCCACGTTCACATGATTATTCTTGTTTATTGAGGTCTGTTTATTCTCCACGGGTGCTTTTTCCTCCAAGTAAACAGAGCAGGCGTAAATATCTATAATGAATAAATTTATTGTCTTACAAAAATCATTGTCTAGAAATATGGGAATACAAGAAAAGATATCTGCAGTCAGGAGTCTGGTGGTCAACAGCCAGTACAATTCATCCAGGGGAGATCCAAGATTCCAAACCTGCGTGACAATTCTTCCTAACAGATGGTAAAGCTCTTAACCCCCAAAGGTTTTGTGTTTTCAAGCACAATGCAGAGGATGGAGGATTTTTCATTAACACTGATTCATTGTTGCTGAATGTTTATAATACTACTTTGACTAGAGAGGTACATGTTATGAAGCACAGTCAAAACAATACAATAAATTGTTCTAGAGGCAAATAACATATTTAACATTGTCTTAGTACTGTAGTGTCTAAGGCACTTTCTGTAATGTCAGTTTGCTCAACTATCAACCAAAAAAAACCCCAAAAACAAAACACCAGAATGCTAAGTGTGCACTGGAATACTGTGCAAAGGAAAACGAAGGATTCACACCCACTGGCATGTCAGCGTTCAGGCAGATGGCGTCTGTTCTTGAGGAGGACCTCAGCACGGACTTGGAGCAAGCCTCGGACACAGAATCAAGATTCCCATTGGACTCAAAAGCAGTGGCTGCATTGGCCAGGTCAGCACGGGGGGCCTGGTTGGCGAGGGAGAGCCTTCGGCCGGCCAGCCTGCAGGGCCCGTGGCTGCTGGCTCCTGAGGCAAGGAGGGCGCAGGAAGCTGCTGTGATGGCCCCCAGGGTTACCAGCCGCCTTGTGGCCACTGCCCTCCCTAGGAAGGATGGTTCTGGCCAAGAACCATTCACATGAGATGCGGGACACCCACCAGTTCAACGGGCAGGGCCCCCTTTCCCCGCCACCACCCCGGGGAGATGCTGCTCCCCCTCATCTGGCCCACCCCTCCCAATCGTTCCAAAGCCCCATTCACAGTTTGCTCACTGAAGTAGTGATTGATCATTATTTGGAGGAAATGAGAGATACGAGTGCAGGTTAGGTTCCACAATGTTCTAAGAGACTGGCTGTGGTGGAGGAGTCAGAGCCACATGAACACAGAACTAAGTTAGCTGTCTGGAGGACAGAGCATGCAGAGCGATGGAGCCACGACCACGGGGCTGCCCCCCCAGCCCAGCGACTGGCAACGGAGGGCCTGGAGTTTGTGTTAAAAAGGGTTCTCTTAACATGGATTAGAAAATGGTCTCTTGATGGATATATGGAAAATAGATGCAACGATGAGACAATCTGTTTAACAGGTGTGCTGGGTAGGTGTATATATATCTATATCTCTATATAGATATATAGATATATATATATAAAAAGGGGAGCAATTGTACCTAATCGGAAGCCGGATATAGTCTGCGCAGGCCTGAAGGCCTTAAGACACAGTTGATCTCTCTGCGAGGAATACTGGAGCCTGCCGATTTCTAAGCACGTCGGCAGCCCCAGGCAGGCCGGTGCGGGGTCAGGGCCTGAGCGTCCCACTGTGTCACCACCGCTGCCTCTTCTGTTCTACTCGGACTGTGGCGGCTGTGCCTCATTCACGTCACTGGTCTTACTTTCCGTGTCGTCATCTGACAGCTCCAGGGAAGCCCCTTCGATGTGCAGCTGGCGCCGGCCAGAACGACTTGAAGAAAAGCTAATGGGGCCGCCGCGTCTGCAGGAGCACAAAGCAGGCCGTGTGGGCGATATGCAGGAGCGGGAGGCCAGCGGGGTGCTGCCGTCCACTTCTACCCCAGCCTCGGCATTTCCCCACCCAACATGGGAGACGTGGGGCAAGTCCTGACTCAACCCGGGACTGCCTGGCGAGGCGTTAGAGCAATGGCGCACAGCTCCACCTCCCCAGCTTTCCCTCAAAAACGGCGAGGTGGTGAATTCTTAGGTCTTGTGGGTCACACAGGGCTTCTGTCACGTGTATTTTACTTCCTTTCAGAATAGAAAAATGCTCGTAGCTTGCGGTACATGAGTAGAAAATGCCACTAGGCAGGTGTCAACTGACCCTGGCTTCCAAGCTGTTTTCCTGGAGTGGGTTTGGCTTTTGCTCTCCTGTGCTAAGCAACCTGGCAGGGCTGGTGGACAAGGAGCAATGGCCCTGTGTCTGAATGGGCCCTGTCCTCTCACATGGCTATGTGGACATGGAAGGACATTGGGCTGGACTTTCCAGCCTTATGAAGTATGTTGGTCCACTCAAGAGTGGGCCTGGCCCTCATCTTCCTCCCGTGCACTACAAAGCTCAGCTGTCTCGAATGCAGGGATACTGAGGAAGCATAGCTGCCGCACTGCATTCTGGGTATGTGGGGAGTGTATTGGACCTGCTGTCCCACCCCCCCACACTCACCTCAGCCGGTTCTTCAGTGTGCTGACTTCACGACTCAGGCCCTCGTTGGCCTCGGTGGCATCATCCAGTTCCCGCTGGAGTTTACGCCGAGATGCATTGGCACGTGTTGCCTCCTCTTCAGCTTCTTCTAGTTGGCGTTTGAGCTGCTTCATCCTGGCATTGGCCTTCTCCATCTTGGGGGATTGGAAATGAGCAGAGCAAGCGGTGAGTGCACTGCTGGCCCCTCTGTCCCGCACCTTGTGAGCGCATGTCACATCATGGGTATCACCCACATATGCACTGGGGCTGCTCAGAGGCTTTTCTTTTTTGGTGCCAGTACTCAGATTTTACTCACCTAGATGCTGTCCCTGAGCATTTCTGCTCAAAGCTGGCACTCTATCCCTTGAACCACAGCTCTATTTATGGCTTTTGGGTAGTTAATTGGAGATGAATCTCACAGGCTTTCCCGACCAGGCTGGTTTCGAACTCAGCCTCCTGAGTAGCTAGTGAGCTACTGTGCTGACCACTTACTATGCCTGCAACTATTTTAAATACCAGCGAGGAAACTATCAGGATAGGTATCAAGCCACAAAGCCTCCCTCATCAGCTTCCAGTGCTCATTTTATCCTCCAGGAATGCCTGGCAGGAACACATAATTATCCGTTGCCAGTGTGCACGGTGTGCCAAGGCCTAAGGCACAGCTGAGGGAGACACAGGAGCCCTGCCAGGCTCCCAGCCCCGCCCCTCACCTGCTCCTTGTACTGATCTGCATGTCTCCGCTCATCTTCCACCTGCATGAAGATCTCCTTCAGCTTCTTCTCTGTACGACGGACCAGCTTGTTCGCCGCTGCTCGTTCCCTGTGGAAGTGAGTAAGCAGATCACTGTAGAACTCTGGGAGAGATGTAGACTTTGAGAAAATCTCAGCGGGACTTGTATTGCCATCCTCTTACCTAGGATCTTCAGAGTGCACATTCTCATGCCCAAAATTATGTTTTGAAAGGGACAAATAGCTGGGAGTGTGGCCTAGTGGTAGTGTGCTTGCCTAGCACGCATGAAGCCCTGGGTTTGATTCCTCAGTACCATATACACAGAAAAAGCAGAAGTGGTGCTGAGGCTCAAGTGGTAGAGCTCTAGCCTTGAGAAAGCCAAGGACAGTGCTCAGGCCCTAAGTTCAGGCACCAGGACTGGCAAAAAAAAAAAAAAAAAAAAAAAAAAAAAGATGGGAGAGAAGCACCTCCTGAAGTCCCTTTGCTTTGGAATGTGATCCCTTTTGACCCATGTTGTTAGACTGGTATGATAAACATGGCTGTAATACATCCCTCAGTGCTGACTGGGAGAGAAAGCACAATTAATCCCTGCATGCAGGATGAATCACTACTTTCCATGAGCTTTTTCTCTCCTTCTGCGTGCCTACATGCAGGCTCCAGTGCAGGGCCTTGTACTTTCCCTCCACTTCCGGCTGAGTGGTTAGTTGGAGCCAAGAGTCTCTGGGTTTGCCTATCCCAGCTGGCTTTACACTGTGATCCTCAGATTGCAGCCTCTTGACTAGCTGGGATTACAGTGCGAGCCACTGGCACTTAATGAACTGAGCAACAATGAAGCTACCTGTCAGTTACAATGAAGACAGACTTTATTTGTTCATTTGTTTATAAGATATCTAGCCCTTATACTTCCAGCTCTCCTGGCTCAATGCTGAGATTATAGATATGTATCACACCTAGCAAGACTTTGAAAACAAAAACCTTAGTCTAATCACCTAACCCTCTCAGTTTATTATCTCAACTTATTAGAACTTACCATCTTCTATGATGCTAGGACCTGTTGTGGCTAACAATGAAAACAAAACAAAACAAAAAAACCCATTGCACTTCCATCTCACCTTTGCCTAGAAGTCAAACGTAGGTGGTGTCTCACTGGAGGAAACTTACAGGAGGACTCCACAGCTGTGTTAACAGCAAGTAAATCGAAATCCTTCATAGCATGATTTCAGCTGGGAGTCTTAAGAGCAATGGGCAGGCAGCACGAGGGAAATGGACTCTCAGGGTCCAGGTAATGGTGGGGCCTAGGTACCGGCACCCCAGTCTGTCTAGGGGAAGCTAAGGGGCTGCCCAACCTGAGAGCCACTTTCCGAGCCCTTGGCACCGCTGAGCAATTCCTTTGAGAGTCACGGCACCTCTCACTGCCCACGGCAGCCACACATCTGTGCTCCCGTCACATAGGCCCTAAACATTTTGTCCAGCTGTGAGCTGCTGGGACCTCTTACTTGGCTTCCTGCTCCAGCTGCTCCTCCAGCTGCCCAATCTTGGCTTCCAGGGCTGAGATGGTGGCCTTGAACTTGGACTTGACAGCCCCCTCCAGCTCCTGCAGTTTGGCCTTCAGCTCCTTGTTCTGCCGCTCGAGTTGCTGGCGTGCGTTGTCACTCTTCTGGGCCGCGCTACGCTCGGCTGCCAACTCTGTGTTCAGTGTGTCCACCTGGGAGGGGGAGAGGGCTCTGTCACTTGTGTGAGGCACAAGGTGGTGGGGGCCCTTCCGGGGGAGAGGCCACCACGTGGCTACCTGCAGCGTGGTCTTGCGGAAGCGGTCATTGAGCAGCTCCATGTTGCTCTGCTCCTCCTCCAGCTCCTCCTCCAGCTGTGCGATCCGAGCCTCCAGACGCCGCTTCTCATCCAGCAGTGCGGACCTGGTGGGCGAGGGGGGGAAGTGTGTGTGTGTGTGTGTGTGTGTGACCCCTCTATCATCTTGCTGCTCACCTGAACATCACTCCCGATGGCTCTTTCCCTGCCCCCTGCCCCAAATCTGTGTACAAGTCCCACTGATTCCCCTGCCCCTCCCCGCCTTGGGTCTTCCAGTCAGAGACTGCCTCCTTTGCCTCGTTCTCCCTGCTCACTGCTGTGAGTTCACTTTCACAATGTGACCAAGATCTTCACATTCCCTTAGTTAAGCCAGTGAGACCCCAGCTCCATCATGGCATGCTTAGGATGTGCGTGTGATGCACGCATAATACCATGATGAAGCCAAGCAGGAACAAAGACATGAAAAATGGCTTCACAGAAAGGTCCTGGCTAAGAAAGCTGCTTGCTAGTGAATGCGTGAAGGAATGAATAAGACAGGGAGATGCCATCTGTAGACCACACAGGCCCGAGGGCTCCCGGGAGGATGAGATGAGCACGGCCCCTGTGTCTCCTGCCCGATACTCACTTGCCAGAAGCGCTGTTGGCGATCTCGTCTGCCAGCTCATCTCGCTCCTGCTCGGCATGTCGGCGGGCACGCTCAGATGAGGCCAGCTCCTACACAAGATGCAGATGGAGTTAAGCCATGGTCATTTGGTCCCCTCACTACTGGAGCAGGGGCTGTTGCTCACATGACACTTGGCAGTGGTAAGTGAAGCTGGCAAGCTTACAGAAGAAAATGCAAAGCCAACAGAAGATGTGGGGTGTGCCAATCAAACAAGACCCCCACCTAGGGAAAACCTTGTGTTATAGGAGCCACTGTTACTTCCATTTATTTATTTGTTAGTCCTGGGCACTTTGCTTAAGGCTAGCACTCTGCCACTTGAGCCACAGCACCACTTCCGGCTTTTTCTGTTTATGTGGTACTGAGGACCTCGTGCATGCTAGGCAGGCACTCTACTACTAGACCAAACTCCCAGCCCCCATTTTTTTAGTATAGACCTAGCACATGTTCCTCTGAACCCCAAATTTGTACTATCTCAATTTATGGTATTATCTAGAGCTACTTTTCATATACACAGTTTGGACATGGAGAACAGTGAGAGTCAGGGCGATAGCAACCTGTGACAAGAACTGTCAAGAGTGTGTGTGGGGTCTCCCCACCTCAGAAAATCCTGTGCTCACGGCCTTAGGACTGAAGCTGATGGATTTGGGAAAAGGCACACATGACATGAGGGACTGTGCCAGACACCGAGGATGATCGGCAGCACGTCCGGATCCTGACTCCGGTCCAGGACGCCCCGCCTTCCAGAAGATGCCCCGTCTAGAGGGCAGGGTGGCACTGAAGTGCAAAGCGGGTTCCACCATGCACACCTGCTCTTCTGTGAGTGCCTGGGAGCTAGCACCACATTCTGGCAGAGTCTCAGGATTTGGGCAGAGGGGCCAGGATGGAAAAATGGCAGTTGGCAGAATGCTTTGGGCCTGATCCACAGGCCACCTGGGCATTCATGTTTAATGTTCTCAGGACCCAGAACCTCACTGGGCTCCTGTCCCCTAGCTGGGGATGCTTCAGGCACCAGTGGTCCATATCACTCAAACACTGAGTCACTGAGAAAACATCTGCCACACAATAGGTATTTATAAAAACTGGAGCCAGGTGCCGCCGGCTCACGTCTGTAATCCTAGCTACTCACATGCCAGCTGAGGCAGAAAAGTCCATGAGACTCATCTTCAATGAACCACCAGCAGGTCAGAAGTGGAGCTGTGACTCAAGTGGTAGAGCTAGCCTTGATCAAAAAACCTCTCAGGGGTAGCTAGCTCCCAGGCCCTGAGTCCAACCCAGGATGGGCACTAAAAATATCAAAAACCCCAACCCAGGCCGGGAGATTGGCCTAGTGGTTAAAGTGCTTGCCTAGCATGCATGAAGACCCGGGTTCGATTCCTTGGTACCACATACATAGAAAAAAAGCCGGAAGTGGTGCTGAGGCTCAAGTGATAGAGCTCTAACCTTGAGAAAGTCCAAGGACAGTGCTCAGGCCCTGAGCTCAAGGCCATGACTGGCAAAAAAAAAACCAAAACAACCCAACCCAAACCTAGCCATGTTTTGGACTCTAGAGCCATTCAGTATTCTCTGAGTCCCATATGAACTAGAATCAACTAGAAACCCCTCTATATCAGGACTTGTAGAATGAAGAAAAAAAAAACAGATTAAGAGGGGATCATGGTTTTTGATGTTGAAAGAGAATGCTTGAAAGCTGATGATCCAGGAATCCAAAAGTAAAAAAGGGGGGCTGGGTGGACCTTAGTGGCAGAGTGTATTAAATGTAGCGTGCTCGAAGCCCTGGCTACCATCACTAGCATAACAAGAGGTGGAAAGGGGTTGGAGGGAAAAAATGGGGGAAAAAAAACCCTAAGGTAATAAAGAGGGCAAAACACAATAGAATATAAAACAAAGAGGCTGTGGGGTTATCTCAGTTGGCTCAGTGTTTACTGATCCGGCTTTTAGTTTTTTATTCCTGACATGCTGGACTGTCAGGCAGGTTTCTGTCTTGTCAGCTCAGCTTGGCAGCAGTTTAGCTAGCATAGTGTGTCTACATGGGGAGCCTTTTCACAGTAATATTTCAGGTTATCTCTTTAAGTTTGTATAGGATTTGATCATTCTCTTTTATAATGAAATATATATATATTTCAACATATCTTATAAGTACAGTATTTTATATTATGTACAATACTTGCCCACAAGAAGTTACAAAAGAATATTTGATTATAAGAAGATTCACTCTGAAATTTGATGAAAGATACTTTTCTGAAGTATCATGGAACAGAGGGGGGGGAGAATCGATCCTATTCTAACCAACTCTAAAATGCAAGTGAGTTTCAGTCTCCCCATCCTCCTCCCCCCTACCTTTTTTTTTTGGGGGGGGGGCCTGGGCACTGTCCTTGAGCTTTCTCAAGGCTAGAGCTCTACCACTTGAGCCACAGCACCACTTCCAGCTTTTTCTGTGCATGTGGTACTGAGGAATTAAACCCAGGGCTCTGTGCATGCTAGGCAAACACTCTACCACTAGGCCACACTCCAAGTGTAACTTCTTTTTATTTGTTGAAGTGCAGTGATGGTTGCTGAAAATGGGTGCTAGTGGCTCACACCTTTAACCCTAGCTACTGGAGCAGGGGAGGGGGGGTACCAGGGTGGGGATGGGGCTGAGGAACGAAAGTGTCAAGAGATTCCATTTCTACAGAGAGAAGCAGAATATGGCAGCCCAGGCCTGTGATCCAGCAACTACAGTACCAAGTATCAAGTACCAACTATAGTACCAAGTATCAAGTACCAACTACAGTACCAAGTATCAAGTACCAACTACAGTATCAAGTAGGTAGAAGTGAGACCCTATCCTAAAAATAACCAGTGAAGAGGAGGGCTGGAGGTATGGATCAGATGGTAGAGAGCTAGCCTAGAAATCTCCAACTGCAGTACTAACCCCCACAGACAGACACAGACACAGAAAGGCTAAAGAATAGTAGTTTAAAAAGATATTAAAATATAATTAATCTCAGAGAAATTTCTAGGGCACATAATTTTAGAACTAATGGACAACAAAGTAAACCAACCTCCTGCAGCTGAAGGATTTCTGCTTCCAGGCTCTTCAGTTTCTTTTCACTCTCTTTGGACTGAGCAAAAATCTCATCTCGGGATGCCCGGGCCTCTTCTAGTTCACGCTGATAATCCTTCATCTGCGCCTAATGTTCAAGAAGGTTTGGAGATTAATATTCTTTCTTCCCTCTGAGATCAGGGCATGAACTCAGAATCCGAGGTGCTGTTCTTGAGGTTCTTTTGCTCAAGGCTACTGCTCTACCACTTGAACCAGAGCTCCACTTCCTGCTTTTTGGTGGTTAGAGATATCAGTCTGACAGATTTTCCTAACTGCTCTGGCTTTGAACCACAACTTTTAAAGATTTTAGCCTCCTGAGTATCTAGAATGATAGCTATGAGGCATCTGTGTTTGGCTGCATTCTTAACTTTTTTTTTTCTTTTCTTTTTGCTGGTCTTGGGGCTTGAACGCAGGGCCTGGGCACTGTCCCTAAGCTTTCTCAAGGTTAGTGCTCTGCCATTTGAACCACAGCACCACTTCTGGCTTTTTCTGTATATGTGGTAATGAGAAATTGAGCCCAGGGCTACATGCATGCTAGGCAAACACTCTACTACTGTGTCACATTCTCAGTTCCTGGGAGACAACTTCGTGTGTGTGTGTGTGTTGGTTGTGGGCCCCAATGAACTCTGTGCCTGGGTGCTGTCTCTGAGCTCTTTAGCTCAAGGCCTACTGCCTTACCCCTTGAGCTATAGCACCACTTCTAGCTTTTCTGGTGGTTAATTGGAGACAAGAGTCTCACGGACTTTAGTGCCAGGGCTGGCTTTGAACTGCAATTCTCAGATCTCAGCCTCCTGAGTAGCTAGGATTACAGATATGAGCCACCGTGCCTGGCGAGACAACTTCTTACAGGGAGGACCAAACGGACCAAAATTAGTTGGTGGGCTTTTGTTTGTTTTTGGCCAGTCCTGGCTTGAACTCAGGGCCTGAGCACTGTCCTTGGTACCGAAGAATGGAACTTTGTGCATGCTAAGCAAGCACTCTACCACTAGGCTAAAAGCCCAGTTGGTGGGCTTTTATAATACAGAATAAATAAGCACTCAAGCAGGAAATATTTTATAGTTCAATCGATAGCTATTAAAATAGGGCTGTGTTGGAGCTCAGTGGTAAGAGTGCTTGCCTAGAATTGCCCCAAGTCCCCAAAGACAAGGCAATATAATTTATAGTCTTTGTAATTAATTAGCTTAACAACCTTCATAATTAAGTCAAAATTTGGCCAGTCCTGGGCCTTAAACTCAGGGCCTGAGCACTGTCCTTGGACTTTCTTAAGTCTAGAGCTCTACCACTTGAGCCACAGCACCATTTCTGGCTTTTTTCTAAGTGTGTGGTACTAAGGAATTGAATCTGGGTCTTCGTGCATGCTAGGCAAGCACTCAACCACTAGGCTAAACCCCTGCTCCAAAATGAAGTTTTATGTTCAGTTTTCTAAGAATAGGGCAGGGCACCATAATTTTAGCTACTCAGGAGGCTGAGATCGGAACTGAAAAACATGGTTCAAAGCCAGCTCAAGCAGGAAAGCTCATGAGACTCCTATTTCCAATAAACTAGCAAAAAACCCAGAAATGAAGCAGTGGCTCAAGTGTAGAGTGCTAGCCTTGAGCAAAAGAGGCCCAGGGGCAGCAAGCACCCAAGCTCTGAGCTCAAGCCCCAGGACTGGCCTACACACCAAATAGAGTGAGACATTTGAGATACTCCTGTCATACACAGGCCTATTGTGTTAGATGCCGTTTCCCCTAGACCACCTCTTACATGTGGCTGTACACATATCTAGTAAAAGAATGTATGCCCATGTGACGTGTAAGTGCATGACCCGCCACTACATCTCCTCATCTGTGATGCTCACCAACATTTAAACCGTTTCCATCTGAGGATTGTAACACTTCAGCTTAAGATATCTGTATGTAGGAATTCCTTTTTTTTTTTTATTGGTGCTGGTACTGGGGCTTGAATTCATGACCACTTCCCATGACTACTTCTTTGGTCAAGAGTGCCAAGGCTGCTGCCTACCACTAGAGCCACAGCTCCACTCTTGGCTTTTTCGCTGGTTAATTAGAGGTAAAAGTCTCACAGATTTTTCTGTCCTGGTTGGCTTTGAAATGTGATCCTCGGACCTCAGCCTCCTGAGTAGCTAGGATTGCAGGTGTGAGCCATTGATGCCCAAGATCAATTCCTTACAGTTTGTTGGAATTGCGGTGTCAAAAGAAGGGGCACTGTCTATAGTTTTGTCCTAACTTGCACCCTTTCCCTGCCTATGAACACTTCTCTAAGCAGGGCAGATGGGGCACATCACCGCCCGCCATGCTGGGTGTCACAGAGACATCCGGGGTTCCTGAGCGGTGTAAGTGCAGATGATCAGTGCTCACAGCACTAGAGAAGGTAAGTCTCCCTTGGATGGGTGGTGGTTAGTTAGTACTAGAGGGCATTGTGGCCACCACAAGGTCATTGTATTTGGTGTCCATCCCCAGCTTGGTTTCAGAGCAAATCCTGTAGATACAGAGATGCACGGGTGCCATCTTTATGGCCTGCGCCCCTCATCCCCAGCCAGAGGGGAAGAGCTGCATCCAGGGGCGTGGCTTGCCCTGGGGTGGGGGCCATGGCTGGCCCCAGGTACCCAGCACTCACCTGGAGTTTGCGGAGCTGCTTGATCACTTCATCCCGTGCTTTGTTGGCAGCCTCGATCTGCGCTTCCAGGTCCTTCAGGTCGATCTCCATCTTCTTCTTCGCAGCCACGGCAAGTGCCCGCTGTTTGCGCTCATCCTCCAGCTCTGCTTCCAGTTCCCGCACCTGAGGGACAGCAGTGAGTTGTCACATCTGTGGCTCCTGTCACTGCAGGGGTCTCTGTTACAGAGCAGCCCTTCTTATAAATGGAAAGCTCGGGTGGCAGAATTTTGCTCAGGAAGTGTAACCCCTGGTGTAGGAGACTCCCACGGACTGCCTGGTCCACCGTTAGTTTTTAAGGTAAACTTTTAAATTCAAGGTTGAATACACACTGAAAAAAGCATTCAAAGCATAAGAGCTTAGCAGTTTTTAAGATAAGTGACATCAATGCCTCTTTTTTTTTTTTTCCACTGCCAGTCCTAGGCTTGAACGTAGGGCCAGGGCACTGTCCTTGAGCTTTTTCAAGGCTAGCACTCTACTACTTGAGTCACAGCACCACTTCTGGCCTTTTCTGTGTACGTGGTGCCAAGGAATCGATCCCATGGCTTCATGCATGCTAGCCAAGCACTCTATACTAGGCCATGCTCCTGGTTCCATCTATGTTTTGTTTTGCTTTGTTTTTTTTTTTTTCCTTGGAGTGACTGGTGAATTCTGCAAGCTTGCAGCATCCCTTTGCTGGTGGGTAGACCTGCTTTCCTTGTCCCATACCACACTTCTCAGATCCATAGCCTGAAGGCGACCAGCGATCAAGTTGTAATTATATCTATCCCAATATTTGTGTATATATATATATATATATATATATATATATATTTGTGCTGGTCCTGCCTGGGGCTTGAACTCAGGGCCTGGATGCTGTTACTGAGCTGATTTCAGCTCAAGGCTATTGCTCTACTATTTAAGCCATAGCGCCACTTCTGGCCTTTTCTGTATATGTGATACTGAGGAATCAAACCCAGGGCTTTGTGCATGCTAGGCAGGCACTCTCTCACTAGGCCCTAGCTGTCCTAACATTATTTTAACCCCCTTACCCTTCTACCCCCCACAGCAGCCGGGCTTACTGTAAGCCCAATGGTATCTGAGAAACAGAAAATTAAACCTAGTTAACAATAAAATCCTCAAATGGCCAAATAACCTAGTTTATCCCGCTAATGGGTTCTATCTTCAGCAGACGGGACCGTGGGGCACAGCTGCTTATAGAACATTGGTGCCCTGGTTCCCGCCCCACCCCCTCCATCCACCTGTTTAATCAGCAGCCGTTTCTTTTCTTCCTTCTGCTCGTCTCTGGTTTGCAGGTCCCTCTCAAACTGGGCCTTCATGGCCTGCATGTTGACCTCTAGGCGGAGCTTGGCATCTTCTGTGGCCTGGAGCTCGTCCTCCAGCTCTTCCAGCTGGGTCCTCATCTCCTCCACTTGCTGCTCCAGGGCCCTCTTGGATTTCTCAAGTTCATGAACCTAGAGGACGGAGTCCCGGGGAAGAGGTGAGCCTTTGGCTTAAGAATGCGGCGAGGACAGCAGTGTTCCTGTGTGTCAGGCCCATCTGAGGAACACACTCGCTCCACCTGCCCCCACCAGCTTCCCACATAGCACGCCCACCCCGCCTTTCCCCCCAGAGCTGCTGCTGTGCCTTGTTTCAGAGAGACACTTTAAAATGTAGCTGACTGCTCCATTCACACGTGCTCCGTAAAATCTCTTCCTCCCCCAGCAGCCTCCGAGCTGGCTGGCATTTGCCTGCTGTGTATAGAGTGGGTACAGTGTGCACCCTTTCTTGCTGTAGAAAAGATCAGTGAGTTGGAAGGCCCACGTATAAATGAGTGGGTTAGGCCTGGCTAGGAGGAAGCCTGATCCTGGATAAAGAGCCCCGGTAGCCTCGACCCACTTCTGTGCCTAGCACTGTGCCAAGCGTCCATTTCCAGGGCCATCAGGGCTTCATGTCCTTTCACAACAGGCCTAGGAGCTGTCATGGGCACTCTTTGGGGTTCTGTGACCCCATCAGGCTGAGCAGAGGGAAACTTAGGACCCAACAGGCCAATTTCTAAGCACTGTTTGGCAAATAGTAGGCACAAAAGACATATTTGTAGAAAAAACAAGCATGGAATGAACTGTAGTTTTCTCTGATTGTATAAGCATGGTGTTTTTATCCTCCATGGCTTCTTTGGGTCCACGGGGCAGACTCCGTGGGTGTAGGAGTTCCGGGGGATGGCAGGAAGTCTTCTATCCTCGTAGCACGGCCCGATGGCCTGTACCTCCGGAAGCCACTCCTTACCTGTACCATGGGCTTTGGGGTACTGACAGAAGATGAACTCAGTGTGTCAGCATGTTTAAGAGGCTCCTTTTCCGCAGTAGGTGCTGGGGAGCAGTCAGCCCAGAACCTCATCTCTGAATGCCAGGCTTCCATTTGCTTTACTACCCTCCACCAGGCATATGCTAAGGGGGAGCCTTAGGGAAAACCGGTATAGTGGAGAGGAAAAGTGCCATAGAAATCTCCAAACCTCACAGCCACAAAAGGCTCAAAGGCAAGTGCTGGGGCCTCACTGGACAGGATAGGTCAGAGGTAGCAGTATCTCCTTCCCCGCTTCCCCCTATTTTTTGGGACTGGGTATTGCTATCTATGAGCTCTTGTGCTCAAGGCTAGCACTCTATCACTTGAGCCACAGCTCTGTTTCTGGCTTTTTTTTTTTTTTTGCCAGTCCTGGGCTTGAGCTCAGGGCTTGAGCACTGTCCTTGGACTTTGTCAAGGCTAGCACTCCATCACTTGAGCCTCAGCACCATTTCCGGCTTTTTGCTATGTATGTGGGGTACCACCGAGGAATCGAACCCGGGTCTTCGTGCATGCTAGGCAAGCACTTGACCACTAGGCCAAACTCCCGGCCCCATTTCTGGCTTTTTTGGCAGTCAACCAGAGATATGAGTCTTACAAACTTTCCTGATTGGGCTAGCTTTGAACTGTGATCCTCAGATCTCAGCCTTCTGAGCAACCAGGATTACAGGTGTGAGCCACCAGCGCCTGGCTCCCATCTCGTTTTATAAGGCAGTCCGCTTCTAGGAACGTCAATCTCAGGGAACTGTGTGGGAGGCACATTTGAGAACTAGTGAGACTCTTCTGATGAAAGGCCCCTTTGCCAGGGAAGAGAGAATCCAGGAAAACGACAAGAATAACAACCCGTATAACAGCCTACACGGCTGCTACAGGGACTGCCCCTGGCATAGCACCGCTCACAGCAAACCCACTGTGGAGCACCTGACCCACACAGACCCAGGCTATCCCATGGAGCCCACGAGGGACTTACATTCTTCCCCACGTCGTCTTTGGAGCTCATGAGGTCCTCCATGTCTGCTCGGAGCTGCTTGTTCTGCCTCTCAAACTCCTCCTTGGCTTCCAGGGCTTCCTCGAGAGCCCGGGCCAGGGACAGGGCTTTGGTTTCTTTCTCTCTGGCTTCCGCTTCAGCCCGGTCCCGCTCTTCTGCATAGCGGGCAGAGATGTTCTTCTCCTCTGCTAGGAGCTGTGAACACAAGTGTGTCAGGGAGCCGTGAACAAAGAGCGCTGCCACAGACGGGCTGAGCTTCCCCAACAGCAAGGTCCACGTCTCACTGAAAGTCCACATGCAGATAATAAGAGGCCAGTACCACAGCTCCCCCATTCTGAAACCCTTCCAGTTTCCAAGCATTTTGATAGAAAGGGTAGGTGACCTATAATAGATTACGGGCGCTCATATAGTTTGATTGTGTTTTGCCTTTCTGCTTTCCACTGTTTTTTTTTGTTGTGGGGCTTGAACTTGGGGCCTGGGTGCTGTCCTGAACTCTTTTGCTCAAGGCTAGTACTTTCCTACTTGGAGACACAGCTCCACATCTCGGTTTTTGGTTGTTAACTGGAGATCTGAGTCTCAAGGGCTTTCCTGCCTGGGCTGGCTTTGAACTGTGATGCTCAGATCTCAGCCTCCTGAGTAGCTAGGATTACAGGTGTGAGTCACAAGTGCCTGACTTGTTTTCCAGTTTGTATATAAATACATGTTGCTTTTAATTGCCTTTATACAAGATTCCCCGCCCCCCAAACCAAAACAACAAAAGCAGACATGTTCCATGAGAAAATGGCCTGGTGGCTAAGGACCCTGGCGGCTGGGAGGCTGGGCCACTGTCTCACCTGGTCAAACTTCTTCTGCTTCTTCTCCAAGTTGGAGACGATCTGGCGCTGGTGGTCCAGGTCCACTGTCAGGTCGTCGAGCTCCTGCTGTAGGCGGTTCTTGGTCTTCTCCAACTTGTCGTAAGCCAGGGCTTTTTCCTCTAGGCGCTGGCTCAGAGCCTCCACATCCTTAAGAAGCTTCTTTTTAGCTTCTTCCAAACCCTCAATTGTTCCTAAGTCATCATCTACTTTCTTCTTTGTTTCAGCCAACTAAGTTTTGGGAAATGAAAAACAAAAACAGTCAATATGAAGAATTCAATCATTACTAGTATTATTATTGTTATTTGTGCCACTACTGGACCTTCAGCTCAGGGCCTGGGCACTGTCCCCTGAAGTTTTTTTTTGGTTGCAGCCCCCTCTCCCCCAGCCAAGGTTAGTGCTCTGTCATTTGAACCACAGCTTTACTTCTGACTTTTTGGTGGTTACCTGGAGATAAAAGTCTCATGGATTGGGCTGTCTTTGAACTGAGATCCTGAGATCGCAGCCTCCTGAGTAGCTACGAGTACAGGTGTGAGGCCTGCTATTAGTGTTTTTTAGGCAATCCAAGCTGGCCTCCCAGGAGTTGGACTGCAGGCAAGTGTCATCACACCTGCCTCAACTCAATTGGGTTTTGCATTTGAGGAGTAAAAAAGACCTTTTGAGTTTGACTATAAATCAACACTGTATGATTTTTTTAAAACAAATGCCATGTAAGACTGTACCTTTAGCTGATCTCTAAAACAGAGACTGGGACTGAAAGCTTATATTAGGTGTCACAGCCCTTTGATATTTTAAAATTGCCATTCTGAAAAAGTAACTGAGCAATTTGGCTGGGTCAGAGAAAACAAAAACAAAAACAAAAACAAAAACGTGTAATGGGCTTAATTTAGTACAACCCAATTAAGTGCCCCAAATGGAGCTGCACGAGGCCCTGGCAGCAGGGAGGCTGCTGTTGTGGCACACATCCAGGGCATCTCTGCTCCGTACGAGCCGCTCACCTGGGACTGCAGGACCAGCACCTGCTTCTCCAGGTTCTTCCTAGCCTCCTCCTCCTCCTCCTGCTGCTCTTGAAGGCTGTTCTTCTCCTCTTCCAGCTGCCGGATCCGACTGCTTAGGTTCAGTTTCTGACGTGTCTCCTCCTGAAGGAGCTCCTGTTCATTTATTTAAAAAGTCAACGCTGCTGTTATAGTCATTACCAAACACCCACATCCATTCCTACCACCACCACCATCAAGAAAAGCAGAAACAACTCCCACCCAAAGCGTAAAAAAACAAAAACCCCACACCCCTATTAAAAAGTGTTTCACTGGAGGAAATACTCAAGGACATTAATAAACACATATGACAATTTTGGAACAGCCCAAATTAGCTCTTAAGGTCAACACTGCTCCAAGCCTGTTCTCAAGCATGTGTCCCGAGTCAAGCCAGGGCTCTCGAGCCCTCGAGTTGTCTTTCCACACGCCTGCCTCTCTCCTTTCTAGAACTTCCTGCCCACTCTCCTGCCTGGGTCAGGCACTCACCCACTCCCTCTGGGATGACCTTTAGTCCTGGACTCCCTTTATGACCCGTGTAATCACCTGTCGCATTAACTTCTCTCACGTGAAAAGGCAGATGTGAACATCTTTCAAGGCACTGCAGAGCTTTCTGCACTGTGGCTCTGGCCTCCTTCAGTCTGCCATGCAGATTGCCCTGTCCCAGCAGGTGCCTAGCTTATCCTCAACGGGTCCCTAAGAATCCCACTGTTTGTTCGTCTGAGGTTTCTGTCCTTCTATCACTAGCACCTAGCCCAGAACCTAGCAAGTAAAACATAAATTGCAAATTTAATAAGAAGATGAAAAACTTGAATAAAATGCCACCAATTACTTTTAATGACCTTGTTATTAAATTTAGAAACACCTCCAAACAATTGAGACAAGTCCCACTGTACAAGTGTCAATCCCATTTTTTACAGACAAGATTGGTAACAGCAGCATGAGATTTCAGCCATAATAAAATAATCGTTTCCTTGCCTTTCTTTTGGGGGTGGGAGAGACACAGTTCTGGGGTTTAAATTGGGGCCTTATGCTTACTAGACAGGTATTTTGCAACTTGAGCCATGCCTCTGATAGCTCTCTGTCTGTCTGTCTGTCTGTCTCCCTGTCTGTCTGTCTCTTGTCCTGAGGCTTGAACTCAGGGCCTGAGCACTCTCCTTGGGTTTTTTTCCTTAAGGCTAGAGCTCTGCCACTTGAGCTACAGCACCACTTTCAGCATTTTCTATGTATGTGGTACTGAGGAATTGGACCTGGGTCTTTGTGCATGCTAGGCAGGCATTCTACCATTAGGCCAAATCCGGGCCCTCTCTTTTCTGAGATGGGGTTTTCCCTGTGTAGCCTAGAGTGGCCTTGAACTCCAAAGCCACCTGCCTTAGCTTCCCAAGTGCTGAGATTACAGGTATGCACCATTCTGACCAGTTAGCTACAATAAAACATTTACGATGGTGCGACAACACCCCTTACTGCCGGGGAAGCCACAGCACTGGCCAGCATTGCCTCCCAGGCCAGTCCTGGGCCAGTGGAGCCAGGAGTCCAGGCTTTGCATCCACCATCCTGCAATGCTATCTCCATTCAGGAAATTTCCACTGAGGTTTGCTGGAGATTCCCTGAGGAGCAGGTTATAGTGCAAGACAGTTCCAAATACCAGTAACAATGGGCTGCATGTTGATATTCTAGAAGGCAATGGTGGAACTGGTAAATTTCCCACCTTGTAGTGTAGAAATGTTACTTCTTCTTACTAACGATTCCTTGGACCCCGCCCTGGGATACCTGGGTGTCTTGTAGTTGTGACTCCAGACTAGATGCATCCTTGGCAAATTTAATGCCCTTTTTCTCTGCTTCTTCCAGAAGGGTTGAGACATTATCCAGCTCATTCTGTGAGGAAGAGTGAAGATTACATTCAGTTCCACAGTAAGAAGCTAATGAAAGGAACTAGTCACAGAACACAAAAGGAACAGTGTGTGTGTGTGTGTGAATTTGAAACTGTCAAATTCAGATAAGATCTTTACCAAGACTGTCATAGGCTTAAGTACCACATAACCTGCCCTGCCCCTTCCAGTGGCACGTCCTTGCTGATCATATGAGGGTTCTTCCTAGCTGTGCTAAACTACCTGGTTTCACATTTATTACAAAGAGACAAACATGACACTGAGTTCCTGGAAAGAACCACTGCCATCCCTGTGTTACAACGCTGTTCAGACTGGCAGGTTTTTTTTTTTGGGGGGGGGGGGGTGGATCAGAGATGAGTCTTGAACTTAGGACCTGAGCATTTTTGCTCAAGGCTAGTTGCTCTCCCATTTGAGCCACAGCTCCACTTCTCGAGGATTTTCCTGCCTGAGCTGGCTTTGAACCTCATTCCTCAGCCTCCTGAGTAGCTAGAATTGCTGGCTGTGCGTTGCTAGCACCTGGATAAATTGGCTATTTTTATATATTCCTCTGCAGAGAATATTCTTGAAGTTGAATCCATGCCTAACTTTCATTATTTCTCTAGGCGAAATGACAGGACATTGATTTTTTTCTGGGCCCAAGGGTATTCACAGCTTGATAGCTTGTGATACAGAACTGTCAAACTGTCCTCTAGAAAGAAGTTTCAGTAATTTTTGCCCCAACTGCTTGTGTGTATAAATCCATGATCCTCAAGTCTTCACCGTTGCTATGTATGCTACCCGTTGCTTTCTTATTTTCTAGATTACTGGCTAATGTGAGGTTGAGTCATGCACAGGGCTTGAACTCAGGGCCTGGATGTTGTGCTGACCTTTCTGCTATAGTATTCTACCGCTTTTGAGCCACATCGCCACTTGTGGTTTTCTTGTGGTGAATTGGAGACAAGTGTCTCGCAGATTTTTCTGCCTGGGCTGCCTTTAAACCATGCTTCTCAGGTCTTGGCCTCCTGAGTAGCTAGGATTATAGGTGTGAGCCACCATTGCCCAGAAGCTACTGATGTCATAGTGTTGAAGTATCGTTTACACTCATGATAGTAAACACTGGCGATAGCTCAGAGCTGAATCCAGTGGCAGTCTTCCACTATGCAATAACCCATTTCCCATGACCACAGGAAAGTTAAGAATGGGGCCTGTCCAGTGTCCAGGTGTTCCAGTTTACCTGTAGCTTATTGGCTTTCTCAGCCAGCTCCACCCTGAGCCTGTCGCCTTCGGAGACTTTGGCATGGAGCTCCTGGACCTGGGCGTCTAGCTTCTTCCTCTTATGCTCAGACTCAGCCTTGACCTGCTGTAGCACCTTCACCTCGCATGCCAGTTCTTTGTTGTCAGTCTCCAGGCCTTGCTTGTTCTTCTCCAGATTTGCTTTGAACTGGGGGGGGGGGGGGGGAGGGGGAGGGGAACGCATGTCATTTCACAGCTGTCTGTAGGAAGCACTGCTTTGGAGCCTGTTGGAAGCTAGTCTGCAGAGCATCAGCTATTCTGGGCAGCTGGGTTTCACGGTCCAAAGGGCTCTGCTCATGGTGGTAGAGGCGATGTCCAGAGGCCATGTAATTATCATCCACGTGGGGGGAGGAAATGCAACTTAACTTTAACACAAGTTAAATCTGGTTCAGAGATGGGTCTCTGGGACAAACAGGGTGGCTTCAATAGTGACACCCATTTTTCAACTGTGGGACCTTGGCTTACCTACCTTACCAGGCCAGGCCTCCGTTTCCTTATCTTCTCCATGAGAATGAGAGACTACACTACAGGACTGGAATCAACACTAAAGAAGGCAGTGCTCAGAGTACTTGCACAGAGTCTAACCTCCACAGATACCAAGTCCCAGGTTATACTAGCACCGTGTACATCAGCATGTGGCTAGACAGGGAAGAGAAAGCAAGGAAAAGCAGACAAAGAGCAAAGGCATACAGGAAGGACGCCTGGGAAGACTGTCTGCACAGAGGGAGGGGTTGAGGTACAGAAGGCATATGAAGTCTTGGCAGAATGGCGAGCCTCTGTGTGGGAGACAGGTGGGAGGAGCTGTAGCGGATGACAATGGGTGGTGGCTGAGCGGACCGTGGAGGCCGGAAGGGGCCACGAGGACGAGGTGACTTTAAAGAACACTGGGGAAGGGAATACTGAAGGTTCCTGGCAGCCAAGTGAGACAATGACTGAAACCGTTCAAGGTTTGTGTCTAAGCCACTGGAGAATGATGGTACCAGTGAGACGCTTGTGGCTACTAGATCTATCCATCCGCACACAATCTAGGGCAAATGGCTTTTCTGTAAATAGACAGTGTCCTTTAAGAAAGCTGTTACTACCTATGAGCATGGGTCTGCACGATCCCACCATGGTGCAGTCTGAAGGTTGGAAGTTCACCACTAAAGAGCTTAACGGGCCAGCCACGTGTGATATCTGATGGGGAATTTTCCCTGGGTGGGGCACGGCTGTGGCTGGAGTAGCCTACCCTTTTAGCTTGCTCCAGTTGCTCAGAGAGCTCCTCCAGGGCTGTCGCATGTCGCTGTCTCATGTCCTGAATTTGTGCTTCATGGTTCTTAGTTTCTTCCTCGAGAGCCTTCTTTAGCTCAGCCACTTCCTGTTCACGTTTTGTGCTAAAGAAAAAAAAAATAAGACCAGGATTAGCCAGCTGATTACAACACACACAAAGCTTATACTGTAGTCTGCACTTGTTGGGAGGCTGGGATGAGGAGGACTGTAGATCTGTAGATGCAGGCCAGCTGGGATGGTGTCAAGTACCTGTGAGCTCAGCTATGGTGAAAAGGGAAAAATAGGGACTGTGGCCCAGGAGCAGGCATAGGCAGGAATTGAGACCCTGTCTCAAAAATAACCAGTGTAAGCAGGGCACCCGTGGCTAACGCCTGCAATCCTAGCAAGTCAGGAAGCTGAGGACTGTGGTTCATAGCCAGCCTGGGCATGAAAGTATGTGAGACTCTTGTCTCCAATAACCACCAGAAAACTGGAAATGGCACCGTGGCTCAAAGTGGTAGAGCAGTAGCCTTGAGCTGAAGAGCTCAGGGATAGCGCCCAAGGCCAGAGTTCAAGTTCCATGATGATAAACAAACAATAAAAACCAGCGTAAAACATGGCTAGAGGCATGGGCTCAGTGGTAGAGCACCTGCCTAACAAACATAAGGCCCAGGCTTGCTGAGAGTGACCTTACAGTCAGCAGTGAACTGAGGAGAGCAATGACACCGAGGTCCTGCCAGACTGGCTGAGGAGTTCTCAGGAGGAGGGGATGTGGTGGACCTAATGGTATTTCTAAACATAGAGGCAGTTTGGAGGTTTGCTGGCTGTTGTGTTCAGCCCATGTTCCCCAAAGAAGGTGCCTGGAGTCCATTTGAGCCAATCAGGGCTAATGGCCTCCAGCCTTCTCAGCAAAGTAGTAGCTTTCAGCAGTATTAAGTCTTGGCTTTTTTTTTTTTTTTTTGCCAGTCCTGGGCTTGAGCTCAGGGCCTGAGCACTGTCCTTGGACTTTCTCAGGGCTACAGCTTTACGATTTGAGCCTCCGCACCACTTCCAGCTTTTTTCTATGTATGTGGTACTGAGGAACCAAACCTGGGTCTTTGTGCATGGTAGGCAAGCACTCTACCACTAGGCCAAACTCCCGGCCCCCCTGGCTTTCTTTTTTGAATCTAGACAGCACTGAACTTGACTTTGGAAATGTCTACTCTTGGCTGGGCTTTTTACCAGAGTACTGAAAAAAGTGCTGATTGTTTTTCCAATTCACCTCTTGCAAAAACAAACATTACAAATGACAGACGTATTTTCATCAAAACCACAACTGGCTCCACTGTAGCACTCATGATGGTGTTTTGGGAAACATGTCTCCCATAGCTCAGGTGTGCACTCTATCTTGCCAAAGGCCGTGAGAGCATTCAGGCCAACCCAACCTATCTGCTGGCATTCACTTAAAAGTAAGTTCTCAGCAGATGGAATTCTCTTCTGCAGGCTCACTGGCACCTTAAGTCCCTTTAGGGCTATGATGAAAATCTTGCAAGAATTAACCAGGTTGTTTAGTCTGAGGGAAAGAGAAGCTAAATGATTCCTTTGATTCTTAAGATTCAGGTAGGGACCAGGAACAAAAACTGTTCACCCTAAAGATGAGCTGAGATCAGGAAGGTGTGTGACCAGCTGCTAAGGGAAAGTACTGACCAGCACAGTAAATGGAAGTAACCATGGTAGCTGGCAGAATTCAGGCCAAGCCCTGTGTCTCTGACCTCCAGCCAAGCCATGGGGCCTTGTGGCTTAGCTGGGCCGAACCACAAAGAATCTTCAGTGGTTCCTTCTATCTAAACTCCATGCAGCCACAGAGCTGGCAGCACAGCAGCCCTGTCTCAGCAGTGATCTCAGTCCTCTGGATCTCATTGCTCCACTGGTACAGAAAGGGAAAATGTCCAACCAGGATTCGGCGTGTGAGTCACTTGTGCTAACTGCTTACACATTTGAAAGTATAGAGCAAACCTCTAGCAGTGTGCTTCAGTGTTGCTGTGTGGCCCTGGCTGATGAAACAATGCTGACAGATGCCTCAGCAGAAGTGGGGCTGTGCCTGCTCGTTTCAGCCTGCCTTGTTTTGAGGTCATAAGGATCAAACCCGGAGCCTTGTGCATGCCGTATGAGCAAGCAATGGCCCCCAAGCTGCATGGCCCTGGGTTTCAATGTTTATTAAGTATGTGTATGCTCAGGTTGATGACTTATAGAAGGGGCAAATTTGCTTCTATAGTAAAATAACTTACTCAAGTTATTGTCTATATGTTCATAATTATGTTTAAAAAATCAGAAAAGCATGCAGGAATATTTAAATCAGATGTGATTTTTATACCTTAAGTGCAGATTTAGACCTTCTGTTTATCTGAAAATGTTGAAATTCCGGGATCTTACTTCCTGCTGTCCTCATATCAAATACAAAAACCTTTTAAGGCCAAGAACGTGACCCTTCAATCTGCTTTCTAATCATCAGGGCCCCAAGCCAGGCCTGCAATCCTAACTACTTAGGAGGCTGAGATCTGAGGATTGCCATTTGAAGCCAGCCTAAGCAGGAATGTCTGGGAATAAGCTACTTAGAAAAAGCCAGAAGTGGTGCTGTGGCTCAAATGGTGGAGCTAGCCTTGAGCACCAAGAGGCTCAGGGACAGTACCCAGGCCAAGTTCAAGCCCCAGGACTGGGAGTAGGGTGGTGGGTGGGTGAGGTCGGTGCCCTTTCTCAACATTTCTCATCATTCCTGATGGAGCCTGGGGAATGTCAGTGCCTAGTCCATTCTCCAGGAAGGAGGTACAACATCCTGGTTATTTGGCTTTTCTGCCCTCTTAGCTTTTACAGGCTCTTGAGAATTACCTGGGACATCTGCTGGGGTGGGGGTGGGGCCAGGCAGATTGGCATATTGTGTTAACCAATCCCATGACCCACAGTGAAACCAGCATTCCCAAATGCTGGGATGACCCAGATGATATATCATCCTGGCCCACTTGGGGTGCTGGGGTGGGGGAGCCCTGGCTCTTCCATAACACCACCTCCTGCTTGCTCTGGGTCATTTCTACTTCTCTCAGACACCTGTCTTCCCAGGTATTCTGTGTGGGGCTGCCAGGCTGCAGGCTCCTACCTGTGAGCCTTGTCTGGCTGTGTCCACCCACATGGGTCACTTTCTTCAGGCCTGTACCTGCTGCTGGTGCCTGTCTTTGTCCAGTGTACACACTTCTCACCTCAGGACCTGAACACTCCTCCCAACCTGCCTGCTTATCCTGCTCATGCCAATCGACACTGTCAGTAGATGCCGACCCACGCTGGCACCTCTTCTGGGTTATCCCCTCACCTTTTCTGGCCTGCCTGCCCTTCCTCTGTAAATCTCTTTCCAACTCAGTGAGTGTTGCTGTCTCTCTTTCTTCCCTTGGCTTTCTGAGGTCTCATGCTGCCTCTGTCGGAAGGGCTGTGTGCTGCCCGTGGCACACGTGTTCCTACCTACCAGCTGGTTTGTATCTGTCACTGTTGGGTCATCGTTCCATCTGCTGGGATCCCCAGGAGACAGAAAGGTTCTCAAGAATGACACCATCCAGATACCGTGGCAGCCCAAAGGAGCCAGCACAGCACTGCATCAGATGCCCCAGGAGCCCGTGCCACACTCACCGCAGTTCCTGCTGGGCCGCCGTGGTGTCCAGAGTGTCCTCCAGCTCGGTTTTCAGAGCCTCCAGCTCCTCACTCAGGTCCCTTTTCTGCTTTTCTGCTTTGTTCCGTGAAGCCTTCTCAGACTCAAAGTCTTCCTGGAGTTCGGCGATTTGAGCTTGAAGCTCACGCACAACTTTGAGCGCGTTATTCTTATGCAGCGTCTCATCGTCCCCTCTGTGGAAAGATCCCAGCAGAGAGGCGCTCAGGGCCACGGGGCGGCATGCCGTCTCCTCCCTGCTCTAGGGGAAGCCGGTTCTACCTCCTTCTTCCTGGTCTCCTGTCCTCAAGTTCATGGCCTGGGAAGGCTCTGAAGCAGGTAACAGGAGCCACAAAGAGGACCCAAGCCGCCTCCTTTCCAAACGGCTACCATCCTCCATTAAAAGGTAGCACAGCCGAGCACCAATGACTCATACCTATCACTCTAGCTATGCAGAGGTCAAGATCTGAGGATCATAGTTATAAGCTAGCCCAGGCAGAAAAGTGTGTAAGACTTCTCTTCTATCAGCCAGCAAAAAGCTGGAAGTGGAGGTGTGACTCAAGTGGTAGAATTCCAACCTTGAGTGAAAAAGCTAAGAAAGGGTGAAAGGTACTGAGTTCAAGCCCCAGTATTGGCGTGTGTGTACACGCATGCACATATACATGCATACGTGTATACATGCATGCATACAGACAGACAGACACACACACACAGATGGACAATCTCATTTCAAAATGATGATTGTTTCTAGAATGTGAATCCTTCTCTACACAATCAGATGAGGTTGAAAGCAAAAATCTACTGTGGGAAAATTGTTCTGGTATGACTCCCCAGGATTTCATGGTTTGACTCTCTCAGTTTTAGGTATAGATATGGAGAATGGATTGTGAGATTTTTCGCACTGCCCGGCAGTCGTTACATACTCCTGACTTCTTCATGAAATTGTCATTCCCTAACAGCAAGGTAACTTTCCTGCTCCCCCACACATGAGCCACGCCGAGGGCCACTCAAGCCTTGGTAACTGCTTCACACCGGGGCAGTGAATGAATGTCAAAAGTGGCTGACCTGGCCAGCGCGCCCTGTAGCTCCTCCTCCTTCTTGGCCAACTGAATCTTGAGCTCATCGATCTGAGCCTGGAGCTCAGCAATCTGGTCCTGTAGATCAGTCGTCTCCCCATCCAGTTTCCTTTTGGCCTTTTCTAGTTCCTGCCGAGTCTTCTCCTCTTTCTTCAAGCGTTCTTTAAGGAAAGAAAAGTGTTTGACCAAGTGAAATTTAATGGATCCAAGCTGAGCATCTACCATTTTATTCAAAGGCATGTCACTGCCTGAATGGCAATCACAGAGACTCAGTCACGCTGAAATCCACCACCAAGATCACACAGAGATCTGTCAGGGCAGGCATGGGATTTGGGGGAAACTAGAGTGACAGAGAAGCAGGCCTGGAGCTGTGCACCCTTCAATTCTGTGGTAGCTTTTAATCAAGGCAAGGGATCTGCTCCTCACAGTGGCGGGCCCCTGTGCTCTGGGACCTCCAGCAGGAGCCCAATGGGAAGAGGATGAAACGAGTTCTCCAGGCCCACCACAGGGGCCTGTCTGCTTTGTGGCTGCCTCCTCAGCAGAAGCTACAAACTAGCAACGTGGTTTATGAAAATAAGTACATCCTGACATTGTCTTTTGTGTATACTTTAAAAAAAAAATCAAGAATCCAAAACAAAGTCCTAAATAACTTTAAGAAACAAGAAACCAACCCATTCCATTTTCTCATCCTAAAAGCATGCATGAAGAAAGTGAGTGAACACAGCCTTGCAAGAGCCTGAGCTCCTGTCCTGTGCTCTAGCTGCCTCTCTGCCCTCTGTTTCTTTTGCAGCCATTGCTATCCTGACAACACTGTGGCCTGGGTTTTCAGTTACTCTGTGGGGTGACACTCAGGCAGTTGAATGCAATGCCTGTGTCAGAAAACCCACTGATCTACAGATTTCAGAATTAATTTAGATCCCAGGTCTAGCAACAGATACTATATTTTATTGTGGTACCAAGCTTAAAAAAGTAAAACCATGTTAAATATGGTGGCAGATGTCGTAATCCTGGCATTCAAGAAGCTGAGATGGAAAGAAAGCTCACACGTTCTAGGCCAGCCTGCATGACATAACAAGACCAAACAACAAACCAAAATCGAATCATTTTGTTACTATTCCATTATAAAAACGGAATAACTAGGCCAAACAAAATAACTTGTAAGAGATTTACTTATTTATGTATTGTGTTAGTCCTAGGGCTTGAACTTAGAGCCTATGTGCTCCCTGAGCTTTTCTGCATACCACAGTTTCAAGGACCTAGCTTTTCTTAGATCTCAGCCTCCTGAGTAGCTAGGATTATAGGCAGGAGCTATCAGTACCTAGCTAAAGGATTTATTTTAATAATGAATACTCTGGTGGGATACTGATAACCCAGGCAGAAAAGTCCTGGAGATTCCATCTCTAAAAGACCAGTGAGTGTAAGACCCTAGAACTGACAACGACGATGACGACAAAAACCACAACATAGAGAGGGAGGGGGAGAGAAGGAGGGAGGGAGAGAGGGAGAGACCCTAACCCAAATGCCCCTAGTATCCCAGTACTTTGTCAATTTCTTGTTCTAATTAGGATAAAAATCTCACCCTTCACACATCCCCATCCTAATTTCCTTTAGCCCCAGACACAAACCTTCTAAATCGGAGATCATTACTTCTTGCTTATTCCTGATTTTGGCCAAGTTTTTGGCTTTTTCTTCCTCTTCAGCCAGCTGAGAGGAGCATTCAGCAATGCGATCTTCCACGAGTTTCTTTTCCTGGGTAGGAAACAATTCAAGTCTGAGGATGAGATTACTCAGCAGTAGTTTTCTTTGAGGAGCATGAGCAACAGTGCCACAGCTCCTGCAGTGGACCGAGTGCTCCCACAGCAGCAGGCTCTCCCTGCTGTGGGTTCCACCCGGGCCCTGCTCAGAGCCCACACAGCACTGGGTGAATGAGAGCTGGCACAAGTCAAAAGCCTACAAGATTATAAGGATATCTAGTGGATTATAAAAGCTAGACCGATGGGTGACTCTGATCAAAATGCATTGGACACTTTAAGATGGACACATTAAACGATAACTCCCTAGTCCCATCATTTGAAGTTTAGGAAAAGAAGAGCTAAAGTGTATCTTTAGAAATCTGGCCAAGTAAAACTTGTAGAGAAAATTAAGGAACCGAAAATTCATTGATTCTTCCCCCCCCAACCAGTCCTGGGGCTTGAACTCAGGGCCTGGGCACTGTCCTTGGGCTTTCTGAAGGCTAGAGCTCTACTACTTGAGCCACAGCACCACTTCTAGCTTTTTCTATGTATGTGGTACCCAGCAATCGAACCCAGGCCTTCATGCATGCTAGGTCAGCACTCTACCACTAGACTAAACTCCTGGCCCCCAGACACAGCATTCTAACACCAGCATTTTATGGAAATGGCTCCTTACTTTGATAAATTTGGAATTCTGGTCCTCAAGAAGTAGAATCTCCTCTTCCATCTTCTTGATTTTGGCCTCTGCCGTCACTTTTTCCAGCTGCAGTTTCTGCCGAGCTCCTTCCTCCTCATCTAGCTGTTCTTCTAGGTCCTGGGGAAGAAGAAATCACAGGCACCCAGCTCCTTTACCACGAAGAGAGTGCAGGAGCATGTTAAAATGACATCCTCAGCCTTATTTTTAAATGGTGTTTAAGAAATGGGAGATAAGACTTCACCACCTTTTTACAAGTCACGTATAAGCTAGTCAACATCCAAGATAGTAAAGTGTAGCAAGTTCTGAAAGTAAGCTTCTTTTTTTTTTTAATGGCAATGGGGCTTGAACCTAGGGCCTTGGTTGGCAGGAACTTTACCGCTCGAATATACCCCCAGCACTAATAGTTTTGTATTTTCTTTTTGAGATAGGGTCATGAGAAGTTGCCAGTGCTGGACTTGAACTTGGGAATCCTCCTGTTTCTGTTTCCCAAGTAGCTGGGATGATAGGTAAATAATAACATGTGAAAAAAGGGGAATTTGTAAAAAATGCAACTTTAGGAAATTGTCAACAGCAGTCTGTATTAAAAGACCCACAGGGAAATTTTTTGTAAAACTAAGAACAATGACGGTGACACATTCATGGTAGAAAGGTCTTGGTAATTATAAAATGGCACATCACATAGTAATTGGAAATCATATTTTGTAACAGCAAGATAAGAATACAGTAATATGTGAATATGATTATGATTATAGTAACATATCAATCATATGTGTAATTTAGTTAAATTCAACTGTTTATGTTCAGCCAAAAAGAGAGGAAGAGAACATGAAAACATGTAACATACATAGGACAGGTCAGTGAGAAATTAGCTCAGCTCAAGGACTCCTTTCACAGCTTGAGCAGGCCTCCATACTCAGTGCAAGTCTAACATGTATATTTATTTTTCCTTTAATATGCTTAAAATTAAAAGAAAAATTATCATTATGATTACTATTTGTGCTGACACTTGGGCTTGAACTCAGGGTCTGGGAGCTGTCCCTGAGCTTTGTTTGCTCAAAGTAAGCACTCTATCACTTGAGCTTTCTGGCATTTAACTATAGATGAGTCTTAAGGACTTTCCTGCATGGGCTTCAAACCATGACCCTCAGATCTCAGCTTCAAACCATGACCCTCAGATCTCAGCTTCCTGAGTAGTTAGAAAGACAGGTGTGAGTCACCAGCACTTGCCTTAACATCCTTATTTTTATTTCACACCTGCATTACTGTATATGAGAAATGTCAGTCAACAGGGTTGTATCTACTACTCAACCTTCGGTCCTAGACTAGAATCATTAGATTAAGGAGTATATTCTTTTGACAGCTTTATGCTAGTCTGCTATCCTATTACCGGATATCTGAAATCTGTATTGAAATATATAAAAAGCTGCATGAGTAATTTGATATTTACACAAATGGCTGAACTGTCCATGGGTCAGAAAGATGAACTATGGGTTGAGGGAAGCACTGAGAGAGAAATATCCTGGATGAAATTTTGGAAAGGAAAATTTGGCACTGGACCCATGATCTTCTAGGACACATGCTGAGCGCAGATAGTGAGGAGAGGGAGAGGAAGACCAGGCCGTGGGTGTGTCGTAGGACTCCAGCAGAATAGCCACTGTCATCATCATTTGTCTGGGTCTTTGCCTCCATTTATAGTTGTTCTTCATGGGACTTTGGCTTGTATTTTTTTTTTTTTTTTTGCCAATCATGGGGCTTGAACTTGGCCTGGGCACTGTCCCTGAGCTTCTTTTGCTCAAGGCTAGCACTCTACCACTTGAGTCACAGTGCCACTTCTGGCCTTTTCTGTGTATGTGGTACTGCAGAATTGAACCCAGGGCTTCATGAATGGTAGGCAAGCGTTCTGTACGAAGTCACATTTCTAGCCCTCAGTTTATATTTGTTCTATTACCGTGCTGAGCACCGCCTATGAGCCTAGCCACTTAGTAGATGCTTATCTAATGAAGGAGCAGCAGAATCATTTCTGATACAGAAAGAACCAGTTAAGTCCTCTCCAGAATGCTACAACCCCAAGGAGCTTTCTGACTTCAAATCTCTTTGGCATACCATTAAAGATG
Organism: Megascapheus bottae; assembly: GCF_031878675.1. NCBI lineage: Eukaryota > Metazoa > Chordata > Mammalia > Rodentia > Geomyidae > Megascapheus > Megascapheus bottae. The sequence continues at coordinate 10,771,539 of NC_143525.1, read as the reverse complement.
CCACACGAGAATAGAAAAAGATTCCCACTCAAAGTCACATGTCTACATTAGGGAAGGAAATGTGCATGTCTGAGTCGGCACCCATGACCCAGACTCCTTTGCTTCTCAGTGGACACAAGAACCCAAACATGCAGCTTTTATTTCTTCAAGCTACAGCTCCCACGGAGAATGCTTGATACCTGAATATGCGCTTGCATTTTTTTCTTTTCGTTTTGGAGAATCTGGTTTCTCTCTTCTTCTTCTTCCACCCTGGACTCGAGGTCGTGCAGAATCTCCTCCAGTTCCTGCTTCTTGGCAGCAAGTCTTGCTCTCATCTCTTCTGCTTCAACGAAGAGCTCAGTCTCTGCTTGAAGTTGTTCTGCAAGGATGTTCTTCTCTTCTAGGAGCTGGAAGCACAACATAGAGTCCACCCTGTGACTCTGTCCCAGTGTCCCTGCCTGATCTAGTCAATGGCAGTGCTTAGTACCCATCAAGTCAAAGACACTGGGGGTCAAAACCTTGGGAGCAAAACTGCCAAATATGCTTCTGGCAGTAAAATAAGTAAAAATAAGTTAGTTAAAAACATTTTTGGTTCTTCCTGTTACCTCATATATCCTTAAGACTACGATAACTATTTAAACAATTACAGTCCTGTTAAAGTAAGTTTAAAAAAAAACAGAGGAACAGAGTCTTATTCAAATATTACAAAATCCACAGTGACTACAAACACCTAATATCAAGTGATATTCTTGGCCTTTCTTGAACCATGTCACTAGAGAAGAGCAGGTGGGGCTTTGATGCCAACTGTCTCATCTTTTTTTTTTATTTTTAAATTTTTGCCAATCCTGGGGCTTGTACAAGGCCTAAGCAAGGCCCTGAGATTTGTCAAGGCTAGCACTCTTCCACTTGAGCCACAGCATCATTTCCGGCTATTTCTGTGTATGTGATACTGAGGAATCAAACCCACGGATTACATCTTTTTCCTTCTTTGTTGACCTAATAAGCAGCCACGGGAAGGGTGACTTTGCTGGGAGGTATACCAGACACTGGTGTTAAAACACAAGCTGGACGGCAAGCAGAACCATCTTTATGTTCGCAGAATTGTAGGATTTTCACTTAAGTAAATCTAAATGAAGTGTGAGGCAAACCTATCTCAGAATTCTGTCCTGAAAGTGCCCATGCCTTGGGAAAGGAATGAGAACACCTTCCATACAGCAGGATGCTAAGGTGGGTGCAGGAATGCGTCAGCTGCTCTCCACGCCCATCCTGGCTGAGTGTGAGGCGGCAGGTGAGTGCACTCACCTGTTGATGCTTTCTCTCCATCTCCTCCAGTTCCCCTTCCACCTTTGTCTGCTTCTCCTTTACTTTCAGCAGTTCCTCATCTTTGGCCTGAAGTTCTTCCTCCTGGCGGGTCACTTGTAGGAGAGGTTTTACCTGTGGGCAAATGAAACCATTCATCATAACATGTTTCTCCTGGGACTGTGGCAGTGTGGAAGGCCATTTAGCAACTCCTGTACCCCACACACCTTGGTGAAGACCCGCCACCACTGCCAGTGCCGCAGCTTCAGGTATGCGGCACAGTTCCTCTGTAAGACCTTTAAGGCACTGAGTTGTTGCTGCTTCTTGGCAAAGGCCCTGAGGAACGGGAAGAGACACAGTGTGAGGGAAGAGAGGTCCAATTGTTCACAGAAATCGTGTTCACACGAAGTGTGACAGTCTATCCCAAGCTGTTCACCTTACTGGCCTGGATGGCCCACCTTAAGCATCTATCACCAACTGCTGAACCTTCACCCTGGATGCATCCCGCATCTCTGCCACTCACCTTCCATTCCTGTGTGTGTGTGTGTGTAGGGGATGGGTGCACTGCTAGGTCTGAATATATCTTACAATGTTCTCAGGCAATAAAAACAGCAGGAGGGTTTCTTCGGCTTAGCACTCCTTGTAACCTTCACTCTCTAAGAGCCGACTAGCTTCTTATCCTAGAGGCTTGCTTGGCCTCGGAGAAGTCTTCTCCAGGACCTCAGTGGAAGCAGGACCCCTCCCTCCCTTTGGCTTCCATTTTGGTCCCTGTGTGTTGCTCTTCAGCATTCTGTGGCGAACAGAACGCATCTGATGGCCTGGCTCTCTCGCACTAGCACACAACTTGCATCAAGCTGGGCTGTGTGCCCTCTGCACTCTTGTATCCCTGGCATGCACACGTATGATGTTCACTGCAGCCTTTGAGGATGACTAGCTACTTACTTTCTGGCTAGGTAACCCCTGCAGACAGCCTGGAAGAAGATAATGATGTCTGTGATTTTCAAATCTCTTTCTTCTTCTAAGTGTGCCAAAACTCCAGCTCTGAAAAATATCTTGCTCTGTCCAATTCTATACAAGTTTGGATCCAGTTCTAAAGCTCGGATCTGAGAGAGAAAGAGTCTTGTTTACTTTTTGCTTGGGACAGATTACACTGACAAGGTGACAAGCCAGAAAAATCAAGAAAAGCTTACCATCCGTTCACAGGCCTGTTTGCCATCCATAAAACCTTTAGGGATAGCATTTGGGGTTAGGATCTCATATCTGTTAAAAAAAAAGATTTCAAGAAGAATTTTAGAAATCTGTGAACATATTTATCTACTGTGACTTTTGTTTAACTGGCAAAAAAATGAGAGGTAGTAGAAAGAACAAAGAAAGAACTGGAAATTGGTGACATCTTGAGATTTTTTGCTGTAGTGCTGGGGATAGAACATGGGGCATAGCCCATGCCAGGCTTTGCTGTGGAGCTACACTCGGTGTGTGTGTGTTAGTCCTAGGGCCTGGGCATTGTTTCTGAGCTTTTTGCTCAAGGCTAAGTTACCTATCACTTGAGCTACAGATTCACTTCTGATTGTCTGGTAGTCAACTGGAAATAGAGTCTCACAGACTTTTCCCCAGGCTGGCTTAAAACAGTGATCCTCAGATCTCAGCCTCCTGAGTAGCTAGGATTACAGGTGTGAGCCATCAGTGTCTGGTGTTTACATCTTTAAGAGTCATAGTGGATGCTGTAAAAGCAATGCCCGCAGTTTCTAACAAGAACAGAGACTATTGGGCAGCACAGCACTGGTTCTGTGTACCTGTTCTTTTAACTGTGCACCTCCCATGGATGTACCTACAGGATATGGTTGCACCTCAGTTAAAATGCCAGCAGAAACACACAGGCTAAAGTGTGAACCCTTGTTATGACCTTGGTGTCCTGGATGCCAATTATGGATACTTCTGTCAATAAAAAAGGAGGATCTACCAGTGTTTATCTGACAATGGTATCACTGCAGTAGCTTTCCTAGGACACATAGGTTTGCATTACAGTAGCTTCTTAGGTTAGTTCTTTTTCACTGGGGGAGGGGGCAGAGGGCTGGGGATGGAGCTCAGGGTCTGTGCTGGATGATTCTTTCTCTAATAGCAGAGGAAAGGAATAGGACCTTTCTGTGGCTTTGAGGCCCTCATTTATGGCATGGGCCAACAAACATATCATATTTCAAAATTCAGAGAAAAAGAAAACAAAAAGGGGAAAAACAATCAAATGATCTTAGGAAATGATCAAATCAAGTCTAAAAATACCTATACTAAAAATACTACTCTGTGTCAATTTCCATTTCTAGTCAAATTTCTTTCTGTTTTGTTTATTTTTCATCATTTTTCTAATTTATAAATTCCTTTCTCTAGTCCAGTTAAAGGACTGTCAATGTATGTATATATAACATATACCAGAAAACAATTATACACAGACATACATAGACAAAGATTTACTGAAGAAGGAAGGAAAGAAGCATCCAAAATATTTTCAGGAATCACTCCCATTAGATTGTTCTTTCCCTTTTTGGAGGTATTGAGGTTTGAACTCAGAGTCTTGCATTTGTTTAGCTGGTGCTCTACCCCTCAAGCCATGCCTTCAGCCCTGATTTTTGCTACTTATCTAAGAGGAGGCTAATAGAATTTTCTGCCCAGGCTGGCCTCATAGTAGGATATTTCATGTCTCAGCCTCCTGAGTGGGTCAAATTGTAGGAATGAGCCACTCCGGAGGACTTTTATTCACTTTTGACTTCTATTATATTCGTACATTGTCTTAAAAGAGATACATATTACTGATCTGTTTGTTAAAGAAATCTGTTTATGAGGGAGTGTCGGTGTCTAGCTTGCTGTGTTCGGTTGCCACCTAACACAGCCTCTGAAGTTCAGCTTTCTTCGGCAGCCCGGCAGTTCCTCGCAGGCGGCCTTTCTCAGTGGCTTCCTCATCACACCACCATTTCCACTCACACTGGAAGAAGGTGAAAGTGAGCCATACCTCTGTCTGAATTCCTGGAACACTATCCGGTTGGGGAAGCCTTGGCGACAGATCCTGATCCCTTCCAGGACGCCATTGCAGCGGAGCTGATCCAGCACGAGGTGTGGGTCCAGTTTTCCAGCCTGATTAAGCAAACAACAATGCTCTAGTTTAATCTTCACCACCAGCTTTCCACACAGAGTGCCTATGTGGCTCACACATACCCGCTTCTCGTGATTGGGAATGATGCAGCGGACAAAGTTTGGGTTGGTGTTCCGGAGAGTGGCCATCAGCTTGGTGAGGGACTCCTTATAGAGTTGCCCCACGGTGCGAAACATGCCCTTCTTGGTTTTATAGGCAGAGCCGAAAGCTGTCTCAGTCATTCCGGTGACCTGATCGAGACCCACAATACGATCCACTGGAGAGAGGAAACAAGGAAGATGAGTGTGAGCCCAACGTGACTTCCCAAGAGAGGGAAAACAGTGAGAGTGCAGCAGCACAAGCTTTGTGAACAAATGATAAGAAGAGCCATATAGGTAAGGCAGTCCGCATATCTACACACTCACTGCACAAGCCGTGAACTAACAGCCACACACTTATATGGCAGGAGATCGCCGTGCTGTGAGCCCCAACACCCCACACCCACAGACGCCCTCTGCCGAGCTACGTTCAGAATCCACTGTGCTAACATTCTGCCCCTGAGGTTTGCAGTTTTTTGGTACATGGAAGATTGCTGGCTGGCATTATTGATACACAAACAGATACTATGAGACATCTCCAAATAGGAAATGGCTCATAAAATAACACAAAAATACGTCACTATAGAAATCTACTCAGGGATTCGTGACCAGAGTTCTCTCTGGCAGGCATTAGATTTTAGTAAGAAAAGTCACTGGAATTTTAGGAACCAATACAGGCAGATTTAGAGTACATCAGCTTGCTTTTGAATAATGTGGGAATTTCAAGCTGTCTGTTTAAAAGCACACATTAGCTGGGCACTGGTGACTCATGCCTATAATCCTAACAAGTCAGGGGGCTGAGAGATCTGAGGATCTTGGTTTGAAGTCAGCCCAGGTATAAACGTTGGTGAGACTATTATCTCCAATGAATCACCAAAAAGCTAGAAGTGTAACTGTGGCACAATGGTAAAGCACCAGCCTTGAGTGAAAAAGCTAAGAGACAACTCCCAGATCCTGTGTTCAAGCCTCATTATTAGCACACACACAAAGGCACATATTCAAGGGCAAAAACACGAAAAGTAGCACGCTTTATTTTCCTACATGGACAATGGTTAAACCTTGCAGACATTCCTCCATTAGTCAAGCAGCTGATATTTTCTTACATTTTCAACACAGACATAACATTTCAATGAGGTTTTATAAACAGTGCACCAGCAACTAGCATTAGTGCATAACCACATTTAGTGCATAATGTGCGCATGCTCTCATTGGAAAAGCTATTAAATGAATGCAACACGCTGCTGAAACTCCTCTGATTCTCATGAAGCATATGGGGGACCTGGCACTGAGTGACAGGCTTTGTGTGCAGAATCTCCATTAGGGTTTTTTTTTTTTTTTTTTTTTTTTGCCAGTCCTGGGCTTAAGCTCAGGGCCTGAGCACTGTCCTTGGATTTTTCTCAAGGCTAGAGCTCTACCACTTGAGCCTTAGCACCACTTCCGACTTTTTCTAAGTATGTGGTACCAAGGAATCGAACCCTGGTATTCGTGCATGCTAGGCAAGCACTCTATCACTAGGCCAAACTCCTGGCCTCAATTGGGGTTTTTGCAGAAGAGAAAGCCATGGACCCCGGGAGGCAAGATACCTATTAGATTAGGCCGATCTGGAATGAAGGTTAAAGAACAAAGAAGAGCCACGTGGCTTCCAGACCCACACATGCAAACTGTGCTACAGCTGTTCCGGTGAGCCTCCAGATGCAAAGGTGGAGTGTCAAAGCTACTCTTTGGGGTTGGACATAGTCTGTCTACCCTCTTTCTTGAGCCTTCAGTTTTTCTCCTCTTTACTCATTCCAGCAAAAATCAGCACCTCCTATGAACAATGCATTTTCCTTGACCCTGTATCTGCTCTGCTCATTTCTTGTTTGGTCTTTGGGCCCAGGTGCTTTCAGGAATACTGGGTTTGAAATCCAGGCCCTGTATATGTTAAACCTTTTTTTTTTTTTTTTTTAAATTTTTGCCCGTCCTGGGCTTGAACTCAGGGCCTGAGCCCTGTCTTTGGGCTTTCTCAAGGCTAGAGCTCTACCACTTGAGCCATAGCACCACTTCTGGCCGTTTCTATGTATGTGGTATCTAGGAATCAAAAGCAGGTCTTTGTGCATGCTAGGCAGGCACTCTACCACTAGGTCACCTGTACATGTTAAGTAGGTGCTCTACCACTGGAATTACTCTGTCAGTCAGAGCCAGTGATTCACACACTCCACATCTTCCCCACTCTCTCCCAGTGTGCAGCAACTGGCCTCCAGCCCATCGCCTCCTTGCTGCCCAGGACATCATGAGCAATTTCACCAGGGCTCATTTCACTTGGCCTTGGTGACTATCGCTTCAGCCTTCTATTTCTTTACTTTTTTTTTTTTTTTAAATTAGGTTCAAGACTGGTACTCAAACTCAGTACCTGATACTTTTGCTCATTGGCTTATTTTCTACCAGCTGAACTCCAGCCAGGGTTGGTTGGTTCATTTGTTAATTTATTCATTCACGGCTGCATTCTAAAACCTCTTTCCACTACTGGCTTTTAAAAACGAACCTTAACTTCCCTGATACTTTATCTGCTTCTAGTTCCATCAGTCTCAATCTGTGGTGACTTCTCTCCCACGTTTCCTACATACATCATGGCACATTCTTGAGACCCAAATTCACTTGAAATCTTTCTGGACTATGTCAAGATACCAGCATAGACACTGGCCTTTTGACTTCCTCAGGCCACATTCTCAGCGAAGTGATGTCACTCAGAACTCTGCATTCACCTAACCACTCTTCAAATCCACAATTCTCTTCCATCAGGAAGTCACAAAGATGTCTCTGCCTTCTAAATACTCTTGTGAAATGCTCAGCCTGCTGGCTTTCACTCTACTTTAAATACCTGCTCCCAGCATTCTGTCAGGCCTTAACATGCTCCACACAGATATGTATAGACATTAAGTACACATAGATTATAAGTAGCAGAAATGCACTGAAAGAAAGGAAAATGACAGTAGAGAATTTTTGGAAGAAGTGTCATTTAATACATGATGGCCTGTCTAATGCCAGTTAGTGGCAGCAGCAGAGTGAGGTTGGGAAAGGGGGCAAGGTCAGTGACAAGGTCAGGCTTCTCAAGACATGATGGCAGAATGAGCAGAGTGAACAGAGGGGCACCAAAGAGAAGGACAGACGAGATTCGAGGCACATTTTGGTGGGAGGATCTACTTGGTTTTAAAATTACTTAAGATATAGAAAGTAAACTAGAATAACTTTTAGAATTCTGTCTTGAACAACTGAGAGGCTGGAGGGTGAGGTCATGGGAAAGGTGGGGGAGAAGTGGGTTTGGGTGTATATGGGGGGCCTGTGAGGCAAGGTGGGGAGACTCTGAGGAGACAGCTGAAGGCTGCAGTCTGCTGCTGAGAAGCCTGAGAAGGACTAAGAATTTGGGGGCTGACAACTGATAGATAACACTGAAAGCTACAGGCCTGGTGAGCTACCAAAAGGGAGATCAAGAATAGATGAGGGCCTGGGATCAAGGCCAGGGAGCCCAGTGGAGGAGGAGCCAAGTTGCCAATAAGGGGACAGACATAATAAAATGGAGACTAGTCTCTACCTCTGCTCCCTGCCTGTTTTTCCTGGTCACTTCCATCTGGAAGCCTAGAGTGACCTCAATTCCTCTCTCAGACCCAGCTGTCTCTTAACTGAACAAGCCAAATTTCACAATGTGTTTTGCTCCATTCCTTTTAGCCACTGCCCTGGTTTGGGCCCTGGCTTCAGCTTCACTTCACCTTCTGCCCTTGCTGTCGGCTTCTTTCCACACACACCTGTGTCTCCGTGTAATGATTAACAGTCATTTCTAAAAGACAAAAAAACTAAGCCTTAGACTCCTGGAATTCCTCCCCTGCCTATCACATATAGTCCAGACATCAGCCTAGCAACAAATTCTGCCCAGAGAGTGAGAAACACCTTCCACCCATGAGCCACTAGGGGTGAAGAGTGGGGTGGGATTTCCCAACAAGGCCAGGAGGCCTGCTTCACAGGGATACAGATATCTGGAACACCTCCAGGTGTCCCTGCTGGCATCTCTCTTGTCTCTTTTCACACACCCGGACTGGATACATTTTCCTGAAGGCACAATGATTTCACACTTCATCCAGTTCTCTCTGCCCGCCCCCTCCAGGCAAACCCTTCATCACTTGTAAGTCTTCATTCCTTTGCTTAAATACTTTGGGGTATTGCAAGGCTCTGGTCCCCACACTGCCTACAATGAATGCTGAAGAGGCCTCCCTGGGGTTCAAATCCCAGTGCTCAAGTCCTGTGCATCTTCTCTGTTCCACTGGGTCTCCCAGAGATCCTGCTCCTGTGGGCTCCTTCTGACTCCTCATCACCAGCTCTGATCACCTTTCAGGGCTAGAGCACAGCGCCCAGCACACTGGAGGAACTCAAAGGTGACCAAATGAACAAATTACCACCGAACAAAAGGAGAAAAAGAGTGCCATGCTTGATTTATAGAGATCCAAGTTTACTGGATCTGATTGTCCTAAGTCAAGCTGTTCTGTAACACCACAGGCTGTACTGTCCAAATTATCAAAATTATAATCATGAATGTGGTCTTCAAATTTAATTTTAATAAGGGCAATCCAAAGCCAAATGTTCGGACTAAAAAAATCATGCTGTGAACTTTAAGTTGTTTTTAAAACTTAAAATTCAGACTTAAATTCCACCAAGGAGCAAAATGGTCTCACGTGTAACAGAGAAACAACTTGGGGAAATTCATTAAATGATTTGGGCCATATGGATTTCAATTAAAAGAAAAAAAAAAATCAATACCCAGAAAAAGTTCCATTTTAGAAGAGGATTTTCTTGTGGAGATGGGTAGAGTGGAAAGCAGAGCAAGGCCAGGAGCACAAACCTAGCAGCAATGTGGAGTGAACTGAGTGGCTTCACTGGGGCCTCATGAGGCTCCTAGCCTCAGTTTCCCTGCCACAGGCTAAGTGCATAGAGCTGGGTTAGAGCTGTGGTGAGCACTGAAATCCGTTGCTTGGGTCCCCTGAAGCCTGCAAAGAATTGAAAGTATTCTTCAATAACAACTTTTATTAATAAGTTGATTATGTTTGTTTCCTTGGGTCAGTGCTGGGGCTTGAACTCAGGGCCTGGGCACTGTCCCCTTAGCTTTTTTTGTTCAAGGCTGATGTTCTAACACTTGACCCACTACTCCACTTTTGGCTTTTTGCTTGTTATTGCCATGGAAGTTTGTATAAGGGATCATCCTATCTAATAGCGGAATTTTTAACTGGCCCTTCTTGCAGAGACAAAGAAGAGAAACATGAGATTTTTATGTTTTCAAAACTTGCCTCCAGGGGCCGGCAGTTTGCCCTAGTGGTAGAGTGCTTGCCTAGCATGCACGAAGACCCAGGTTTGATTCCACAGTACCACATTCATAAAAAGCCGGAAATGGTGCTGAGGCTCAAGTGGTAGAGCTCTAGCCTTGAGAAAGCCCAAGGACAGTGCTCAGGCCCTGAGCTCAAGCCCAGGACTGGCAAAAAAGAAAAAAAAAATCTGCCTCCACCAATATATGAACTGTTAACCTTTCTGAAGTACTAAAGGCAGAACTACAGACATTTACCCTATTAAAATAGTCAGAAGCCAAGAGGGAAGACATGGCTTCACTGTTAATTTACCTCCAGCCAGTGATGGCTAAAGTGATGGTCCACACCCCTCTAGCCTGTGTCAGGCATCAACAGGTTGACACCATTCCACTTTAACACAGACAAAAATGTTATTAACAGTTAAGAACAGATTTGGAAACAAGTCTAACTGCTGTAAGCTCCTAGACACAATCTCAATGTCAGTTTGTCCCTGCAATATCTACACAGTTATTACAAGTTAATGACCATTCTCTAATTTGTTGCAGGAACCAATACCTCACAATAGTTGCTTTTGCATATTGGAGCTTTAAACAAAGGTTCCAGGTAGTTCAGAGGCTGACAAGAGTCATGTGATTTAAGGAGAAAGCAGACTTCCTTACCCCGAGCACTAAGCATTGGGTTGACAACCTGTATGGCATCGCTTCTCCTCTTCTGGAAGCCTTCCACCCTCCCCCACGCGCCTGCAATGCATACATCCTGCCCGTGACTACTTATCAGTTGGACCTGGGCACCCTATAAATAAAAGTGAACTTGCATTAAATGAAATCTAAGGACATGGACATGGACGGAGTGATTTTGCTCTCATAATTACAACAGCTGCAGCAGCTGCGTGCAGAGCAACTGCAACCCTCCCATGCACCAGGTGCAGGTTCCTGAGGCATTCTCCCAGTGCCAAGAGCCACTGTCCCCACCTGACCTCAGCCAGCCCAGCTGCAGGGTGGCCCAATTGCTATTTCTACGTCTCAGTAAGAGTCACGAGAGAAAGGAGAACACACTGCCACAGCCAAAGCTTTCGTCCATCCAAGATGATGACACTTTAATAAAATAGATACGGAAGGAAGAGGTTCTTGAGTTCCATCGGAAACCTGGAGTGTTTCAAATCAGAAAGCTAGGATCCCCCTTTTCTCCCTTCTCCCCTGTACTCATCGTTCCAAGCTTTGGAAGCTTCTCTCTACCACAATCACATGTTTATCCTCGAAAGCTTTAAGTGCTTTATAGGATGAATGGCCGGGGTCCATGCTAGCTTTGTATGATGACCACTTTTCGATGCCACCATTGGTCAGCCTTGTCACAAGCAATCACCACCTGGAGCCCCAGAAACTCCTTCATCCTCTGCATTCTGAGAAGACACTGAAAACACCAATGTCCTGCTTCCACATTTCAGCGCTGTAAATTTCCCTGGAGGCTCTTGAACACAAATGCATACTGAAGGAAGATTTTGCCACAGTAGGAACAGGGCTGTTTCCAAAGACCACTATTTAGCTCATGGTAGATGAGAAGTAGAGACTGAGACTCTTGATACCTGGCTCAGTCAAGGAACACAATCAAATATAGTAGGAGAATAGAACCAGGGCCATGGTGAGAATTTGGTGTGTGTGGTGAGCAAGCTTACTTCTGGCCTGTATATGGGAATGAAGCCATCCTAGAGGGGCTCTCTACTGGATCTTACACGGAACTATCCGGTGGGTCACAGCTCCACAGGAAAGAAATCTGTGCTTCAGGGGATGGAAGGGTCATGGCAGAGGGAAGCTGGGGTGTGTGAAACCTGGGTGTGGGATTGCTGCCCACCCTCTTACCTACCCATTTAGCAATTTCCTTGCACATGCTATGCCTCCCTTGTGCCAGAGGTTGGGAAAACATGAGCAATAACTCGAGCCTGTAATCCTAGCTACTTAGGAGGCTGAGATCTAAGGATCTTAGTTTGAATTAAACCTGCGCAGGAAAGTCTGTGAGACTCTTATCTCCAGTTAGCCAGCAAAATGTTAAAAGTGGAACTGTTGCTCAAGTAGTAGAGTGCCATTTTTTTTTTTTTTTTTGGTGCCAGTTTTGGGGCTTTCTCAAGGCTAGAGCTCCACCACTTGAGCCACAGATCCACTTCTGGCTTTTTTCTATGTATGTGGTACCAAGGAATTGAACCTGGGTCTTCGTGCACTCTACCACTAGGCCAAACTCCCGACCTAGAGTGCCAATCTTTAGTGAAAAAGCTCAGGGACAGCATCAGTTCAGGAGAGAGAGAGAGAGAGAGAGAGAGAGAGAGAGAGAGAGAGAGAGAGACAGACAGACAGACAGACAGACACAGAGACAGACAGACAGACACAGAGAGAGACTGACTCTCATACTCTGGAATTCTCCTACAAGATTAGAAATCCAAAATTTAATATTCATATAACAAATGGAGAATATCCAAAGATCAAACACTAACCTGACAAAGCGTAAGTCCTAGGTAGATTATACTATGATACTAGCCTAGCTTGGCTTCTCCCCTTCCTAGGGATCCCAGCGCCAAAAAGCACTGAGTAAGAAGCGTTCTTCCTTTAGATTTCTACATTTTCGTTCTAGCTTCAACTTCTTTGCACCATCTCCTTTCCCCTCCCACTCTCCCACTCCTTGTTTGCAATCAGAGCTGAGAGCAGGAATCTTGTATTGGATTTTTAATAGGTGCTTTCTTTTCAGTAATCTGTAAATTAACTACTGAGATGGATTCGGATCTCACCATTATCACGTTCCAAAATTTGTAAAGGAAATTTAATTTTCTGTTCCAGTTTCACCAAACAACTGGAAAACTGGAAGTTTCTGTCATATATTGGGCTTTGTGGGCATTCTGCCAGGTTTTTAAAACAGAACTAAGGATTCAGACAGCAAAGCAGACACATCTGGAACTCAATTTCAAATCCAAAGTATAAATGTGAACAACACTCCTGTCTTAGCCTTGAGTTGCACATATCAAGCCTGGAAGACAGCGCTGGGCTCCAGCTGGACGTTCAGACAAGCGTCCCAGTTGTAAACACAGGTGTCATGATGACACCAGTATGCCTGAGGTAAATCCATCATTATTTTGTTCACACGGTGGTAGTGACTTGAAGAGAAAACAACTCTTTGGCATTCCCTAAGGGTTGAAAATTTTAAAGTGACTTGAAAACAGAGGAGATGTCATTTAGCAGGTCAACTCGGAACAAATTTCCCTGGCAGACTGTGTATCAAAATGACATTATTGGAAAAGGTAGTGGCATACCTTTTACTGTGCAATGCTCTAAGTGCTGTGCATAAATAAGAAGCAATGTGTAGGCAGTAGCAATCGATTGTCTGTGCACCCAAACAGTTGCCTTGAAGTAGAATAAAATGGAGCATGAAATGGGAGGTTCATGCAGGCCTATGAGCAAAATGAGAACAGAAACCCACAAATCAACACCCTCCCGCCTCCCAGTGGGCCCTGCCCACCCCAGGCCCCCAAGCTGGTCCTGTGGCAATAAGACCTTTCTGGTCTGGAGGACCTATAGGCTGCATACATTCACCTGGTGGCTCATGAAGACCAGAAACACTGTCATAGAAAGAAGCTCTCTGAATATTCTGAATCTCTAAAGCAGAGAAACAGTGAAAACAGGAAGACAGAAGAGCAAATACACAAACACTTCAGTTAGTGTGAGACACATGTGACATCACAAGTAAACTCTGAAATGGGGCTACAAGAAGTAACTAATGCAGGGCAGATCCCATGCAAATATTACTGTTTAGAAAATCTGCATACTTGGATAACGTTCTTTATAAAGTAAATTTAGACTGGTTTCAAAGGATATTCTCCACTGCAGGTGCAAGCATCATATCATATGATATCGATGTTAAAGAACTACCCAGGAGAGTGCAGAATGGCATTTAAGAGCAATGAGGTACCAGTTAATTCATCTCGCAATCAGTAAACCAAAGAAAGACTGCAATTAAGTTAGAGCATTGATTTTACTGTCAGAAATCCATGCTGTTGGGAGAATTTATCTCCAGGATAGATTTTGGAAACACAATTTACTTCAAATACAAATTACTACAAGATTGGTAACGATCATTAAGGAAAATGAAACTCAGTTCTATTGTAGCAAACTGTTAAAAGAACTTTAAACCCTAAGAAAAATGACCATCTCACTCATGAAAACACCCAAGGAGGCATACTTATACGAAAATGTCATCTTTAGGACTTTTTTTCCTATTGGTTTTATCAAGTGGCAAGAAGTTCTGTGCAGCTGGGACTGAGATTCCAAAAATCTCTTTGCAAAAAGTGGGGCACTATAAATCTCTAGGGCAGGGCTGCCACCTACATGTCTTATTCCTTCTGGTTTGGCTTTGAGAAAATGGTGAAACCCTAACACACACTGCATTTTAACCCCAAATATTTTATGCTGAAAACAGTGTACCCTACCTGTCAGGCAACCATGTACAAGCATCATGTATTCATTTTTGCCTTTACATTTCAATGGCTAAGAATAGAGGAAAATGACATGTTTTGCCAGGGTCATTTTTGTTTTCCTAGGGACAAAGCTCCATGGTCTCAAGAGAACTTGACATCTCAAGTGAGCAGTGATGAGTCAAACCTGGTCCAACTTCTGTGTCTGTAGCTGAACTTTCATATGAAAGTCCCAGTCCTCAAATGGAAACATAAAGTACTGGCTCTCTACCTGCCTCTACCCCTTCATCTTGTGTGACCTGAGGTCCGTTATCACTAAGATTCAATCAACTGTCCACTGAGGCCGATGGGACTTGCTGCTCACAGTGGAATCATCAGGGGAGCAAACAAGGTTGGCTCCAGAGCAGAAGCTGCCAGGGGTCCTAACAACAACGAGAGCATCTGCTGTCCTAACTGGTGGCAGCCACGGTCTGCAGCAAAGCCAGGCCTGACACAGGGCTATGCACACCGTGGAGCCTGAAGGTCAGAACTGCAAACAAAGTGCAGACACACAGGGCTGACTGAAGGAGCTTAGCAAGGCTGTGTGGGCAAATAAATGGCTCTCTTACTTTTCCAGAACCTTGGCCCACTGTTGGTCTGGCACTTTCTATGTGTTCTGGGCCCTGCCCCCTCAGCCCAGATGAGTGAGCTTATGCAGATCTTTTTGCCAGCAGATGTTGCAGGTGTGGCCAGAATGCAAAACACTCCTAAGTTAGTGCTGAAAACATGAAGCCCAGCACTCAGTTTAAACTTTCATCCTTCAATCCAAAAAGTCAATGTTGTCAGGGTGAAATTGATTGGAATATCCTGCACACGTGTAGAAATGAAACAACCAACACCTCTGCACAACTAATGCAAGGTAACTAAAAACAGACAAAAAGAAATTGGTATTGTCTTTGAAGACAAAGACATCTCCCTCCTCCTTTCTGATGTTTTAGCACCCCCAAGAAAGAGTAGGCCATCTTCCATCGCACATCCCTAGTCTCATTCTGTGCCACTCACACCGCACTCATCACGGATTCCCCTGGCACTCAGTGCCACCCCACCTCCACTGTGCTCTCAGACCTGGACAGTGTGATAGAAAGAGGTGCTCAGGGAGCCTGTGCGCACCTGTGTCCTACATCACAATGGAATGGACCCTCTGGAATGGCAATTATGATGACTGATGTCCCCTGCTCTGCTCTCTTTGGGAGCCGTTTCCCACCTGCAGTGAGGACTCCCACTGCTGCTATTTCCTTGTAATGGCCTAAACTCAATCCTGTTTCCTGCTCCATGCTCTCAGTCCCAGCCACACAGTATGGGGCAGCTTTACTCAAAAGGCTTCCCCAAGTCTAGGGCCCAGGCTTCTTTCTTTGCCCTTGGGTAGCACCCTCCATGAAAGCAATCAACGCATGCAACACTGTGCACTCAGGAGCATTTAAAAGAACAAAAATGAAAAGCTCCTGTTTTACATGTTGGAGAGTGAATCATTCTCCCCTTGTCCAATGTGGACGTGTCCCGGGACATATCCAGTCAGCGGGCAGAGCACCGACTCCTGCAGGCTTCCTTCAACGCATGCTTGATGTACACAGACATTCCTGGGATGCTTTTGCTCTAATGGCCTGAACAAAACCCTCTCTTTTCTGAATTCTGTGCTTCTTTCCCTCCATTTCTGAGAAGATAGCCAAATGATTCGGTTTTGAAATGCTACAGAGAAAGCCAAAGGGAGCCAGTCATGAACAAGGCCTGGCCTTTGGGTCAAGGCCTAGGCAGACACAGTTGTGGGGCTGAGATCAGACGATGCAGCCTAAGCCAAGCAAAGAGGTGCAAGAGAAGCAGGATAAAGCTAAAGAGGTGGAAGAGAAGCAGCAGAACTAAACTCTAGGAGGAAATGGTTCCTATTATGTGTAGAGACATGCAGGAGGCTTATTTTCCTGTTGTTAGTAAAGTCTAGTCTACAAGAAACATCACCAAAGTACTCTCCCTGAGATACAAGTATGTGAAAGAACTTGGAGGCCTAATGGAGATAGAAGCAACTGGTTTATATGCAAAGAACTGGAGAGTTCATTTACCAGCCACTGTGTGTGTGTGTGTGTGTGTGTGTGTGTGTGTGTGTGTGTGTGTGTGTGTGTGTGAGAGAGAGAGAGAGAGAGAGAGAGAGAGAGAGAGAGAGAGAGAGAGAGAGAGAGAGAGAGAGAGAGAGAGAGAGAGAGAACTGCACTGTCACAGGGGCCTAAGGCATGGTGTAGCTCTGTAGCTCTTTGTGGCTGAGTTTGGAACGTTTCCCCACTCCCCACTCCATCTGACCAGAGGGCAGATGTCTTTCTCACCCCATCTATTCTCAAAATGGTTAACCTCTGATATCATGGCAGCCCTGCTCTAGGGAAAGAAAGATTTTTAAAAAGAATACACACACACACACACACACACACACACACACACAATGTATTTAAGAAAATCGTAGCTGTTAACTCTAAATGATGCCAGCAATGTTTAATTACAAAACATACTCTTACCATCCTTCCAAAGCTCGGCGACAAATCTGTCTGACGACTGGTGCAGAAGGGTAGCCACGTTGTCGTTCAGGGGGTCCATGTTCTTCATCAGCCACTCGTCTGCTTTGTAGTCCACCTACCCCACACCCGGCCGTGGGGTGAGATGGAGAACAGAAAACCAGACACAAAACTGAAACATCTTAAGCCTGAATCGCTTTCCTCACATCAGCCTGGCTTGCCTCGGAACAGCAGGCATTTGTAATGTACATTATATTTAAGCATATGTAAATAAATGGTTTTCCAACATGAACTTAGGGTGTTGTACTCTCACTTGGCTTTTTTGTTTTTGCTAAAGGCTGGCACTCTACCACTTGAGCTCTAGCTCCCCTTCCAGCTTTTTGGGGGTTGACTCATAGACTTTCCTGCCCTCAGATCTTAGCCTTCTGAATTAGGAAAACAGGTGTGAGCTACCAGTGCTTGGATAAGCATGTGTAAATGTTTATCACTTTTGTGATTCTTTCAAAAATTGCAGCAAAGTCACAAACAGAGAAAGTGCTACGAGCAAGTCTTTTCTAACAGGATTCTTACCTTTCCTGCATAATGTATAATACAAAAATCAGCTTTGTCTTTAAGTTGCCGAGGTTTCTGAAACTTGGAGTGGGAACCTTGCTCTTGAACCAGCTTTTCAACAAAGGTTTTATCCGTGGCTTTAGGGAACCAGCACTCTTCATCCAGAAGGGCCAGCACACCAGGTGGGTTGGCCTAGAAGCAAGAGGCAAGGACAAGGCTTACATGACTCCAGCACCACTAGGTTTAACATTTTAACTCCATGGTCATTAGAGCTGCTTGATAGGAACTAAAGGCCAAACTGTGACAAGTTTATAATTTAAACATGGGATCCTATCAGTTAAGTACAGGTGAGAAAATAAATCAGTAATCTATCCAGTAAACTTTTTTTTTTTTTTTGCCGGTCCTGGGCTTGAGCTCAGGGCCTGAGCACTGTCCTTGGACTTTCTCAAGGCTAGAGCTCTACCACTTGAGCCACATCACCACTTCCGACTTTTTTCTATGTATGTGGTACCGAGGAATCGAACCTGGGTCTTCATGCATGCTAGGCAAGCACTTTAACCACTAGGCCAAACTCCCGGCCCCCTATCTAGTAAACTTTTTACTCTTTTTTATTTTTTTTGGCCAGTCCTGGGCTTGAGCTCAGGGCCTGAGCATTGTCCTTGGGTTTCTCAAGGTTAGAGCTCTACCTCTTGAGCCACAGCACCACTTCTGGCTTTTTTCTATGTATGTGGTACCCAGGAATTGAACCTGGGTCTTCAAACATGCTAGGCAAACACTCTGCCATTAGGCCAAACTCCCGGCCCAACTTTTTACTCTCGAACAGGCCTGGAGCTGTCTTTAAGTCTCCCTGTGCTCAAGGCTACTGCTCTACCACATGAGCCACAGAGCCACCTGCAGGTTTATTCTGAGTGGTTAGTTAGGGATATGAGTCTCACAGACTTTTCTGCCTGGGATGGCTTCAAACTGTGATCTTCAGATCTCAGCTGCCTGAGTAGCTAGGATTACAGGTGTAAGCCATCTGGCCCAGTGAACTTTTAAATGATATGTCACACATACAGAGGCTCCTGAGAACAGCAAATAAAGAAATTGCTGTAAAACCCCAACTGACAGGCTGCTTGACCCTGTACATTCTAAGCAATTTAAGTTTCTGTTTAATTGATGATTAAATCAAATATATCACTTCATGTTTGGTAAAAGTTAAACCTATGATAATAAAAATGACTCATCACTTATATATTAAAAAAAAAATTGGGGCATTTATTTCATGCCAGTTCATTAGGAGTACAATGACAAAAGGCCTGGGTAAATCCAGACTCAGGAAGTAGGTCAGTAGTGATGGCTGTGGGGGTGGGGGGCGGTGGTGAGGGGGCAAGCTGACTGCTAAGGGATAGGAGGGTATTTGTGGGGTGTGGGGGGAGAATTAGAATTAGTGGTGACAGCTTCACAGCTTTATGAATATGTCCAAAACTAAAGAGCTGTAGCCACACAGGGCATATGTTATGGAGTATGAATACACCTTAATTGCTAAATAGAAAATAAATAAATGCCATACAGCTTGCCATTCTCTGGGGTGACTTACTTTTTGGAGGGAATGCCAACATGCAGACAGTGACTACCTACTTGCAGTGTTTCCGGGTCACCATTTATTGCCACCCTGCATTTATATGGGCACATGTGTGACAGAGACTGATGCTGGACCAGTTCTTCTTGAGCTCAGCTTTTGTGAACAGTCCTTTAGAATCCTCTATACTTATTACCAATACTAACTTAAAATGGACGTTACAATTAAGTATGATTTCAACAATGTAATACCATGATCAGAGAGAGGTGAGGGTTGATTGGAACAGCAGTGAAAGTAGAAGCTGAGGGAATCCTGTAGTGAGACTCTCACCCGCTGGCTCCCTCCTCTGAAAGAACCTTTGAGTTTCAGATCAGCTAACATAAAAGGAGAATTGGCATAAGCCAGGATTTTGTGCAGAGTGACAGGCTAACTTGATCTGTTGCTCAAGCATTAAGAAATGAAGCTCTAAATGAATGTTAAGATAATCAAATGTTCTTTTTTTTTCTTCTTCCCCTACCCTATTTTTTACATTTCTAATTCTCTCAAATGAAAATATTCCCAAGGTTCTGACACTGGATCCTAAACTCAAGTGTTTTTTCTTCCTAAGTTGAGTGATTTTGGTGATTTCAGGCTTCAGTCTCAAGATCTCTAGTCCTCATTTGTATTAACTGGGTATTTTAAAAGAGCTGCACACTTATGCATATATGTATGATGTAATTACCTTTATGAGATGCACAAATGTACTTTGTGTGTGTGTGTGTGTGTGTGTGTGTGTGTGTAAAACACTTTTGAACTGATAGGCTGACAGATTCGCCTGACACCACCTACTCCCATGTCAAGCGGAGTCTGGGCTTGTGAAGGATGAGGAAAGCCTGGCTTAATATGGGCAGGTGCGACCAGAGACCACTCTCAATGGTACCACAAGTGGGTATCATTTCACATGCTGTAGTTAAACTTCTTATCATCAATGGTTTTTTTTCTTTCTTTTCCTTTTCCTTTTTTTTTTATTGTCAATCCTGGGGCTTGACCTCAGGGCCTGAGCACTATCCTTGGGCTTTTTTTCTAGGCTAGTGCTCTACCACTTGAGCCACAGCACCACTTCTAGCTTTTTCCATGTATGTGGTACGGAGGAACAACCCAGGTTTTTGTGCATGCTAGGCAAGCACTCTACCATTAGGCAACACTCCCAGTCCTAATAGTTACATTTTTTAAAAAAATCATATTTTTAGCTAGGTGCTGATGATTCACACTTGTAATCCTAGCTATACAGAAGGCTGAGATCTGAGGATCATGGTTCAAAACGAGCCTGGACTGGAAATTCTGTGAGACTCTCATCTCTAATTAACCACCAGTAAGCAGAAAATGGTACTACGGCTCAAAGTGGTAGAACATTACCCTTGAGCAAAAAGAGTTCAGGGATAGCATCCAAGCACTGAGTTCAAGCCTCAGGACCAACAAAAAACAAAATCATTTCGTATTTCTATGTGTAAGTAGAGTAATCCTAAACTGAGGTAAGTAGTTAGTTAGCAGTAGACCTTGCTGCTTCCATCCCCTTTCTTAAGCAGTCTCTGCCTTATATAAAGATAACAAAGATAGGGAACAGAGAGATATTTTCCAAGTTTTAAGGGAAGAGCCTAGAAGTACCAGTGAGTGTTAGGAGGGTAGGAGGGAAGATGAAGAAGAAAAGAGGAACAGAGGCAAGAAGGGAGGGAAAAAAGGAAAGAATTCAATTATGCACTGTCCAGAAATTTCTAGGTATAAGTCCTATCTCCCCTAGTCCAGTACTGCAATTTATCTCAGGGCCTATGCACTATCCCTTAGCTTGTTCACTCAAGGCTGGTGCTCTACCATTTAAACCACAGATCCACGTCTGGCTTTCTGGTGGTTAATTAGAGAAGTCTCACAAATTTTCTTGCTCAAGGTGCCTCAAACCACAGTCCTCAGATCTCACTCAACTTTCTTAATAGCCAGGATTACAGGCCTGAGCCACTGGTCTTGGGCAGAAAATAATTTCTGATATTTTCTAAGATGGTTCCCTAAAAATGTATCTGCCAAAGAACCACCTGCCCCCAAAACTAACACTGAAGCTAATCTCCCCAACTAAAAACTAGACTTACAAGAGCAATCTTTACTTATTTCAGAAACAGACATGTTTGGTTCTTAGTTAAATAACTATTCCAAGAAAGGTGACTGATGGGGGTCCACACCTGTTTACAGGTGTGTGCTGACAGCTCGCTGTAATCTCTGCTCCACACCAGGGCAGGACAAAGGTATTGTATCCGAGTTCCACCTTCCCGGCCAATGTACACTAGAAAATTAATACCAAGCTTAAGGTTCTGTCTGAAGGAGATGGGAAGCCAGACAGGGAGGACACTCACAGGTCTCTCGATGAGGTCGATGCAGGGCTGCAGGTCCAGGCCGAAGTCGATGAAGTTCCACTCGATGCCCTCGCGCTGGTACTCCTCCTGCTCCAGGATGAACATGGTGTGGTTGAACAGCTGCTGCAGCTTCTCGTTGGTGTAGTTGATGCACAGCTGCTCGAAGGAGTTCAGCTACGTATGTCCAGTCATTGTCCAAACAGCGGGGAGGGGAAGGAATGCAGGAACAGTTAGCCCTCACTAACAATGACGCTAGGTATCGATGACATGATTGGTTTTATCCAATGTTAATGGCTGAGGGAGGGCTCTCTCAATTCACATTGTTGAATTACAAAAACATAAAATAGTATGTTAACTCAATAAACTGCCAATAAGACGCGTCAGTTCTTCTTAGTGAGCTGTCAGGGAGTAGAGATGAAGAAAAATATATGACAGAAAGTGAGAAAAAGGGGGCCGGGAGTTTGGCCTAGTGGTTAAAGTGCTTGCCTAGCATGCATGAAGACCCGGGTTCGATTCCTCGGTACCACATACATAGAAAAAAGCCAGAAGTGGTGCTGAGGCTCAAGTGGTAGAGCTCTAGCCTTGAGAAAGTCCAAGGACAGTGCTCAGGCTCTGAGCTCAAGCCCAGGACTGGCAAAAAAAAAAAAAAAAGAAAGTGAGAAAAAGAAGAGAGACTTGGAAAGGACAGAGCGTGGAGGCGACCAAGTGTCCAGGGGCTGTGAAGAACCTACAGAATACCTCAATCTTGTCCATTCTTGCTCTTTCTGGAGGCTGTAGACTCAAATCTGGGAAAGAATTGATTAAGAAGCATCTTTACCTCACAGGATTCCTTCTTTGAGCTCAGCCCAACCTGATACAGAATGTGTTTGGCACCTGTGAGACTCCAGATTGCTCTTTTTGGTCAGTCATGGGACTTGAACTCTAGGCCTGGGCACTATTTCTTGTGATTCTTCTGGAAAGTCTATGCATGTACAAATAAGTGTGTAATCTAGATTTTTTTGCGGGGGGAGAGAATCAGTTGTGGGGCTTGAACTTGGGGCCTGGGCATTGTCGCTGAGCTCTTCATCTCAAAGCTATCGCTCTACCACTTGAAACATAGCGCCACTTCCAGTTTTCTGGTAGTTAATAAGAGTCTCACAGACTTTTTGTGTCGGGGCTGGCTTTAAACCTCCATCCTCAGATCTCAGTCTCCTAAGTATCTAGGGTGACAGGTGTGGGCCATCAGCGCTCGGCTTCCAGATTGCTTTTCTAAGTCAGCCCATCCCTATCAAATGCCTGATCTTTGTCAATGCAGTACCCTTAATCAGTGAGTCTGAGCATCTTTCTGTTCCCGTTCCCTGAACTCTGCCCATTTTTCTATAGTGCTCCTGAGTGGATGATGGGATGGATGAATTAATGTGTCCTTTTGTTAAAGTAACAAAAATCACCCTGTATACCGTAAGTGCATAACCCTCACTCTGATGGTGGCTGTTCACATGAATAGTGTATACCCATAAATAACCCCTTTCATTATAAAAAGTGACTTGCAATTAGAGATGATTCAGTTTCTAAGGGATACACTCATGTCCTGGAAAGTCCTTACAAACTACTATGCTATGTCTTAAAACTAGGTTATACTGGGAGGGCGGAAGTAGGGGGATGGAACTGTGGTGTTTCTTGCTAAGCACATAGGGTATATCAGGGAAATATTTAGTTAAACACTCTGCTTATTTATGTTAATGTAAATAGATTTGGCTGAGCCTTAGGATCATGTCATGCCCCGATTAGAAAGGAGTATGTGATTTTTTTCCATCTTTTTAAAACTTAAATTTATTTATTATAAAGGTGATGTACAGAGGGATTACAATTACACATGTCAGGTAATAAGTTATGTGTTTATCTTTTTTTGTTTGTTTTTTATGGATATTAGTTAAAAAGGATAACCAGATAAAAAGAATGGATGGGTACACACACACACACACACACACACACACACACACACACACACGTTATATACATAGTAATAGTAGTAACCAACCATAATATATTTGGTGGAAGCTGAGAAAATCCTCACTTTTTTGAGGTAACATACTCCTGCTTCCCATTTCAATTATTTTGTTTATCTGTTCACCATTATTAGTTTGTGTATTTAGCAGTATTAAACTTGGGGCCTCATACATAGTGCTTTCAGCTTTCCCTCACTTTTAATTTTTTTATTAAAGAATTCATTAACATTGATTTTTACATCATATCTCAAATGACGTGTTTAACAAACAAGTATTCAAGAAGGGAATCTCTATATACAACCACTGGCACTTAAATTTTAGAACACAATTAAAATTAGGCTGAGGGTTTATATATCATAGATACATATTAATCTATGTAATAAAACATTATGTCTATAGAGTCATAAATTTTTATGCCTATGCAGTGTGTTTATATTTCCAATACCATGGCCATAGCATTGGGTATGCAAATATTGAGTCATCGCTCTTGTACTGTTTGGATCTAATAGCCACATATTAAGGATACCATGCGCCTTTTGTTCCTTTGGTCTTGACTTGTCTCACTCAACATGATTCGCTCTAGATTCATCCACTTCCCTGCAAATGCCATTATTTTATCTTGTCTGTTGGCTATGTAGAATTTTGTTGTGTGTGTGTATACACACACATATATATATACACATGTGATATATATCACATCACATCACATTTTCTGTATCCATTCATCTGCAGTAGGGCATCTGGATTGTTTCCATCGCCTGGCTATTGTGAATAGTGCAGAGATGAACATAGCTGAGCAGGTGACCTTATCATATTCTGGGTTATGATGTTCAGGGTAGATGCCCAGAAGAGGTATGGCGGGATTGTAGGGAAGATCGATTTTCAGTTCTTTAAGAATCTGCTTTCCAGAGTGGCCGAACTTGCTTACAATCCCACAAGCAGTGCAGTAGGGTTCCTTTTTCTCCACAATCCTGCCAGCATCTGTCATTGTCTTGAGTTCAGAATCTTGGCCATTCTGATTGGGGTAAGGTGATATCTTAGGTTTGTTTTTATTTGCATTTCCTTCATGACCATGGATGATGAGCATTTTCTCGTATGTTTTTCTGCCATTTTAACCTCTTCTTTTGATAAGTGTCTCTCTTTAGTTCCCTTGCCCATTTAGTGATTGGTTTGTTGGGTTTGGGGGGGGCAATTAATTTCTTGAATTCCCTGTAGATACTGGATATTAAGCATTTGTCTGATGTATTATTGGTAAATATCTTTTCCCGGTTGGTTGGTGTCTTTCTATGTTAGTAGCTATGTTTTTATCTGTGCAGAAACTTTTTATTTGTAGGTAGTCCCATTTTATCGAGTCTCTCTCCAATCTGTTGTGACCCTGGGACTCTGTTCAGGAAGTTTTTGCCTGTGCCTATGAGTTCCAGTGTCTCTCTCCAACTTTATCGTGTAGCAGTTTCAAGGTTTCCGGTTTGACATTGAGGTCTTTGATCCATTTTGAGTTAATGCTTGTGCATGGCGAAAGGCTAGGGTCAATTTTTAGTTTTCTGGATGTGGCTGCCCAGTTTTGCCAGCACCAATAATTGAATAGGTTGTGTTTATTCCACTGTATATCTTTGGCTCCTTTGTGAAATACAAGTTAACTATGGGTACATGGTTTTATTTCTGGATCTTCTATTCTGTTCCATTGATCTTCTGGTCTATTTTTGTGCCAGTACCATGCTGTTTTTGTTATTATGGCTCTATAGTAGAGTTTGAAGTCTGGTATTGTAATACCACCAACATTGCTCTTTTTGCTTAGAATTGTTTTTGCTATTCTAGGTCTTTTCTTGTACCATATGAACCTTTGGATTATACCTTCTATTTCAGTAAAGAATGTCTTTGGGATTTTAATGGGGATTGCACTGAATTTGTATATCAATTTTGGCAGTATGGCCATTTTTACTGTATTGGTTCTCCTTACCCACGAGCATGGGATATCTTTACATTTCTTGGTATGCTCTTTAATTTCTTTTGTTAGGCTTTTATAGTTTTCATTAAAGAATTCCTTTACATCTTTGGTTAAGTTAATTCCTAAGTATTTTATTCTTTTGGGGGCTATTGCAAATGGGATCATTTTCTTGATTTAAAAAAATATACCTGTCTTTCATATTAACTATATATATATATATATATATATTTTTTTTTTTTTTTTTGGCCAGTCCTGGGCTTGAGCTCAGGGCCTGAGCACTGTCCTTGGACTTTCTCAAGGCTAGAGCTCTACCACTTGAGCCTCAGCACCACTTCCGGCTTTTTTCTATGTATGTGGTACCGAGGAATCGAACCTGGGTCTTCATGCATGCTAGGCAAGCACTTTAACCACTAGGCCAAACTCCCGGTCCCTCATATTAACTATATTTTAAAATAATTTTTTTAGTGTGTGTGGGGGGGGGTGCTGGAGCTTGAACCGAGTCTCACGTACTTTACCACTTAGCTACATCCCTAGCCCAACGTGACTGGATGTTTTATTTAGGCAGTACTGGAATCTGAACTTTGGGGTTCATGCTGTCTAGCCAAGTTCTCTACCATTTGAGTTATACCCCTAACCCAGCAACTGACTTTTTAAGAAAACTGGTAATGCATGGTATAAAATCTGAAATGGACAAAGAGCCACACTAAAGTCAGTCTTGCCTCAGTCTCACACATTTGCCTATGATCACCTGTGTCACTTATTTCTGGAAATAGTCTATGCATGTACAAATAAGTATATAATCTAGAATTTTTATGGGAGGGGAGGAGGCTCAGTTGTGGAGTTGAACTTGGGGCCTGGGCGCTGTCCCAGAGCTCTTTTTGCTTAAGGCTCACAC
Source organism: Megascapheus bottae (assembly GCF_031878675.1). Lineage (NCBI taxonomy): Eukaryota > Metazoa > Chordata > Mammalia > Rodentia > Geomyidae > Megascapheus > Megascapheus bottae. The sequence continues at coordinate 10,745,421 of NC_143525.1, read as the reverse complement.
TCTACCACTTCGAGCCACACTACCACTTCTGGTTTTCTGGTGGTTAGATGGAGATAAAAGTCACATGGACTTTCTAGCCAAGGCTAGAACTGATTGGAAAGACCCACCTTTAATTTTAGGAAATTCAAACAATTTCAAAGTAATTTTAGAAAATGTTACTCTCTCAAAGTTCTTAAAAGATTTTAAAGAAATATGTGAAATGTACAGACAAGTCCTGGAAAGATTACACTTCCATGGTATTACATTTACTTGTTGAGAACAGAGTATTACTCCTTGTTTTTTTGTTTTTTTTTTTGACCATATGAGACATGAACTATATGGTAATAGTTCAACTATCGTGGTGATATATTACAGCATTTTTTTAGCATTGCAATGGCAGGCTATGTAGATAAAGATGGTTAATGTCAGAGATGTTTTAGTTTTTATGAGGACAGAGACAACATTCGAAAGGGGTTCATTTTAAAACTAAGGCAATTTAGTACCCTCTAGTAGCTAAAGTAACAGATGGGTCACAAGAGGTAGTAAGTTAATATTTTTATTTGCTATATAGTCTACTAAAGAAGAATGACAAACTACCTTGAAATGTGGTTTCTACTTGCATCTAAGTTAAAAAGATACTGATTTTTAGAAACAACATTCTATCAGCTTCTCCACACATCTGCAGCAAGAATGTGACCCCAGACCTCTGTATGTCTCCATGGTGAGTGTTTGGGACTAGATGCATGGTGCGACGTATGTAACCTTATAGGACACACACAACCTCAGTGCAGCACCTGTGCCTGGCCGCCCTCACTCTGCCCCTGCTCTGCCACTTGGTCTTCTTCACGATGTTACCTCTACTTCGAACCCATATTACCCTCCATGTCTTTGACTCCCATCCCTCCTTGTTCAGCTATGTTTAGACATCCTGGCTTGCCAGCAGTTCCTATGCTTTTGACAAATATTTTCTCATATAGAGGCAACTGGATTCCTACTTGCACCAGGAGGGCATTCTGAAGGTGACAGCCTTTCACTGGATTACTCACACACTTGCTGGTGAAACTGAGAAGCCATTATTTGCCTTAATTGTTTCACTCTACTAGAGTGGCCAGTATTATATCTATTTGTTATCACATTCCTAGCATCTGGAACCAGACCCGATTCATAATGAGCCTGAACATTTGTTAAAGAACAAACAACAGTGAAGAAGAGAAGAGAAGGGAGGGAGAGAAGGAGAAATACCTCGAAAATCTCAAATCCAGCAATATCCAGGATTCCAATGAAAGATGCTCCCTGTCGTTTGGTCCTATCCAGAGCTTTATTGATACGGTGAACGAGCCAGCGGAAGAGCCGCTCATAGGTAGCCTTCGCCAATGCTTCTACTGCAAAATCTGCCTACAATTAGATAACATTAACCTTACATCCTGGAAATAAACTCAAAGAAGCATTAGTGGCTGTCATATAGAGTTGAATGTTACATAGTGTCAAAAAAAACCAAACCCTAAAATGACATCTATTGCTCAATTACATTTCAGTTTTACACATTAATATAGTATTAATACCATTAAATGACAATGGGATAATGACTTTGTGGGGCAAGGGGGGGGGAAGGGCAAAGATGCCCAGGAGAACTAACCTCCTCTCTTGGCCCTAGCTTGGTCAGCTGGCACTTTGCCACAGAAAAAAATCACCTTCTAATCTTCTTGGTCAAAGCCACTAGTATACTTCTTAAAGCTGTCCATAGCTAAACAGGAACTGTAAGCCCTCCGCTCTTGCTGATTGGCCACTCAACATAGGGATAAGGGAGATGAGCAAAGGCCTCTCTGCTGGTTCGGCCCTTAAAGTACTCATTTGTCAGTTGGGTTGTTGGTCCATACTTGGGAAAACCTGATGTTGCAAATTTACTTTAAATATGTTAGAGGGAAAAAATTATTCATTTACCACCAAGATACATCCATATGTTCGAATTTTATGGATTCAGTCTGTTACATGGCAAATAGAGTATCAAATGACTGTCGTTTATCACTTCAACATGGGTGCAATTAAAAAGGTAACATTGAACTTACTTGTTCTTTGGTCTGGGCTTTCTGCACATAGTCTCGGCCCACCTTGATTCGGGGGGTGAGGATAGCCCGAGTAAACTCCATCACATTCATCCCAAGTAGGTGGCAGAGCTTCTGTGCAACTGAAGCAGAAAAGTCCCTCGTATACTACACATCTACTCACGATCAAATCATAACACTCAACAGACATTTGAAACAAACCCTAGTTACCATTCAGCTACACAAAGGAAAAAAGAAAAGGCTTGAAGTTGAACAGAGTGTTATGCCAGATAAAAAATACCTTCCAAGCTGGGCGCAGTGGCTCACACCTGTAATCCTAGCTACTCAGGAGGCTGAGATCTGAGGACCAAGGTTCAAAGCCAGCCTGGGCACAAAAAGACCTGAGACTCTTATCTCCAATTAACCTCTGGAAAATAGGAAATGGGGCTAAGCTCAAGGGTAAGGTGGTATTCTTGAGCTGAAGAGCTCAGAGACAGCACCCAGGCCAAGTTAAAGCCCCATGACCTTCCAGGGAGGGGGTGGGGGAAGGGAAACGGGGACAAAAACATGAGAAGGGGTATCAATGTGTGAGAAGTAATGCACCTATACCTGACAAATGTAACTAATCTCTCTATACATTATCCTGACCAAAAAAAAAAAAAAAATCTTCCACTTCTTACGGATGAACAACATGCCTATTCTCAAGCTAAGAGAGGTCAAGTCAGTATCTGTCCCTACAAGTATATTCTGATCCTCATCTGCCCATGGGATATTATATTTTTTGTTGATCTTGGGCCTTGAACCTGGGTCTTTATGCATGCTAGGCAAGCACTCTACCACTAGGCCAGTCCCTAAGCGTTTTTTGCTCAAGGCCAGTGCTCTACCACTTTGAGGCAAAGCTCTACTTCTGGGTTTCTAGTGGTTAAGTGGAGATAACAGTCTCACAGACGTTCTTGCCCAGGCTGGCTTCAAATTGTGATCCTCAGATCTTAGCTAGGATTATAGACACGAGCCACTAGTGCCTGGTGGGATATTGTATTTTATATCCACATTATACTAATACATAGTAATCTTAGATGGCTCTATCTAAAGTTACACTTACAACCACATAAGAGCTCTATGAAGACAAAAGTCCACGTACAATCTCACTTCTCTGACTCAAAGATGCACAGAAGACTCCTGAAGGTCAGAAGCACTAGGATAATGAGCTAGGACAAATGTGATCCGGAAATGGTGACCATGACCATGCAGGGAAGCTAGGCAAGTCCTTACAAGCACCACACTGAGTAAAAGGGTTAGCAAGTTGGTTATTTAAAAGAATGACTACTTGAAGGGTAGGTGATGTGACTTAAGTCCACTTTGACAGGCTTGTGGGACACAGTGGCTGTCCCAGGAAGCAGAGGTGACCTGGGGGGAGGGGACAAACATTCAGAACAGCAGAGGGGACTCCAAACCAATAGAGAAGCAAGCAAGACCTTAGCAAGACCTTATCTTGGATAAGGTCTCATTAGATAGCCAAGGTGGCCTGGAATTCACTATTCTCCTGCCTCTGTCTTCTGAGTGCTGGGATTACAGTTGGCATTGTCATATTTAGTAAAAAAAAAAATACTGTTTTGAGCCAGGCCCTAGTAGCTCATGCCTGTAATCCTAGCTACTCAGGAGGCTGAGATCTGAGGATCTCGGTTCAAAGCCAGCTAGGGCAGAAAGTCTGTGAGTCTCTTATCTCCAGTTAATGACCAGAAAAACCAGAAGTGGAGCTGTGGCTCAAGTAGTAGAGCACTAGCCTTGAGCTGAAGAAGAGCTCAGGGACAGCACCCAGGCCCAGAGTTCAAGCTCCACGACTACCAAAACAAACAAAAAAACCCCACTTTGGTTTGCAAACTTTTTGTTCCTAACATCAATTTAAATCCTCCCCCTTCCCTACCCCCTTTTCTTGTTCTGACTTTTTTGTGTGAGTCCTGGGGCTTAAACATGAGGGCCTGAGCCTTTTGGCTTTGAAATATGATCCTCAGATCCCAGTCTCCTGAGTAGCTAGGATTACAGGTGCGATCCACTGGTGTACAGCTTAAATCTATTTTTAACATTTAAAAACAGGAAGATTTCTTATCAAAATATAATTTCCAACTTTCTTTGAAACACTAGACTTATTTTCCTGACAAGGTTGAAACTGGTGAGGCCTGAGGAACTATAGCTTTCTTCCAGACAAGCTGCATGGTCTCCTGCAGCTGAGTTCCTGTCTTTTCTATTTCTCCTAAGACAATGGCCACTGCTGTCCTCTGTCCTCCACTGTTCTTCCTTCAGCTAGGGTACTGGGTTGGCCATTTTGATCAAGAGTTCCTTGGGGACAGCAGATGAATGAATAAAGAAAATGTAATATACATATATATGTATATGTATATACACAATAGAATATTATATAGCCATAAAGAAAAACAAAATCCTGTCATCTGCAAGAAAATGGGTGAAAATGGAGTGAGGCATGCCATCTCTAAAAATCAGATTGTTCATATCTGGAAGCTAGCCCTGGAAGACAAGCATATTCATGGACATGAATACACACACACAATGTATATATACACACACATATGTATACATACTTTTATGCTTATATACATACCATGTGTGTATATATACACACACATACTTTGGATGTATATGAATAAATACTTAGTATAATACTAAGGGACCACTTAGGAGAAGAGGAAAAGGAAAAACAGAGGGTGGATAATTCTGCAATGCATTGCAATTACATATGAAAACCGCATAAAGAACCTTAATGAAAATTGTTGATTGCTGAGGGAGTGGTTGGCTCATGCCTGTAATCCTAGCTACTCAGGAGGCTGGAATCTGAGGACTGTGGTTCAAAGTCAGGAAAGTTCATGGGACTCTTATTTCCAATAAACTATGTAAAAAAGAAAAGAGCTAGAAGTGGTGCTGTGGCTCAGTGGTAGAGTGAATGAAAAAGCTCAGGGACAGAGCCCAGGCCAAGAGTTCAAGCACTATGACCCACAAAACAAAGCAATTGATCAATAGAAGGTTGGAAGGAGAAGAGAAAGGCTCTGTTGGATGGAGTGGATACTAGCAGGTGGAGGCTGAGCTAACAGAGGGTAAATAAGGATGAATATGGTCAAAGGAGATTCAGCATATGAACACAGAATAATAAGACCTGTGGAAATTGTTTTAGACAGACCTAAGGGAGCAGGGAGAGTGGTAGAGGTGTAAGACGGATTGGAATACATTGCAAACGTGTGGAAATTATCACAAGGAAAGGCCTGTATCTTCGAGTAACTAATGCATGCTAACTTAAAAACTCCTGGAGAGTTGGGTGCCAATGGCTCACACCTGTAATCCTACCTACTCAGGAGACTGAGATATGAGGATTGTGATTTGAAACCAGCCCATGCAGGGAAGGATGTAAGACTGTTATCTCTTAACTACCAAAGAGCCGAAAGCGGAGCTGTGACTCCAGTGGGAGAGCACTAGTTTTGAGACAAAAAGCTCAGGGACAGTGCCCAGGCCCTGAGTGCAAACTGTAGGACCAGCACAAAACACAACACATTTCTGGGGAAGTGTGAGATGCTGCCATGTATTCTTGGAGAGTATGACAGGCCACAGAAATAGAAATAAAATCAGTATTCATCGGCTTACCTGTATTTTCTGGCATGGAAGCTTGATCCGTATTTCTCTCCTTTTTGAAAGAAATATTTCCAAACTGTAGCACTGAAGATACAACTTTAAGCATTGCTTCATTTTGAAAGGGGAAAAAAAAAAAGAAAAAAAATCCATCAAAAAAGTAATAGATACATTTTCATACTTTGTGTTAAACATTAGCTCTATCAAACTCCATGAATTTCCTAAAATTAAAGGTGGGTCTTTCCAATCAGTTCTAGCCTAGCTAATTTACCCCCAATTCATACACTCATGAGAGGGAAGGCGAGTCTCAGGGGAGTCACACGTACACAGAATCTCCTCGTGGGAGAAGCCCATTATGTGCATGGCTTCCATAGTCTCCTGAAAGTTATCCTTGTCCTGCTGGCCAGGAATGGGAATGTAGCCATTGGAGAGAAATCTGTAGTTACTAAATCCTTCAAGGAGTAAATCCGCTGGAAGGAAACAGAAGAGAATACAATTTAACAGAAGAAAGTGCCTAAGTATCAAGACATCACAGGACATAGGCTCTTCCACGCAAGTCCTTCCCAGCAGGTACATTTCCTGGTTAGTACTGTCCTGTAAACCCATAAACATATACGACTTCCCCCCAACCTGTACCGGAAAAAGGAAAGGAGGGAACAATGCAAAAATCTCAGCAGGAGTTTTTAGAACTGTGCTCTGAACAATATGATAATTCATTGGAAGTTGGATGGCTGGGAAGTGACTCAGTTTTCCAGGAAGCTTTATTCTAGATTTAAATGGTCATCTTCTGAAGGAAAGCTTTTAAACTCATTCTCTGCATTTCTATCCTACCCCCCAGCTTCCCTGGGTGGTTCTGGGGCTTGAACTAAGGACCTGAGCACGTCCCTGAACTTTTGAGCTCAAGGCTGGTGTGATACCACTGGAGCCAGAACTCCATTTTTGGTTGTTGTTGTTGGGGTTTTTTTTGGTGGTTAATTGGAAATGAGTCTTGTGAACTTTCCTGCCTGCCTGACTTCAAACTGTGATCCTCAGGTCTCAGCCTCCTGAGTAGCAACCAGTGGCCTGGCTGTGTATCCCTTAGTAAGTGTTCTGTATCAAACATCCCGAGGTCTGTATGTAAGCTTCCATGAACATAAGAAAGACAGGACGTAGAACGTCTGGGTGCAGACAAGCAAGTCTGAGCCTGTAAAGGCCTTCAAGTACTTTCTCTAAGCTGATTTGTGAGGCTAGGGGAACAAACTGAGGACTTCATGCATTCAAGCATGAGCTCTGCCACTGAATTCCCAGCTCGCAAGCCACTGTGTACATTGTATTGCTGCCTTGCCATTAGGGATGGCACCAGTAACTATTTACTCTTCCGACAAAAATGCACACTGATGCACAAAGATGTTATCAAATAGATGGGGTGATTTGTCCCTAGGACAGATGCACACATGTACACCCAGCTTTCCCCTTAGAAAACTCTCTTGTTGTGCTGTTTCCATGGTCTCTCCTTTCTCCAATTCTTACTGACAGCATTTCTGACTTGCGTTAGGAATTGTCTGCGTTCCTATTTATTCCATGTTAACATAATATCCTAGTTATGGTGCCCTCCACCGCAAAATTTAAGGATTTTTATTCTCTTCATATTGCATAATCTTGACTTTTCAGTCCTTCCCTAGGAATTGCTGTTTGTTGCTTAGTATTTTCCCCTACAGGTCTTTCTCTAATTTCTGGGCTCAATGAGTTCACAGATGCATGTGAGTAACTAAGGCCCATATTCCATGAAACACTATGTATGTGTCTGCTGTCAAAACCAGATAGTAACCACATAAACAATACAGGATTGGGGCTCAGGAGAGACGGGGGAACTGGAAGTCATGTTTTTTCTCCATTATTCTTTTTTTTTTCACTTTGATATCACTTTATTTCCTCTTGATAAATTTATCTTTAATGTTTTTTTATTTAAAGAATTTAATAACATTGATTTTTACATGTTTCAAATGATATGTTTAACAAATAAGTGTTCAAGAATCTCTCCATTATTCTTTATTCAGCAAAACTCTCATCCTGATTAGAAGAATGCTTTGTCCCTTGCCCAGCTCAGCTCTTCCAAGCCTGTGACTCATGATAATCCAACAAATATACCATCAGTTCTTCCTTTTCTGTCCTTCCCCTCTCTCCTCCTTCCCTCTGTCCCTCTCTTTCTCTTTCTCTCCCTCCCTCCCCCTCTCTTTCTTCTTGGTACTGGTCCTGGAGCTTTAATTACAGGGGTGAACCACTGGAACCTGGCACCAGACTTTCTATAAGAGTGAGACCATTTATACATTTACTTACAAATCTAGGAAGATAAGTCTTTTATTCTACTACTTTATTCAGTAATTTTTTTTCTTACTTTTCCATCTACAAATGTTGAAACAGAATTTGATAAAAATGTACCATTTGTCTTTGAACCTATATTTTTGTAAAACAACAACAACAACAACAAAAAACACCAAAACCCAAAAAACAAAGTTCAAAAGCTAAAATGACACTCACATACTTGCCATTCCAAGTACTTTCCCTGTGGTCTAGAATTTCAATTCCATGTTCATTCTCATGGTTTAATAGCTGGATATGTGGGGCCTGTGTGTGTCCATGTGCACGTGGGCATGCACATGCGCGTGTGTAAAACTGTTCTCCATCAGTGAAACCTACAATATTACACAAAGCTCCTCAGCGGAATGAGAAGAGTAAAAGGCCTGATCACTTACACTTAAGGTGTTCTCCAGCTCCAGACAATAGCTGGTAAAAGATATGAAAAGTACGCTCATCCTTTGCCTGACGAACAGCACGAGACTTTTCCAGAAGGTCTGAGCAGAGATGCTTAAGGAATAACTACTACAAGGAGTCTTCGTTCTACACAAACTGAATTTGAAAAAATGTCTTCTTTCATAGATCTACGTCAGCTATGCTAGAGCAAACCCTTCTAAAGCATTGTATGTGAGAAAAAATAAAAAACAAAACATATGCAACTTACGTTCCTTAGCTATCCAGTGTCACTGGGCTGGGAGAGAGGAAGGAAGGAAAGAAGGAAGGAAGGGAGGGAAGGAGGGAGAGAAGAAGGAAGGAAGGAAGGAAGGAAGGAAGGAAGGAAGGAAGGAAGGAAGGAGGGAAGCAATGGCTGTAGTGGTGGATAATACTCATCAACCGTCCTTCTCTGGGACCCTACCTCCCCAGGCCTATAGGCTGTGGCTGACTCCAAAATCAAATGACAATATTCATTCTACTCTGGAGGTGGCTGGAAGTGCTTGCACGTCCGGAAATGGGCGTGCCACCCTACAGAGCCACTCTTGAGGCTAGGGAGAGCTTTATTAAATTATTATTTGGGGTTGTACAACGATGAGAAAGGATACATGTTTCAATATTGGCCCCAACGATGTAGCCAGTTACATCAAAGTTGATTCGAATGAACTTGCCCTGGAAATAAATTAAAAAGAGAAAATTAAAAATAAGTAAATAAGGATATAGAGCATCTGATTATCATAATCACATAATAAGACTATGTGCTCTGATAAGTATGTATAAAGTGGCTACAAAAATAGTTCTTTGACACTATCTCAAATACATAGAGTGAAAGGCCTCAATATCTATAAAAAAAAATCAGGAAGGTATACTACATTTCTTGGACTAAGGTATTTAACAAAAGGAAAGTAAGAAACCCAACACTTAGAACTTAAACTTTAAAAGCTCTTCTAAATAATCTGATACAAGAGATTTTTAACATTTTTAAAGGAATACTACATCCTGTTTTGTACTGATAAGATTTGAAATGGGAACATCTAGATTTCAAACCCATTCAGGGGAAAAATAAATGAACACAAAATGCAGCTAGACCATTAGTCATAAAAAGTAACAAAACAGAATTACTTCTTTAAAATGATGGATTGGTTTTATAAAAGAGTTTTGAAAAATTTTAAAAGACTATTTGATTCCATTATACCATATAATTGTCTTCAAGAAAAGAGAAAATAGTAATTATTTCATAGTTCATTTATAAAGTTATAACACTGAGCTCCCAAATTGGTAAAGATAGCATTAAAAGGGGAAAACAGAATAAACACAAATAGGGTTATGGCTTACTTGTACATACAAAGGGCCAAATTAGATACTTTAAAAACAAATAAGCAACAAAACAACTCCAAAGAAACCTAAACAATGTTCTAGGACTGCTAATCATTCATTACATTGAGAGGAAGCTAACAAGCTGATTCTATAATTTTAAGGAAATGGAAAGGACGTAAGACCAATCACAGTTTTGAGGAAGTGGCACAGAGCTGAACTGTCTCCTACTACTTGATTTACAAAAACTATAAATTTATTAAATTGTGTAATAGCAGTTTAAGAACAGACACAGAATCCTTGAACATAGCCTACGTGTAAGGACAATGCAATTTCCACAATGCTGCCAAGATACTTTACAAAGGATAGGACAGGCTTCTCAATAAAGGATATGTGAAAAAATGCAAAACAAAAGACAAAAAAGAACCGAGGCCCTTCCTTCACACCAAGTAAATACAAAAATTTACTTGAAGTAAAACTTAGTCCTAAATGTACTAGCTAAAACGATAAAACTTCTTAAACAGGGAAAAATCTTCATGACTTTAAGTTAGGCAAGAATTTCTTAGAATGCAAAAAGCGAAAACCATAAAATAAAAAACTGGCTAAAATGACAAAAATTAAACCTTCTACTTTGCAAAGGCATAGTAAAGAAAATGAAAAGTGAAGACAGATGAGAAGAGAACAGACAAATATATATAGTATATGTATTCACTATAACATATATAAAGAACTCTTGTAACTCAATATTAAGATAAATAAGCAAACCAAAGAAGGATATATTTGAAAAAACTACTTCATCAAGCTTATATGAATGGTTATATGTATATAAAAGACATTCCTTATCATGATTTTATTACAGAAACAAAAATTGAATGTCACAATGACGCATCACCATATATGCAGTAGGCAGGCTAAATTTTTAACAAAGACCAGGAAGGACCTGGACCAATCATACAATCCTGGTTGAGAATTGAAAATGTTTTTCACTTTGGAAAACGGTTTGCCATACAGCAAACCCACAAGAGAGAAATCAAAGCATGTGTCCATATACACTTGTACTAACTTACATATACACATATATTATAGCCATTTTAAAATTTTTGTCAATATCAGGACTTAAACTCAGGAGCTTCATAGTTGCTCAACTTGCTTGCTTAAGGCTGGTGCTCTAGCACTTGAGCTATGCTTCCAGCTGGCTTTTTGCTGGTTAAGTGGATATGGGAGTCTCGTTGACCTCCTGCCTGACATGGCTTTGAACCATGACCCTCTAGATCTCAGCCTATCTAGCATTACAGGTGTGAGCTACTGAGGCCCAGGTGTTATTTTATTGGTTGTTTGTAGTCCTAAATTGTAAACAACCTACTGGTAAGTGTTTAAAGGTGTGGTACACACATACAACAGAATACTACTAGGCAATAAAAAGGAAGAGAACTAGTGATGTGCTCACCATGTGGATGTTAAGCTGGGTGAGAAGCTAGTACTGTAATCTATCTCAGGATCATAGTTCTAGCTACGTGAGTATGCCTAGCCAAACTGTACACTGAAAAGGGCATGAATCCATTTTCAACAGTGTCTACTGTTACATTTATTTACCTCTTTCCATTTCTGTGCCTCACCTTACCCTCCCAAAGACATAAAAAAAAGACAAAAAAATAAATGAAAACAGTAGCAAAGAGAAAAAAAACATCGTTTTCATTTCCTAGAATTTTGATAAAGGATTATTGTGTAAGCCAGGCACTGTGGCTCATGCCTGTAATCCTAGTTACTCAAGAGGCTGAGATCTGAGAATCGAGATTCAAAGCCAGCCTGGGCACCAAAGAGACTCTTATCTCCAATTACCCACTAGAAAACTAGAAGTGGCACTGTGGCTCAAGGGGTAGAGTGCTAGCCTTGAGCTGAAGAGCTCAGGGACAGCACCCAGGCCCTGAGTTCAAGCTCCATGACCCACCAAAAAAAAAAAAAAAAAAGAGGTCCAGGAGTTTGGCCTAGTGGTAGAGTGCTTGCCTAGCATGCACGAAGACCGGGGTTCGATTCCTTGGTACCACACATACTTAGAAAAAGCCAGAAGTGGTGCTGAGGCTCAAGTGGTAGAGTTCTAGCCTTGAGAAAAATCCAAGGACAGTGCTCAGGCCCTGAGCTCAAGCCCAGGACTGGCAAAAAAAATAAAAAATAAAAAAAAAAATATATATATAGTATAACCAGTTATTTCTTTTTCTTGTGTAATAAAACTACAATAGAAATGGTCTTTGAGAAACACTGCAATCTACACTGTAAGGACATCTATTGTGCACGCATGCTAGAGTGTGAGTTATGTGTCCTGGGGCTTGAACTCAAGGCCTGAACACTGCCGCTTAGCTTTTTTGCTCAAGGCTATGTTTTATCATTTGAGCCCCCGCTCTAGCTCTGGTTTATTATTATTTATTTATTTAGGCCAGTCCTGGGGACTGAACTCAGGGCCTGAGCACTGTCCTTGGGTTTTCCTGAAGGTTACTGCTCTACCACTTGAGCTACAGCACTAGTTCTGACTTTTCTATACATGTGGTACTGAGGAATCAAACCCAGGTCTCCGTGCATGCTAGGTGAGCACTCTACTACCAGGCCAAACTCCCAACCCCAGTTTATTATTTTTTGTTGCTGTTGCCAGTCCTGGGGACTGAACTCAGGGCCTGAGCACAGTCCTTGGGCTTTCCTCAAGGTTAGTGCTCTACCACTTCAACCATAGCACTATTTCTGGCTTTTCTATGTATGTGATACCAAGGAATCGAACCTGGGTCTTTGTGCATGCAAGGCAAGCACTCTACCACTAGGCCAAACTCCCGGCCTACACCCAGATTTTGGTGGTTAATTAGAGATGTCTCATAAACTTTCCTGCCCAGGCTGGCTTCAAACTGTGGTCCTCTGATACCTAGCTGATACATCCTATATTTTTAAGAGATACAACTCTTAGGGGCTAACAGCTACTCAGAGTAACTTCAAAAGCACCTTTCCTGCTCTGCTCCTAGGTTCTACTCATTACTGCTTTGCTAGAAGGTAGGGCTATATATTTAAATTTCACATCCCATCATTTTGAAGAGAGGGAGGTCTTTGTTGGTGTTGTTCTGTAACCATACATTTTCATTTGTGATTTAGAAGCACTAATTAGAATGGGTCATCCCATGTAGCTTTTTCATTTCGTTATCTTCTATTCTTCTAGTTAATTTCTACATCCGTATCTCCCTTTAGCAACTGTCTGTCCACATGCATTTTGATATACAAACCATCTGAAAGACTACTGTCCGGTGTCCCTTTAGCAAAGCAGACATTCTAGTTGCTGGAAAATACTGAAGGAGGCTGTTTCTACTGATGGAATGGAAGCTAATGTCATGTTTACTTTCTGTCCTTGAAATATCTTACTTGAGAAAAATGGTAGGCTGTTATCAGAAGATGCACTGACACCTTGCTTATGGAACTTGATCTCACTAGCACAGTATTATCTGTCTTGGTATCCACTTTCTCATTTGTCTATTATTTGTGGTGTTTTCCTGTTGATTTTCTTCCTGCCATCTTGAGTAGAAAATGAAATGTGAGAGTGGTGGTATCATCCCCTTACTTGGAAAGTTGAGGCAGGAGGAATCTAACTTCAAAGCAGCCAAGGAGAAAAGGGAAGGAGGGAGGGAGGGAGGGAGGGAACAGCTAGTTTTGTAATTTGATTCACTGAAAGCTAAAAGTAGGCTACAAAACATGGTGTCTAGTCTTTTTCTATAGCTTCTCTTTGAGCAATACAATAAGAAATTAAAAGATGATGTGATCATTATTATAGTCTTCTCCCAGGCAATTCCATCGTTCTTATTTTGACTCCTTTTAGTAGTATAGTTGGTTGTGAATGAACCAATTCTGTTTCAAGATAAAGAAAGTAAGATCACTGGTACTCAACAGGTATCTTCGATTTATACAATGGGCCAATGGATCCATATGGCAATTACAAGCCAGAATGAATTTTAATCTTTTTGAAAATAACTGTTTTGTCTTTGTTCCTGGGAGGTTGTCTAAGAAAGACCCAAGTTAACACTTAGTCCATATGAATATCTAGAGCTATTCAATAAAGAAACCCAAAGGCTAAAATTAGATCCTGATGTGAGGGCTAAAATTCTTTATAAATTTTAAACAGCTGCATCATCTGTACAATAGCTTGTTGAGTTAATTAAAAACTGCTATTTTAAGAGACAGTAGTCAAAAAACAATGTTATTATTCCAAGCCTACAAAGGCTACACTGCCAACAGAACTGCCCAAGCAAATACTCTGTCAAAACTTCTCCTCTTAGCATTGCAGAAAGGTTAATCAAAATCATCTGGCATCACCTAACTCTTAACTTAAGACAATATCTGACTTACAAAACTTAGTAGATCTAGTAATACAAACTTACAGCTTTCACCAACATGTCTATTAACTCCTTTACAGAGTAGGAAACAACTAAAAATAGATCCACCAGGGCTGGGAGTGTGGCCTAGTGGTAGAATACTTGCCTAGCATGCATGAAGCCTCAATACCAAACATAAACAGAAAAAGCCGGAAGTAGTGCTGGGCTCAAGTGGTTGGCAGATGCAAAAAGCCCAGGGACAGTGCCTGGGCCTTAAGTTCAAGTCCCAGGACTAGCAAAAAAAAAAAAAAAATCCAGCACATGACCCAACTACACCATTTCTGGTTACATACTCTGGAAGAGGAACAACACAAATCTCTAGACACCTGCATCCATGGCGGCACTCTTCACAACGGCCAAGACAGAGCTCAGCCTGGGGTTCGTCCTCAGATGAACGGATTTAAAATATGGCATGTAAATACCAGAGAGTTTAACTCGGCAGTAGATAATAAGATCATGTCTAAACCTGAAGGCTGAGCTGTTCAGCAAGACTAGCCAGTCACAGAAAACCAAATGGCTTGAAAATACAGGACAGACTTGCAGGAAAGGGGAATGGAGGTTGGTTGGGCTGGGTAAGGGGAAACAAGACATGGAATGATGAAAGTATGATATATGCAGGCATGGAAATGTCACCCTCTTGCTTTGTACAACAAATATGATTGAATAATTAAAAACAAAACAAAACTGACGCCGGGCACGGTGGCTCATGCCTGTAATCCTAGCTACTCAGGAGGCTGAGATCTGAGGATCAAGGTTCAAAGCCAGCTCGGGCACAAAAGGACCTGAGACTCTTATCTCCAATTAACCTCTAGAAAATGGGAAGTGGGGCTTGGCTCAAGAGTAGGGTGGTAGCCTTGAGCTGCTCAGGGACAGTGTTCAGGCAGAGTTCAAGCCCCATGACTCACCAACCAACCAACAAACAAACAAAAAACCCAAAAAACAAAAACTGTTCACAGTATATGCTGCTCAGGGGCTTTCAATTGCTTTTACTATTCCCCATTCCTTTCTCTTCCCTACTTCAGGTAAGTTAGAAGCTCTTCTAACAGAAAGAAATTATTTGGCTAGCAGGGCGTTATTTATTGTGCAACGAACTTGGAGCTCTCACAACTTTGAACTTAAAATTAAACATCACTCATCTCATATTTAGTGAATTTATTTTCTCCTTGTTTTGTGGGAGATTTATAAAAGAGGAAAGGATGTTAAGAGTCAAAGGAGAAATAGAAGAAAATTAAGGAAATGTTCCAAAATAACTGAGACATGCCGTCAGCTATTTGGAAAACATGGAATGCTCTAACTTCGTCATCGGTCCCAGAGCCAAACTTCCTCCAATAACCAGGCTCACAGTTTCATTACCCACTACAGTAAGAGCCAGAGAAAGATCTTTGGGCTAAAAACAAAGGGCTGGGTCAAAAGCCATGAAAGAAGAGGTACAGGGAGGAAAGGCTAGGAAGGGAAGAGCGGCTACAACACCTACATCTTTTCTAACCTCAAAATGAAATAAAATATCTTAGACAACAGCATATGTGCCAATGCATCTCAGTCAAGTTGCAGCTCTAGAATTTATTCTATTTTGAAATCATTTCAACAAAGTAAAAACCATACAAAGCTCAAAAGGTCTCTAAGCTCAATGACATTTACGCTCGAGTATTCTAGGAGACAGAGACGACTGTGACATGAGAGAAGTAAAATCTTAACACCAAAGAGAAAGACTTTATTGGATATCCCCACATAATCCACAGTTAAACATGCTTCTTAAGTTGGGTGCCAGTAGTTCATGCTTCTAATCCTACTCAGGTGGCTGAGATCAGAGGATCAGGGTTCAAAGCCAGCCTGGGCAGGAAAGTTCATGAGATGTTTATCTTCACTTAATTACTCAAAAAAAAAGGTAGGAAGTGGAGCTACAACTCAAATGGCAGAGCACTGGCCTCCAGCAAAACAAAACAAAACAAAACACACCAGGGACAGTTCCTAGGCTCAGAGTTCAGCCCCCCCCAAAACAAATGAACAAACAACAACACACTCCAAAATTAACCTCTAGACCAAAGCAGGGGGAAAAAATAGAAGCCAGGCATTGGTAGTCTCGTCCTGTAATCCTAGCTACTTGTTAGGCAGAGAATCATGGTTCAAAGTCAGCCAAAGAAGAAAAAAAATCCATGAGCGTCCATATCTAAAATAGCCAGCAAAAAACTGCATCAGGAGGCATGGCTCAAGTGGTAGAGCCATTAAAGTGAAGGCCTGAATCTATACTCCAGTAACACAAAAAAGGGGGGGAGGACAAAATACAACAAACCTTTCATATACTAATTATAGCTATGAATTCCAACTGGATATCAAATCATATTATGTCCTGATCCCAAAATGCATGCTATAAGTATTCTCATTAGCAGTCAGAGAGACCAGAATTCTGTCTCTATCTATGTAAAACATGTTGTTGTTGCTTTTTTGGGGGGGGGGAATGGGGTAATTGAGAACTGAATCCAGGGTTTCACATGTGCTAGGTCAAGTTCTCCACCGCTCAGCCACACTCCCCATCCTAAGACATAACCTGTTAAGAATTTCATTTAAAAGTAACAAAAAGGATTTGGGGTATTTTGATGGCATAAAGAAAAATAAGTTTCAAAAATCCTGTTTGCTCTGAATTGGCATAAATTTTCTGGAACATTTTTTGGAGGGGAGCTGGTCCTGGAGCTTGAACTCTGGGCCTGGGTACTGTCCCTGAGACTTTTTGGTCAAGGCTAGTACTCTAACACTAGAGACTCAGTGCTACTTTTGCTCCTTCTGTGATTAATTGGGGGTAAGAGTCTCACAGACTTTCCTGCCTGGGTTGGCTTGGAACCATGGTCCTCAGATCTCAGCCTCCTGAGTAGCTAGGATTATAGGCATGAGCTACTGGTACACAACTAATTTTCTGGAACTTCTTTGAGGGGTGGTTGCCAATGCATTTTCAGTAATGAAAATGAGTTTAATTACTAGTTAGTAACTTTATATAGGGGCACTACAGATTTGTCTCCGATTACCGTAAGAGCTGTATAGTTATATATTTATAAATACATATGTTTGCTTTACCATAATTTAGTTTAGTTTTCATCTCCACTCAGGAAGCAGCCAATTGTGCTAACGGAGAAAACTCATTCTAGGAGCCATTAGCTACTATTTAATCCAAAGGCCAGATGGCTACCTTAAATGCCTCGGCTCTCTTAATCTCCACACCACACCGCACCAGAAGCTGTTATTAGGAAAATGAGTTCTCATACGGACTAAGTGGTCTTGTTATTTAACATAATGGATATTAGAAATTACAGGGGAAACATGACGGGCACAGAGAGAGAGAGAGAGAGAGAGAGAGAGAGAGAGAGAGAGAGAGAGAGAGAGAGAGAGAGAGAGAGAGAGAGAGAGAGAGAGAGAAGAAATACTCAGACCCCCCTGCACTAGTGTGAACATGGTGGTGACTGCAGTTAGCCCAGGAGCTTCGAAGGCCTGGAGCCAATGGTGTGTGCAGCTGCTGAGCTGAGGGATACTGGCCACCAGGGCAAACCCCACACCATCTCTGATAGTCAGCTGGCTGGGTCTTCTGGGATAGCTCTGATCGGAGTTCTTAGGGCTGACTGCCTTCACCTCACACAACGGCTTGCTAACAAATACTTGTGAAGTTGTACAAGTTTAACTTGTAGATCATTACCTACAGCCTTTCCCTTGTTCTAACTCCTGGCAGCTACTATACACCCAAACATCTATGACTGGCATAGATCTTTTTGCACAGAAAGATAAAAGAGGGGAGGGATGAAGTGGTCCAGTGCATGCTTAGCAAATGTAAAGCCCTGAGTTCAAACCCCAATACCAGCACAAAAAAAGAAAAGAAAGCCGTGCAGACAGAAACTGATTCTTACTACAGCTTTCCGAGGTGTAGCTGCTGATCCCCACAATGATTTTGAAACTGAAGTCCCTGCTTTCAAAATTTCATTATGATTCATTTTACATAAATCTCCTCCATCTGGAATGCATTTTACTTCTCATAAACAGAGAAGTGGACTAACTGTGAACGATTATTTTCATACAAGTAATGCTCTTCTAAAGAATCCTCCTTTAACACAAACCATATGCTTGCATTTTTGAAGGAAGAGATATTCCTCAGGAAATTGGTTGTCTATCAGATCAAAGAACTGGAACCAAATGGCTTCTAAAGCTTATGGAGTTTATAGCTTCAAATATTTCCACTGCAAGCATGTGGCTTGTAAATAATGACTGCATCCAATTTTACAGTAATTCACAATTCTTTTCTTTTTCTCTTTCATTTATTTTTTTTTGGGGGGGGGTTGTTTTGTGCCAGTCCTGGGGCTTGAACTCAGGGCCTCTGAGTTTTTGTGCTCAAGACTAGCACTCTACCACTTGAGCTGCAGCTCCACTTCTACATTTTGTGGTGGTTAACTGGAGATAAGAATTTCCCAAACTTAGGGGGGAGGGGGAGGGAAATGGGGCCAAAATCATGAGCTGGGATATCAATGTGTGAGAAGTAATGCACCTACTATCTAGCGAATGTAACTGTAACCCCTCTATACGTTACAATAAAAAAAATAAAATCAGGAACAAGGGGGAAAAAAAAAAGAATTTCAGACTTTCTTGCACAGCTAGCTTCTAACTATTGATCCTCAAAATTCAACTTCTTCAGTAGCTACGATTACAGGCAATAGCCACCAGAACCCAGCTTACACAATTCATGCTCCCTCCCAAGATGGGGACATGCACCGTTTTTAGATAGTCTTACACAGAATGAGATCAACTGCATATCACAGCATACTGCTGACAACTACTTAAAACCAAATTGAAGTGAAGCCTGTGAAGTCAGGGGTTTTTAGGCTGCTCACAGATACACTCTCCAGGCTTACCAGAGTAGCGGGCACTTAGTAGGCCATCAAATTTTAACTAGATGAATCCTATTATGTACTCCCATGTATGAGGCGCAGTGCTAGAATGAAAAATACAAAGAATAAGCCAGACGGGGTTCCTACTGTGAAGAGACTTCATAGTCTCCTGGGAGGGATAAGAAATAATCCAAGTAATTGGCTACCAGCTATGGTACGTAGCCTTATCGTGGTCAGGAAGCGATGATAAGCTATGAGAGAATACACATGCAAGTGGTGAAAGGAAATACAAAGAAAACTTCCTCAGATAAGGAACGTACACTAAGGAGTTAGGAGAAGGAGAGACAGAAATATGGACCCAGCCTAGATAATGGCCGCGAGAAACAGGCTCAATCAAGAATGAGTCCCAAGATATTTTGTCTTCCCAGGTTTTTGCTTATCTTTTAATTTTGTTTCAAGTTTAAGCAATGAAGTTTTTGATGGCACCTATGTACTGCATGAGACATAAAGAACAAATTCTGAACGGAGAAACAAAATTTCCATTTAGAACATGTCAAACTTGAGAAATCTGTCAAGAGGCCCAAATGGAGAGAGATATCAATTAAGCAGCACAGTTGCCTGGCAACAAATAGATGCTTAATAATTGAACTGTACAACAAACCAACAATCAAAATTAAATATAATTTAATTTTAAAATGAGTCAATATTGGGTACTTTCAATCCCACTGAGCATCAAAATATTGACAATTCTCACCAAGAAATACTAAAGGGGGGCTATTTAATGGACTATTATTGAATCTGTGGAATTAATTACTTTTTATTGAACTAATAAAAATCAACTGCGTTTTTTAGCGCTGTGTATTGCCTTGATATTAGAAAGCTATTAGATTTTTTAAAATACTATATACAAAGTTGATTCTCTAAGAATTAAAAAAGCCAAAGTCAATTAATTTGAATATAACCTTTGTTTCTCAATGAAATGAAGAGCTATGTCTAATCAAGTCTTCCTATTAAAACAAAGATCAAACCTTTGATCTCAGGGCTTTGGGTTATTAAGCTGGCACTTTATCACCTGAGCCACCGCACAGGCCTAGCTTTTTGCTGATTATTTCATACGTAACAAAACATTAAGAAATCTCAAGTGTTATTTTGTAAATAAATTGCTGAAAGTGATTTTCTTAGTATAGGCTATAACTTAAAGGAAAAATTAATTTAGAGTGGGGTTTTGCAGCCTCAGCATCTGTGGTCGGGTAATTCTGTTGTAGGGATTGTCTTGTGCATATATGACATCTCTGGCCTCTGCTCCCCCACGCCAGCAGCACACCTCAATCTTACCCCACAATGGAATGAAGAAAAGTGTCAACAGACAAGGGCAACATGCTCTGGGAGCCCGCAAGACCATCTTTTTAAAGTATCCCATCTTCAGATGAAAACCCCTCCAATGCCAATGACGGAACCTCTTAAGGATTCTGGATAACCAGATGGCCTCAGATCCCATCTCTAGCCTTATGCCTTCATGTCATCACTTCCCCCACCCCCTTGTCATCTCTTTCCACAGTCTCAGGGTTGGTTTGTGTGTGTGACCTACAGAACAAAACAGAAGGATGGTGTATGATATCTGAAGTAGGGTCATTAAAGATACTGAGTGGCTTCCTATTTTTTGGGGGGGAACTGGTTCTGGGGATTGAACTCAGGGCCTAGCCACTCACTGTCCCTGAGCTTCTTTTGCTCAGTGCTAGCAACTCTACTATGTGAGCCACATCTCCATTTCTGGATTGCTTTTTAAGACTCTGACTCTTTCCTGCCCGGGCTGGCTTTGAACCATGACCCTCCAATCTCCGCCTCCTGAGTAGTTAGGACTACAGACATGAGCCACCATTACTTGCTGTGGAAGGAGTCAGCAGCCATGTCACAAGGATGGTCAAGCTGCCCTGAGGAGAAGCCCATGTGGTGATGAGTAGGGCCTTCTGCCAGGAGCTACCTGAGTAAACGTCAAAGATCCTGGAAGTTTAGTTAGGCCATCAGAACTAGCTCTAACCAACAATGTCTTCATGAAAGCCTCATGGAGACCCCATGCAGAACCACAAAACTATGTTGCTACTGAATTTCTAACACACACACACACACACACACACACACACACACACACACACACACACACACACACAGATAATACATGTTTTCAGCTACTAGGTTTAGGGTCATATTTATGTAGCAACAGATAATGAACAGTTCTGTTTTATCTTTTCTGGATAGGCAAAAATGAGACAATTGGACACAAAAAAAACTATTTCTCTTGAATTTATAATTTTTTGGGGCAGAAGGAAAATAAAAAACAAAGATGGGTAACTTGATTTCTGTGGTAAAATAAAGGATTTTCCATGAAGAAGTTCTTGAAAAGCTTCAACAATCACATACCAAAGCTGTGAGCTCACTGTGTCTACCATCCCCTATTACAGCCACTAAACACAGGGCTTTTTGGCAGGAAAATCTTAAGATTAAGTTGTGGCTCCTACTCGGTGGGGATGATCCAAAGGAAAGGCAGGAACTCTAGAAGAAGCTCAGTCTCCTCAGGCATTTTGTGAGATCCAGAGCTACAGTATGTCTCCAGGTCACACACGTGTTCTTTACTTTCTTTCATATATACAATGCTAAGAGAATTACTAAGCCAGGGGTGGGGAGTTTGACCTAGCTGTAGAGTGCTTGCCTAGCATGCACAAAAACCTGGATTCAATTCCTTGGTACCACATACACAGAAAAAGCCAGACTTGGTACTGTGGCTCAAGTGGTAGAGCTCTAGCCTTGAAAAAGCCCAAGGATAATGCTCAGGCTCAGAGTTCAAGCCCCAGGACTGGCAAAAAAAAACACAAAAAAAACAAAAAAAAAAAAAACCCAAAAAACTTTACTAAGTCAATTTGAGCAAGTTTATTTTCAGTGGTATTTTATAAGGAACAAAGAATATTCAGAGCAAATAGACTCAATTTCCTAAGTCACTTGGAAAGCTTCTTAACTCCCTCCCACCACCTCAGAGAGTGTGACAGACATAATGGTGCCACATCTCCCAATTCCCCACAAGGCATATGTCACTGTCCTAACAGGAGGAGAGGATGACACACAGGGAAGACCATGTGAAGACATAGCTATCTACAAGGAAAGGAGAGGTCTTGGTAGAAAGAAATTACCCTGTCTACCACGCTGATCTGACACATCCAACCTCACAATGATAGGAAATAGATTTCTGTTGCCTGTGTTTTATGGCAGTCTTAGAAATGAATACAAAAGATTTCCTGACTTCCTTTGTGACCACTGGGCCCTCTGTAATAAGGGAATCTTCTTCCCGCTAGTTATGGAAACCATGTCACCAGGACTTGGGGATCAGAATGGATGGGTAACTTGATTAACATGGTAAAAGAAAAGATTTTCCATTTGCTTTTCATGTCCACTTTAAAAAGTATGTCATAATGATACTATATTTACAAAAATCTCTACCAAAGAACAGGTCCCAGACTCCTTTTATCCTGTTCTTGTTGACATTTCTCAATACTTGAGAAGATAGAAAAAACAAATAGTAAAAATCAGTTTCTTAAGTTAATGTTAAATATTAACATCTCATGGATAATAGTATAAAACCCATAGGCAAAATTGTAATAGCTATATATAATGGGAAAAGAAAAACTCAAAGGGTCTGGAAATGAGGCTTAGTGGTAGAGTGCTTTTCCAGCATGCATGAAGTCTTGAGTGCAACTGCTCAGTACCACCTAAACAGAAAAAGCTGGAAGTGGTGCTATGGCTCAAGTAGGTAGAGTACTAGCCTTAAGCACAGAGAGACTCAAGGACAGAGCCCAGGCCCTGAGTACAGGCCCCAGGGCTGATTTAAAAAGAAAAAGAAAAAGTTAAATAGTTAGGGAAAAGTACTTTTAAGGAGAAATAATAGTAGTGATAAATTACATTTAATCTCCACACCAATCCCACAGTGGAGACTATAAAAGATAACAGGTAATATCAAGGATAAAGTAGTTCAGAAGGTATACAGTACTATACCCATATAAACACATATAATTAGGTGGTTCTATACAATAAAGATTCAAATTACTTCCACATTACTTTTCTTTTTAAAAGGTAGCTACTAGAAAATTTTACTATAAGTACTAGCTGTTTCTTAAAATCTAAGAAATAAACCAATATATTCGCTTAATCCCAATATACACATAATGAGTAGTGTAAGAAATGAAAAGTTTCTGGTGCTTTGAAACTTACAAAACGAGATGAGTTATCATTTTTCACAGTCTTCGCATTTCCAAATGATTCCAGAATTGGATTTGCTTGCAAAAGTTGCCGTTCAAGTTCCCCCTAGAAGAGATCACAAGTACACACATACACACATACACACACATAAATAAAAACAGACATGTTAATTTAAGGTCTTTATTCCAGTCTTCAGGGAAAAAAGAAAACACAAAAATTGTCCCTCTCCCTGAGTGCTGTCTGCTGTCAGGTGGCCTTTAGTAGCTTCTTACTCCTTACGACAACAGGCTCTGGTCAAGGCCAACGGTGTGACAGGAGAAGAAAATGTCACACTGAACAGAGAGCACAAGCTTAGGAATCTAACAACTGAGGAAGAAAACTGAAAATAAAGCATACATACCAACTAGTTTCCATGGAACAAAATTAGCAGAACATTTCAATTACAAACCCATTAATACTCAACATTTGTGCTTATTTTTACTCTGCATTGTATGAAAGATTTCTGGTGGCTAATAATGACCATTGTGTAAGTCTATTTCTCACCTGCACTTTTTGTTGCTCAGATTTAAAAGACCAATAAGCACAGAACATTGGACATAGTATATACTTTGGTCAGTATTGTTATTTATGTGTAAATGAAATCAGATTTTACAAACAAACGAAATTCATACTATGTACTTTTAATTATTAAAAGCATGTGGCCTTTTTGTTGTTGTTTACTGCTGGTCCTGGGGCTTGAACTTAGGGTCTAGACTCTGACCTTTAGCTTTTTCATTCAAGGCTAACACTTCACCACTTGAGTCATAGCTCCACTTCTGGCTTTTTTTTGGTAGATAAAAGAATCTCACAGACTTTTTTTTTCCCTAGCTGGCTTCCAATAGTGATCCTCATATCTCAGCCTCCTGAGCGCTAGAATTACAGGCGTGAGCCACTGACACCCGACCTGAGGTTATTTCTACTCATGAAAAGCATAAAAAGTACTTTATTTCTGGAATGTCATTTTAGAATTACCTTCTACTGACCTAAATAAATCTGCTTTTTTCAAAGACAAATCTTACTCCTATACTTTCAAATGTCCACAGTATTCTAGACCCAAAGGGAGAGAAGTCATTAGCAAACATGTTTCTAAATTCTAAAGATTTTAAATTAATGGCCATCTGTCATGTTATGTACTGTAAAGGGACAAATGAATGCCCTGGTATTGCTTCCCTCTCAGGGGATCTATGACATCAAGGAGCCTAGTAAAAGACTCCAGTGAGACTTGATCCAGTACTGGGGGAGGGCCTGAGTACCCTGGGGCTCTCACACGGGAAGGGATCAAGCTCCTGATGCTTTCCCTGGATTTTCCAGATTTCCACAGGAATAAGCTCTTGTCTATAGTTGTGTCCAGATGAGGCCAATTAGAAACAAGTGCTGATGTGAATTTTAGAGCATCACTGGATTTTTCAGGGTATGAGGCAGTTATTTTCCCCCCTCCCTGTATAGTGAATCAGACAGTTTATTACTTACCAACACATATTAGACTACTTTAATATAAATCTCTCTAAAACATTATACACTGCCCACCTGCTTTAAACATTGTATCCTAAACCAATAGCAATCATTAAGATATCTGTTGTGGGCAGGAATGTAGCTCAGTGGTAAAGTGCTTGTCTAGCATTGCAAGACGAGAGAGAACAAAGAGAATATCAGCTATTATTCTGTGACAGTCAGAACCTCCCTGGAGGTCAGTGTGTCTATGACTAAGATCTTTCAAAGCCCTCATTATTGTCCCTAGAACCTCCTTCCTCTCTTTTTGCTTGTTTGTAGAATAAGGATGTGGAAACGATAAGGAAAACTTGGATGCTATGAGAAGCAGGCACGAGATACCCACTGCTAAATTATGGTATTAGAATACAGATGCCTTAAAATTACATCCATCCTGATAAATGATGATTAAAACTCTCAGGGTATCTTCCTAAATTGGAAGAAAGGAAAAATACTCCCCACTTTAATGTCCCTAGATGGCCATAAGGGATTTCTTGGGCTAAGTTTCTTTCATTGATTCTCTTCCTTTAGAGTATGTGGGTAACCTGATTCTATTCCTTCTGTGTTGGCTTAATGTAGCCCCACACCTACCTAAATCATAATCAGGTCAAAATGATGCCCTACATACCTCTGAATAATCAAGTCCTACATTATTCTAGTGTCTGAAGGAGTGTCATAGGCACCAATGGCATCTGGGCAGAGGGTCATCACCATGGTAACCACAGACCAGGCACCCGGAGGTCCCTGCTGTTGGCTTTCCTAGACCAATAGTGTCATGCCATTATTTGCCTCCTCGTGAATGAACAGCTCAAATGAATCACAAAAGGCCTGACACAAAGCATTTTTGTACTGACATGCAAAAATGGTACTATAAAATATGACAATTTCAGTGTCTGACAATTTCATGATTAGATAGTGAATCATGAAAACCTTTATAAACTATCAATGAACAGTGAGTAATCATGTTTCCAGTAGAATTGGAGACAATTGTATATTCTTTTTTTTTTTTTTTTGGTCAGTTGTGGGGCTTGAACTGAGGATATGGCACTGTCTCTGAGCTCTTTTGCTCTACTACTTTGAGCCACAATGTCACTGCATGTTCTGGTTATTAACTGTAGATAAGAGGCTCATGTACTTTCTTGTCTGGGCTGGCTTCAAACTGCAATCCTCAGATCTCAGCCTCCTGAGCAGCTGGGATTATAGGCGTGAGCCACCAGCATCTGGTAATTCTATATTCTATCCCACAAGATATCGTATTTCAGATTATAGGGAAAAGGCAACAGTTAAATTACTTAGTAAATAATTATTAAATAATTTTTTAATTCTAAGTATTTAGAGCTTTAAAGGTTTGGCAACCATGGTGAAAATTTCTATACTCTTGCTTTTATTATACAACATATAACATGCTCTTGCTGTACGGTGTAGGATAAGTTTGAAAGGATTCATAAGTAGACACCTCTTTCAAAACTTCAGATCAGTGAGCAAAAAAAGGGGCAACTAGGGCGAAACAGTTCACCCTGCAAGCTAGGAAAAGCAAAGCACAGATGCCCTCTCATTTTTACTAGAAGCTCTCACTTTTGAGCTTCTTGGCACCTTTGTGCCTTGGGTCAGGCAGCTACAACCAGGAAGACATGAAGTCACCATGTAGATGTATTAAGAGGTAGAAAGGCAGGTGCATGGACATTTTGGAATCCTCCTTAGGTGATGATCAAGTTTTAGAAATTATTCATTTCCTGCCCATGGACATAGCACCCCAAATATACCTAATCTTATTAAGCAGTAGCCAGTCAGGGTTGGGCCTGCTTAGCACTTGTGTAGAAAACATTTCTGGGGGGGGGGTGGCGGTGTGGGGGAGGACGAGGGAGGGGCTTGTAATGACATTGTTTGCCATTGGCTAGCGAAAATAAGGGTATAAAGCCAAACAAGACTTTCAACTGTATTATAAAAAGTTCACCAAGAGTTTATAGGAGAAATTTTGTTTCAAAGTTTACTTTTCAGGTAAGCTATAATTCTGAAAACCAGCTTCTGCTTAATTTGTTCATAATGGCAACATGAAGATTAAGTTTTTTAAAAGTAAACATAAGGCTGACCACACTAGGACAGTAATATAATAAAACAGACAATGCCAACGCTGGTGAGGAGGTGAAATAATGGAAACTGTCATTTACGGCTGGTAGAAGTTCCTAAAAAGTGTTAGATAGCTTTCATATGACCTGGTAATTCCACTTAGAGGAATGGACCCAAGGGAAATAAAAATGTATGTTCACACAAAATCATGTACTTCAAAGTTCACAGCAGCACTGACCGTGATGGCTAAAAAGTGAAACAAGCCAAATGTCATGGATGTGTGGCTAAATCAATTGGTACATATTTATCACAACAGAATAAATTGTGGCTGTACTTGCCTCAGTGTGGGAGGCATCTTGAAAACAGGATGCTATGTGAAAGAAAAGTAGGGGGAGACCATTTTATGATTCTTCTGTGTAGACTATGTCCCAAATGGATAAATTTCCTGACACAGAAAGTATATCAGTGGTTGCCGGAATGCGGGAAGTGACAGAACATGAAGCACAGGGTTTCTATCACTTTTAGGAGATAAAAATGTTTTCAAATTGATTGTGATAACTGAATTGCCATTAACTGTGAATACACATGCAAATCAGCATACTCTGCATCGTACACTTTGAACAAGACAATTATGTGGTAGATGTATTATCTCAATGTAAATGTTTTCCCAGATCATATTATAAAATGTTTTCTGGAAACCTGAGTAAAACTCGATGTCAAAATTCACTTAGGACTGGGATCATGGCTCAAGTGGTCAGAGCACCTGCTGCGCAGTCAGAACACCGAGTTCAAATTCCACCATGCCTTAAAAAAATTGTGTGTGCACTGAACATGTAGAGACATTTTTGTCCGATCACCATCCTTCTCTAAAAAATAGTAACAATGATTTGGGAAACATTTACAATATTGATCTAGAGCGATTTCAGGTACTCAAGATAATGTAGGTAAGCAATTCTGTTATCTGAGGCAGGTAGAGAGTCTTGGATCCAATTCCCCTGAGATACCAAGGGACAACTGTATAGAATCCCTATGGAGTAACTGTTATTTAAATCAACCGTAGGATGCTCTCCAGAGATGGCCATTCCCGGGGACATCCCCCTGGGGATACGTATTCCCCAGGTGAACTAAAGAAAACCTGAGACCTAGCATTGCTCTAGTAGTTCTAAAAACACCACCACAGTAGCTAACTGACTTGACTCCATTAAAGGAAGGGTGGCAAAGACAGCCCCGGGGATTCTATGCAGTGAACACATGCAGTGACATGCAGATCAGCAAGGACAGCACAGCCCAATGCAGGCAGAGACCTCTGCTTTGGAAGAACTTGCTTCTTAGGGATAGATGGACCCGCAGTGAAATCTAGAGGTAGCATGCACTCACAGACAACAGGGGTCCATTTAAGATGACATCGAAACATAATGGGAATGATTATGGCTCCTGTGTTTCCCAGAGGACTTTGAAAACCGAAACTTCATATTATTTATTTAATCCTATTTCATTAGTGCTCTAAGTTCACATTAAAAGGCCATAGAGCATGTACCTGTAACACACAAATAACTACTTTCGGGTCCACATTGCCCTTATACTGACAAAGAAACCCTTCCTTGCTTCCTTCCCTTTCTTTTTGTGATAGTACTGGAGCCTGAACTCAGGACCTGAGTACCATTCCTTAACTTCTTTCACTCAAGGTTGGCACTCCACCAATGGAGCCACACCTTCATTTCTGGCTTTTTGGTAATTAACTGGAGATCAAGGGTCTCATGGACTTTCCTGCCCTGATGGCAGATCTCAGCTCGCAACCTTCTGAGCAGCTAAGACTACAGGAATGAGTGATCGGTGCCAGGTCCCTATCCTTTTGATTTGTATCATAGGCCTGGACTGTCATTAAAGGAGCAAAAGGATATCCTAGGCTTTAATAGAAAAGGATGGCTTTGGTGTTTAATGATTTCTAAAGAATTTTAAGGAAGGTCCTGAAAATCTCAGTATCTGTGACAATTCCTACAATTTTTTTCTTCCTATTAATAGATCACTTTTATAAATCAATGCTATCATCTCTTGCTTTATTTTAGCTTTATACCATCATGCCTTATAGACAACAGAAAAAATAAAGACTGGTCCAATGCTAGAAAAGGATCAAGTCCAAGGCCAGATGGTCTACTTTTTCCAAGGAGTCTGCTGGCTCAGTTCTTTCTCCCTTTCCACCAGTTCTGGTTCATGGTTTATTTGGTATAAGGTTTATGGAGTTAAAGGCAGGGATGTGACAAGAAGAATAAGACTTCACTACTTGCCCAGCATAGAAAATTCTAGTTTACTTGCTACATTAAACATAACAAAGCCTTTTGGTAAAATATATGGAAGCATAAACCCTACAATGCCATAAAACTTCAGTAGAATAGCTTTATTAAGACTTCAATAGATTAGCTTTATTAACCAAGAAGGCACAACTTTTAAAGTTGTATCCTCCAATACAAAATTTAATGCATGGCACAAAACAAGGTTTTCTGTGTTTCAGATGTATTAAGATTAGTCCACATAGAATTTGACAGATGGAACTGAAAGTTTGAAGGCATCTTATATGTTCATTTCAATGTCATGATAAAAAGGGAAATAGCAAACTTTGTCTGGAAAACAAATGTAAAGCAAAACTGCATGCTGTTTCTCATAAAAGAAAAATTTAAGCAATAAATTCTCAAAATTAAATATTTTCTGTAAACTCCACTCAGAACTAAAGATGGCATTTGTCTCCAGTAGGAACTCAACCTAAAGACAGAAATTAGTACAAACACTCGAGACTAAGTAAGAAGCAGAAGGAAAAACACTTGCCTGGTGTTTCACTGGTTTAGGCGATTCCTGCTGCTCATCACAAACAAATAAGCAAATGTTAGCAAGTCCAGATCTTTTTCTAGCAAAGCCATATCCAAAGCACCAAGCCAGTGTGTGGCTCAGACCATGGAAGCTTCTGGTTGCATTCTTTCAGGCTGTATCAACTACATCCTACATCCCAAAAACTTAAGGATAACTGTCTTTTTTCATCTTTCCTATCACAGATTCTTCTACTCACCCCCTCCTCCCCAACCAAATTCCCAGACAGCAGCAACAAGCCACTCAGCAAGCTCAGAAAGAAGTGCTTACAAAGATCTGAAGCCCTTTTTCTGATGGAAAATAAGAGCGCGGCACAAGCACTGATCATGAATTTTGAATCATCCTCACCAAATCTTTCCAAGCAATCAGGCCTTGAGCACAACCATAATTTCCATTTGCCTTATAAGAAAAACTACTTAATAACAGGCCATGTCTTTGACTCCTCTTGGACAGAAAAAGGGGCAGGGGAAGCTGGGGGGGTGTGGACAGGAGATCTGCCAATTGGCATAGTGCCTGGAGTAGATGTACTTCCTTGGTTAGGTTTCTGAAATTGATCAAAGAATAAAACTAAGATGAAAAGCATTTAATAGAGCAAAAACTTACAGGGATATTATGGTCCTTCCTTCCTTTATGTGAAGAAGCAACGTGGGCAAGGTACTGAATGACTTTCTTGGTATTTTCTGTCTTCCCAGCACCCGATTCACCCCTGAAAAGAAATAGTAACATAGGCTGCTTTAAAGGATGTTGCGCATGCACATTCCAAAATTACAACTGTCACAGTGAAGTTGAATCAGAATAAGACTAGCAAAAACATGAAAATAAGTATAAAGGAGAGGGAGAAAGAAAGAAAACCATCAATAGTTGCTAGAAAAGAAAATTTTAATTTAAACACACATAAAGATTTCTTGATCAGTACCAGGAAGAAAGTATAGTAAAATGTCTATAATGCAAAGACCCTAGAATCATTAAATGAGGAGGAGTTAGTCTGAAAAGGCTGGGAATTGTGGGTGCTTGCTGGCTAATGATGTTCACCTTCAAAGCCAATGAAGGATCACCCCTCAAACCAGAGTAGGGACAATTCTCTACTCTAATGCCACACTTGTCACACACAGAGCTTCATATTTAGTAGGCACCTTGCCTTGGAGTACTTTGGCTTTGTGGCTTTGATTTGAACCCGCAAAACTTTACCCAGTGTGGATATGCAGCTCATGAAATATATAGTGTTGTGAAATGAACAAGTATAATGGATTCCATTGTGAATGCAACAAGTGCTCCACTTGGGATGATTCCTATTTACAAACAAGGCGGCCACATTTTGAAAGCTGTTTTTTATTCTTATTCAGAATTAACCTTGAAATTCAAGTAAGCTGTCAGGTTTGATGTCTCTGCCCAACCTACTTTTACAATCAAACATAGCAATTTGGATTAGAAGAAATTTCTCACCTAATTTGATTAGTTTCTCTTAAAAACTCAAACTAGATGTTAATATGCATTGCCAAAATTTGAAATTTGATAGGGAAGGGGGGAAAACCAAGGCGGGTGGGGGGGGTGGGGGAGAGGGTAATGGGTACCAAGACATGTGAAAGGGTATCAATGTATGTGAATTAATGCACCTTCTATCTGGCAAATATCATGTAACCCTTTTACTAATTACAATAAAAATTTTAAAAAATATTTTATGAACAGCAATTTTTTTTTTTCCAGTCCTGGGCTTGAGCTCAGGGCCTGAGCACTGTCCTTGGACTTTCTCAAGGCTAGAGCTCTACCACTTGAGCCTCAGCACCACTTCCGGCTTTTTTCTATGCATGTGGTACCGAGGAATCGAACCCGGGTCTTCATGCATGCGAGGCAAGCACTTTAACTACTAGGCCAAACTCCCGGCCCCTGAACAGCAATTTTTATAGCAAGTCTAACCACCCCTCACCCCAGCCCCATCATTTCCAAGTTTCTGATGGCTAACTGGAGAGAAGAGTCTCATGGACTTTCCTACCTGGACTGGCTTTAACCATGAGCCTCAGATCTCAGCCTCCTGAATAGCTAGGATTCTGGGTGTGAACCACCAGCACTTGGCTTCATATCATCATTTTAATATTTTTTGCTCCTGTCATTAATGTTCTTTCATCACCCTTATTCTTGCTACCTGGCTACTATAGGCACAAGATATTCTCCTTCATTCAAAAGTTCATTCAACAAACAATCATGAATCAACTGCCATGTGTCAAACATTCTTCTAAGTGCTAGGGATACAACTGTGAGCAAAATTCATGATATCAAGTTTAGAAGACACACAAGAAAAACAAATGGCTACACAAAGTGAGGAAGGCTGAGAAGGAACAAAAGAAGACACTAAAAGGAGAGAGACAGGACCTCCTGAAGGCTCGATGGTTAGATGAGCAAATATTAATAGGTAGGTAGCGCCGGGCAAAGCATTTAGACCCATGAAAAGACAAGTGTTAAAGCTCTAAGCAGAAAAGACCTTGTGTGAACTGGGAACTGCTGGTCAGCTACCAGGAATTCCATATAAATGGTGATCAGGACAGAGTAGCAGACGATACTGGAGTGTACTTCTATTAGCATATATTAGTTTGTACAACAGGTTTCCACAAATATACATAATGTGCTTTGATCATTTACTATTCTCAATTATACTTTCCCATCTTCTCTCTTTTGTAAGTCATTCATATCAGGATTCATTATTCTATGTCATTTATGCATATTTATTCCCTGTTCTCTCCTTTAATTCTCCACTCCTGCTGGGAACAAACCTTAAAGTCCCCATTCTATACTCCTGTCATTCATTTTATAAGATCTAGAGTCTGTAAAAGAGAGCATGTGGTATCTGACTTAGCCTGGTTTATTTCACTTAATGATCTACAATTCCACTCCCTTTCCTGAAAAAGGCATAATTTCATTCTTCTTTATGGCTGAAAAATATTCTGTATATATGTATATACCACATCTTAAAAATCCATTCAAAGGGGGGGGTGGGGGGGAAGGTAATGGGTACCAAGACACATGAAAGGGTATCAATGTATGTGAATTAATGCACCTTCTATCTGGCAAATATCATGTAACCCTTTTATTAATTACAATAAAAAAATTTTAAAAAAATCCATTCAAAAAAAAATTCACTGATTGTCGAGCACTTAGGCTGACTCCATACTTTGGCTATTGAGAATACGGCAACTATGCCTATGGGAGTGTAGGTCTCTCTACTGTAATGCAAACTTACATTCCTTCAGTTATATGCCTAGGGGTAGCACAGCAGTACCATATGGTGGCTCTGTTTCAGATTCTTGATGAATCCCCATATTTTCATAGTGGCTGCACTAATGTACATTTCCACCAATAGTGTATGAGGGTCCTCTTTTCCCTTATCAGCATTTGTGGCTGTTTGTTTTCCTGATGACTGGCATCTCAGTGTTATATAATACTTTCTTGCACTTGCTAAGGATGTCAAACCTTTCTTCGTGTGTGTATTAGTCATTATCCTGACTTTTGAGAACAGTCTGTTCTGTTCATTTGCCCATGTTCTAACTGGGCAGTTCTGCTCCTTAATTTTTGTAGCTCTTTATATATTCTGGGTATTAATAGTTCATCTGATGGGAAGCTGGCAAAACGGTTCTCCCATTGTATAGGTTTTCCTTTGCTGTACAGAGACTTTTAAAATTGGATACACTTTTGAATTTGATGCAATTAATTGATCAAGTCTTGTTCTTATTTCCTGAGATAATGATGTTCTGTTCAGAAAGGTGTTAAGTCTATACTTTAAGCTTTTTCTGTGTCCTTAGACTTTCTCAAGGGTAGAGCTCTACCACTTGAGCCTCAGCACCACTTCCAGCTTTTTTCTATGTATGTGGTACCAAGGATCAAACCTGGGTCTTCATGTATGCTAGGCAAGCACTCTACCTCTAGGCCAAACTCCTGGCCCTTGAATTAACTTTTGTACAGGATAAGAGGTTGAATCTAATACCCAATTTTTCCCCAATGCCCTTTTTTGAAGAGGCTACTATTTTCAAAAGTCAGATGGTTGTAGCTATGTGTTACTATTAGATCTATTCTATTGGACTATGTGTCTCTTTTTGTGCCAGCAGCATGCTGTTTTTGTTGCTATAGCTTGGTTATATAGTTTGAAGGTTTGAAGTGAGATACAACACTGCTTCATCTGCTCAGAGTTGCATTGGCTATTTTGGTTTTTTTCTGCTTCCAGATGAATTTTAAGATTTTCTTACCAGTTTGGGGCGGGGGGTTATTAATAGAGGCCAAAGTGTCAATTACAAATTCATCCTAGAGAAATGGTAAATTAGACAGCAAAGGACTGAGAAAGAAAGGCTTACAGATAAATTATTGAACTCTGACATTTATTTAAACAATCAAATGTTTATAATTACATTTTTGTGATATTCCATTTTTTGCAAATATTTAGTGCACAATATTGACCAACTACCTAATAAAACACTAGCTTCCTATTGAACTTGACTAGTTATTTGCTTGCAAAAAAAAAAATAGCTTAGCAATGGACTAAGTTTAAAAAGACAGCAGTGACATACTCTTTGGGAGTCTCCAAAATACCAAGGAAATTATCGCATATTCTTAAATCTAGGATACACTGTTTCATTTTCATATTTTTCAGACTACAATGTTTCCTTATAATAGATTGGAACATGAAAGTTGTTATTAAGTATCACAGTGACGCAAGTAAAACTGAAGACAATTGAGAGAAGATGAAGAGTTGCGGTAGGGAGCTCTAATAGGATGGGAGGGGACATGAAGCACCCTCATAGGGACTGTAGCTCAGCCAAAGCACACCTAGAATGTCACCTGAGGATTTGGAATTAAGATTAAAAACAAAAGATGATGACAATGGACCCTATGTACTGAAGCACATAAGGGGAAGTGTACTGATCCTACAAGTCAATGTAAAATAAGTGCTATATAAACTTAAAGGCTTCTTCTGTATATGCCTGACTTGAACCCCTCCCAAAGGTGTTCTGGGTGGGAATGATTGACCCTGTGCTGCCCAAAGTAGCAGTGAACCTTCCAGATGTTCCCACCGAGGCCCTAACCTCTACCTTGTTCTTTCCCACATGTGTTAAGAGTCAGTTGTGACTTTTTCATTTCAGGTAGCTTCCTGAAGCTTACTTGTCACTGAGTTCTATAATTTAAATTTGTCACTTCACCTGTTAATCTGTTTATTTCAGTCCCTTTGCAGACTCCAAACCAATGGTTCTCCTCCCAACACCACTAATAAAATGGACTAATAGAGAGGGGGATGAACAAACAGATAATGATAAATCAGGTATAATAAAATGTTAATGGTGGAGCTGGGAGTGTGGCCTAGTGGTAGAGGGCTTGCCTCGCATTTATGAAGCCCTGGGTTTGACTCCTTGGTACTACATACACAGAAAAAGGCTGGAAGTGCTGCTGTGGCTCAAGTGGTAGGGCACTAGCCCTGAGAAAGCCCAAGGACAGTGCCCAGGCTCTGAGTTCAAGCCCCAGGACAGGCAAAAACAAACAAACAAATAAATAAAATGTTAATGGTAGAATCTGGGCAATTTATATATCAATAATTCACTTCAAAGTTCTTCCAACCTCCTCTCAAGTCTGAAAATATTCACAATATTCAGAATGTTGAAAAGGCTAATAATTTTAAAAGAATGGGAGAGAAAACTTTTTCCACAATGCTGCTTTATGTCTGAGCTAGTCTAGCTGCTAGAAGACTTCCCACATAAATCCAATCCTATTAATTAATGACAAACTCTGGCCAAAGATGATATTGACCATCTCATGACCAGTGCTAACATCTGTGACAGTCACTATGGTAACAAAAAGAAACTAGAAACAGGAGCCAGTGGCTTTTGCCTGTAATCCTTGCTATTCAGGTTGCTGAGATCTGAGGCGCATGGTTTGAAGCCAGCTGGGGCAGGGCTTTGACCTCCAATTAACCACCAATTGGACACAAATGGAAGTGTGGCTCAAGTGAAAGAACACCAGCCTTGAGAGAAAAAAGGGGACCATGGCTCAGGCCCTAAGTTCAAGTTCTAATACACAAACACACACACACACACACACACACACACACGCACGCACGCACGCACGCACGCACCCCTCAATAAACCGTTCATCCTTTCGTTCTCCTAAGGGCTGTTATTCCCTCCGTAGGTGTTTCTTGCTTTTAGGTATTTCTGAAAGTTCCCATCAAAAATAGTTATCCAACTCCCCCAGCCACCCTACAAGAAGAGAGTCCTCAGCCTCCAAAGGGCAGGACTTGGTCCCATCCTCGCGTTCAGGTGGACAGACTCGGACCCAGTGTGCTGGGCTCCACTCTAAGTTTCCCAGGCTGACTCTGCCCTTGGCCATGTGTCTGCCTTGGAAGAGAGATGGCAGCAAAAGGACACAAGCAGAAATTCCAATGCTTCTACACTGGAGCATGCCCTCTGGCTGTTCTTGGCACCCTGCCACCTCCCTGAAAGCCAGGGTTAGACTGCTGGACAAGAGGACCTGTGGAGAAGCCAAGGCATCCTGCCAACGGTAGGCTGGCCGCCTCACAGCTGGCCACATCTGCAGAGATCCCCAGATCAGCAGACCCACTCGCTGAGCCCAGCACAATCGATGGGAAACCTGCACAAGCTCTTAGTTTAGTTAGAGCTACTAAGTTTCAGGGCTTTTGTTATTCAGAAGAGGTCTATTTATGTAATCCTAAAGGTCAAATCATGCTAGAAGAAAAATCATACAATTCATTCATTCATTCTCCTCTCTTCAAACTTCCTATCCTGCTGTTTCCTCTGCTTTGTATTAGACACCAAATTTCCTATGTTGCAGAGAAAATGCTTTAGTTTCTAGTTCCTGTCCCTACTTCCCTGCACTGGGACTCAGAGGCCACACAGTCATCACTGAAGGGTCCCATCTCCCTACCAACCTCTGCTCTGTAACTTATCACCCATAGGCTAGTCCAGGCTCTGCTTCCTTCCTGCCTCCATCCTGCCATTCCTACAACAGCCTCTTTCTCCAAGCTGCTCCATCAACACCAGCAAAACCCTCTGCTCACCTCTTCCTGATAATCCACCATTTCTCTTGTTCACAATATTAAAAAACTGGCAAATAACGTCAATCAAATACTTGTTTTTTGCAATTTTTTTTTTGGGGGGGAGGGCAGTGGTGCTGGTACCAGGGTTTGAACTTAGGGCCTAGGTGCTGTTACTGAGCTTTGATGCAGAAGACTGAACCACAGCTTCACTTTTGGCTTTTTGGTAGTTAACCACCGAACTTTTCTGCCTCTGCTGGCTTTGAACCCCAATCCTAGGATCTCAGCCTCCTGAGCAGCTAGGATTATAAGCAGGAGCTACTGGCAAACAGTCTGAATTCTTTCTTTTCTCCCCCTTCAGTGTGGCTTCCATCACCTTCCCACCCCATCCCCAGTCCTCGATGGCCCAAGGTCTCTCCCCCTTATTCCATCTTGGAGGTACCTGATGGCTGACCTTCTTCCCCTTTCTCAAAAGGCTTCTGTCTCTTGACCAACTTTGTCACCATCCTCTGGCCTCCTACTGCCTCTGTGCTGGGTCACTTGGGCTTCTGCAGCCTGGCTCCCACTGCATGGTGCAGTCAGTATCTTAGGTCTGCACTCCGAGCACAAGCCTCTCTCCAGATGGGGTACGCATCTCTAACCAGGTTCATGACTTGCCACTCCAATCTGCTCCTCCTTCCACATTCTCATGTCGGAATATGGCCCTATCAACAGCTCCTCTCTTGGTTCCTTTCCCTTGAGCTCAAGTCCTGACTGGATACCACCTTCACTCAATTGCTTCTCTCCAGCTTCCCAAGCACCTTCCTGTCTGCAACTACCATCTTCACCTGCCTGGAAAACCCAGTAGCCTCCTCTCTGATCTCCCTCTACACAGTGGCCACAGTGATATCTGCCCTGTCACAGCTGCTGTTCTGTACTGAGTGCACAGTGCACAGGCGCAGCATAATCACCCATGTTTATTAAGGATGAAGAAGAAACCACCCCAATGGCCACAGGTCTACAGATCTACATACAAGCTGAAGAGGTAAGCCTCACGAATACATCTTACAAAATGTGCGAGAACTCCTGTTGGTAATCACACAGTAACACCAAATATACACAATTTCTATCATCATAGTTCTTAAAATAACTACATGGTTTGCAGTAAGCTCTTGCTTTACTTCCATATGCCCATGTAAAACAGTTAAGTTTCTGCTTCCCAAAATAATAAAAAAAAAAGTCTGAAAATTGAATATTTACTTACGTGCACAGAATTGACTGGTCCTCTCGATCTGTAACACAGAAAAACAACAAAAAAGCTTGAGTGACTGTTGGCCCGATTTTGTAAAAATAACTGCTATAACAGCAATACTGGCGCATTAACAATTAGTAACTCTAAGATCAAGGTAAATGCTCCCTAGCCCCACTGCACAGTGCTAAATCTGACCCACTCATTAGCTCCAAAGGCCTGATGATCTAGGGTAACCGACAGAGCCCAGGCTCACTTCACCCTTCCTGGCCTAGCTTACTTCAGATGCCTGACCAGCACACAGTCTGAACATAGTAGGAAATACTAAGGACCCTTTATGCCAAGATGTTAAACAGCTAAAATGAAAAACGAAAATTTCTTTAAAGATACAAACTATTAGCTGGGTGCCGGTGTCTCACGTCTGAAATCCTAGCTACTCAAGGGGCTAAGACCTTGAGAAGAAATAGCAACCTAGGTCAATGAAAGAAACTGAATCTGTAACTAAAATCTTTCTCATGAAAACACCACACACACACACACACACACACACACACACACACACACACGAATGCTTCTGGGGGCTGGAAGTGTGGCCTACTGGTAGCGTGCTTGCCTAGCATGCATGAAGACCGGGGTTCGATTCCTTGTTACCACATATATAGAAAAAAGCTGGAAATGGTGCTGTGGCTCAAGTGATAGAGCTCTAGCCTTGAGAGAAGTCCAAGGACAGTGGTCAGGCCTTGAGTTCAAGCACCAGAACTGGCAAAAAAAAAATGCTTCTCTGTGAATTCTACAGAGCATTAACATTTATGGAAGAAACAGGAAATTAAGAGACAAGCCTTGCAAAATGTTAAAACTAAAGAAAACAAAATATAAATATTTGACAAATACACAAAAATACTTAACTATGCTTATAA
Organism: Megascapheus bottae; assembly: GCF_031878675.1. NCBI lineage: Eukaryota > Metazoa > Chordata > Mammalia > Rodentia > Geomyidae > Megascapheus > Megascapheus bottae. The sequence goes on along the minus strand of NC_143525.1, from coordinate 10,706,564 downwards.
AACTAGCCATATATAAAATAAAAGATGGTACATGTAAAAAGTGTGTGGTGTTCATTGTGGGTATAAAGGCTGCTTGAAGATACAAATAAACAGATTAAGAGAAAAAAGCATATGATCATTGAACAGATGTAGAAAAGAATTTGAAAAGAGTTCAATATCCATTTATAATTTCTTTCTCCCTCTCCTCCCCTTCCTCTTTTCGTTAGCCAGCCTTGGGACTTGAACTCTGGACCTGAGCACTGTCTCTTCCAGCTTTTTCTGTGTATGTGGTACTGAGGAGTGGAACCCAGGGCTTCATGCATGCTAGAGAAGCACTCTACCACTAAGCCACATTCCCAGTCCCAAAAGATTCAATATCCATTTATAATTAAAAAAAAAATGCAGCAGCAAACTAAACTACAAAGCAATTCCAACTTGAACCATGTAATAAAAGTGATTTATGAACCTCACCTCCACAGCTGATCTCATCTTTTGTGTGTATGAGACAAAAGTTCACAGACTTCCCTGAGTGCTAGTGTCAAACTACAATGTCAGATCTCAGCCTCCAGAAGAGCTAGGATGACAGGCAGGAGGCAATGGGTGCCAGGCTTGATATCATCTTTAACTGTGAAAACTTAAATGCTTGTAACTCTAGGATTAGGAAGAAAGTAAGGATGCCAACTCCATCACCCATTTAACATCACAACCCAAGGGGGAAAAGAAAAAGCATAGAAGATGACAATGAACTTACTTACGGTAAAATGGTCTTTTAGACAAAAAACCCTAACGCTCACTTAGAACAAAGCAAAACAAAATCTTTCTAGAATTAAGTTAGTAAAAACCAAGTTCTCAAGAAGTTAATACAGCCAGGAGCTGGTGGCTCCTGTCTATAATCCTAGTTACTCAGGAGGCTGAGATCTGAGATCATGGTTCAAAGCCAGCCTGAGCAGGAAAGTCACTAAGACTCTTCTTATCTCGAATGAACCACCAGAAAACCACCCGAAAGTGGAGCTGTGGCTCAAAGTGGTAAAGTGCTAGCCTGAAGTAAAGAGCTCAGGGATAATGCCCAGGCCCTGAATTCAAGGCCCACAACTGACAAAAAAGTATGTATAGGTGGCAAAATATATACAAATAGTAAACAACTGAACACTAAAATGTCAAAAGTTCCAACAGTGCTAGAACAACCAGACAGCCACATGCAAAAGATGAACCTTTGAACTCAACCCACCCTTGTACCACAGAGCTCCCCCAACCCTTCACAAAAGAAAATGAGCCCAAAGTGGATCACAGACTAGAAGGGGAAGAAAAAGCTGCAAATCACTTCCCTAATGAAGGATGAATACCTGCAAAGAACAGTTTTCACATGTAAACAAGGAAATAAGCTAATTGTCCTTGAAGACAGTTTTACCACAACATAGACCTTTCACTCTATGCCTGTCCCATTTTTAGTTTTCTTCACCTATCACTACTTGACACTGTCTGCTTGTTGTGTCCCCAAGAGATAAAAGTCCCTAAAGCAATGTCACTACGAGGGTTTTAATCTACCTCCTATGTCACGGTATGAGTAATCTTTCCTATTTCCACATGAGATCAATCCACAGATTCAGCAACTACAATTTCTTATGAAATAATACTGTCTTGTGTAACATGATGTTCTTTGTTCTTGTTTTTGTTTGAAATTTTACTTGAGATAGTTATTTGTGCACGCGCATGTGTGTGTGTGTGTGTGTGTGTGTGTGTGCGCGCGCATGTGCACGCGCGCACATGCGGGTCCTAGAGCTTGGACTCAGGACTTGGGTGCTGTTTCTGAGCTTGTGCGCCCAAAGCTAGTGTTCTACCAGTTGAGCCACAGCTCCATACCTGGATTTTCTAGTGCTTAATTGGAGATAAGGGCCTCAAGGACTTTCTTGATGAGGCTGACTTTGAATCCTGATCTTCAGATCATAGCCTTCTGGGTAGCTAGGATTACAAGAGTGAGCCACTGGCATTCAGTGGTTGTTTCTTTGTTAATGCAACTGGCTAGGTACCTATCCATCCTTAAACTTTTGCTATTTTGCTACATTGCAATGTCTTTTTTACAAAATTATTATTCAATACTTGTATAAAGGGGCTACAATTCCATAAGTCAGATTGTGAGTACAATGCTTCCTGATAATGTTACCCCTCCTATCTAAACCCATAAGTTACATAGGTCGTTTTTACATAGCATACACTGAATAAATAAATGACTACATGAAGTGATTTTCTTGTAAATGGTGTATGATTGCATTAGGCTATTTCCCATGTGTAAGGTGTTAAAAGTACTTCAATTCATTATTTTAACTGCATATCTGTTGGCTTTCTTTTTTTTTTTTTTTTTTGCCAGTCCTGGGCTTGAGCTCAGGGCCTGAGCACTGTCCTTGGACTTTCTCAAGGCTAGAGCTCTACCACTTGAGCCTCAGCACCACTTCCGGCTTTTTCCTATGTATGTGGTACCAAGGAATCGAACCCGGGTCTTCGTGCATGCTAGACAAGCACTTTAACCACTAGGCCAAACTCCCGGCCCCATCTGTTGGCTTTTTAAAGCACTTTTCATTGCTTCTTGGATGGAGGCGGGGGATAACTTGTTTTTGCCTTTGTTTCTCTTAGCTGGGAAACTTACTTAGTTTCTGAACTATCAAAGACTATGAGACTCTTATCTCCAATTAACTGCCAGAAAACCAGAAATGGCGCTGTGTCTCAAGGGGTAGGGTGGTAGCCTTGAGCTGAAGAGCTCAGGGACAGCATCCAGGCAGGCCCAGAGTTCAAGTCCCATGACCAATTTAAAAAAAATTAAATTCAATCTATATTTCCAAGGCTCATATTTTAGTGTACAGCAATCCTATTTGTAAGATGGCTCATTTTTCAAACAAATGGGGGTAATTTGTATGCCTGCTGTCCCAGAAGCTGCCCAGTTTCTATACAGATAAGCTACCCTTTTTATGAAGTCATTATCGACTGATGTAATAATTGATTGTTTTCAACATTTGCTTGGAAGCTATTCTCCATCCATATACCCCCGCCACCCCCCCAAAAAATAATAACATATGAGAGCTATAGCTGAGGAAATACAGCAACAAGTACAGGTGGAGGAAGTCACAGAGCTCAGATGGCAAAGACACCGAGGATTATGTGATCTATGTTTTTATTAAAGAATTTATTAACAATGATTTTTACATCATATTTCAAATGTCTTATTTAACAAACAAGTATCCAAGAAGGGAATTTCTATATATAATCACTGACACTTAGATTTTAGAACATAATTAAAATTAAGCTGAAGGTTTGTATGTCATAGGTACATATTAATGTATGTAATAAAACATGTCTATAGAGTATATAGCCCATCACAGATTTTTATGTCTATGTAGTTATGTTTATATCTCCAAGACCATGTCCATAACATTGGGTACGTGACTAATAAGTCCTTGCTCTTGTTTGGATCCGACAGCCACATATTAAGGATACCATGAGCCTTTTGTTCCTTTGGTCTTGACTTATCTCACTCAACATGATTCGCTTTAGCTTCATCCACTTTATGTGATCTATTTTTATGTATTGAAGGAACTTGTAAAGTTCTGTCAAATTAATGTTGGTAATTGGAAAACTATCCTATTCCCAAATGGAAAAATTGCTAACCCCAGGGAAAGTAACAAATTATGCAAGAAAGGAAATGTGAGCCTACCACACATGGCATTAGTTTAACGTCTATCAGGGAGAGTAGGAGATGGTTTAGGTGACTAGTCAAAAACTGCTTTCATATAGAGAATGTACAAATAATACTAGAAACAAGAATGGAAGTTACAGGAAATGGCATAAGCTTGTCACTTATAAACATGCACATGTACCAGAAGAAATAATTACAGTGTAATATTCTCTAAAGAGAGGGTAGGAATCAAATAGTTATCTCCTATGTTTTCAGTAATATGAAAAATCTTACTCTCTGTATATTTGCTAAGTATATTCCTATGTTACTTTTTAAATAGTGTTTTAAAAAGCCAAGTGGCTCACTCCTATAATCCTAGCTATTCAGGAAGTAGAGATCTGAGGATCACTTTGGGAAGCCAGCACTGGCAGGAAAGTTTGAGATTCTTATCTCCAATAAGCTACTCAAAAAAGCCAGAAGTGATGCTGTGGCTCCTGCAGTAGAACACTCACTTTGAGCAAAAGAAGCTCAGAGACAGCATTCAGGCCCAGAGTTTAAACCCCAGGGAGGCAAAAGAAATGAATAAAAATAAGTAATAAAAATTTAAGCATTTACATTTCCTTTACAAATTCTGATCTTGGGGTTATATTATTCTACTTAATTTAGTGAATTAAACCCATGTAGAAAACACAGGAATTACCTACATCCTTAAGACAAACTTTAATGAGCTGGGTACCAGTGTCTTATACCTGTAATCCTAGGTACTCAGAAGGCTGAGATCTGTAGATGATGATTCAAAGCCAGCCTAGGCAGTGAAGTCTGTAAGACTCATATAATTCCAATAAACTACTGAGAAAAAAAAAACAAAAAACTGGAGGTGGCATTGTGGCTCAGTGATATAGCCTTGAGTGAAAAAGCTCAGGGGTAGCACTCAGATCCAGAATTCAAGCCCCACAACTGACAAAAAAATATAAAAAAAAAAAATAAAAAATATGAGACTTTACCTTTGCCACTGTTCAGTCTTTTGGACTGGAAGATGGATTGCTATTAGACAAGCTTTCCAATTCCTCCCAAGGGCACTGTTTTGCAGTCAACTTTATGTTTGTTTAGAGTATCTTATCAACTTCATCATTCTCTCTGCTTGGGTTTCCTTGCTAAACACTTGTCTGTTCTCTGGTATTCTCAGGAGTCAGCATTTAGCTTTACTTAACCATTCTACAACAGAATGTACTTTGTTCCAATCTATTCATCTTTGTTTCAATCTATTTTTTGTTAGGTATTTTTATCCTTTTGATTTTGGCTCACTGTATTTCTGTAGTGTGTGTGTGTGTGTGTGTGTGTGTGTGTGTGTGTGTGTGTGTGTGTTGGCTCTGGGACTTGAATTTAGGGCATTGGGCAAGGTCCTAAGCTTCTTGTGCTCCAAAGCTAGTGCACTACCACTTGAGTCACAGCTCTATTCCTGGCTTTTTTTGGTGCTTAATTAGAGATAAGACGCTCATGGACTTTCCTGCCCAGGCTCAGCCTCAGAATTCAGCTTCCTGAGTAGCTAGGATTACAGGCATGAGCCACTAGCACCCAACTTTACCACTGTACTTAAAAAAACCCAAAAAACAAAAACTTATTTTTACTGTTGTTATAAAGGTGATATGGACAGGAGTTATGTATGTTAAGTCCAATAATGAGTGTATTTGTTTTTAGACAATGTTACCCCTTTCCTTGCTCTTTTCCATTTTTTACCACTGTACTTCTAAAGAATGGTTTTGTTGCTGTTGTTATTGTGGTAAAAAAAAAACATACAGAACAGCTCATAAAAGACTTCATATAGTTGTCTTTCATCTACCTTGCTGAGAAAACACCATTCCTCTTCAAATTTTTGTTTACTTATTTTTAAAAAAATGCTGTAAGCTAGGCACTGTGGCTCAGGAAGCTGAGATCTGAGAGTCATGGTTCAAAGTCAGCCTGGGCAGAAAAATCCAAAAGACTGTTATTACAACTAAACAGCAAAAGCCAGAAGTGGAGATGTGGTTCAAGTGGTAGAATGTCAGCTTAGAGTGAAACAGACAAGTGAGAATGCAAGGACCTGAGTTCAAGCCTCAGTACCAGCACAAGCACACATGCTCTTTGTGCGGGTACAGACATACAAACTTTAGCTCTGAATTGTTTTTTACAGTAACTTATGCCCCCATGCATATATTTTTAATATGTGATACTTCGATGTGGTTAATTTCAAGACACTATAATAGCACATAAATGATTAATAGCAAGAACTTGTTAAACACATTCCCACAAAAAACCACTTGGAAATCTTTTTATTGTTAATGTTCTGTCTTATTACACTGTGGTCAGAGAATGTGGTAGAGAATGTATGGTTTCTTCTTTTAGGGAGTTTCATTGGTGGCCTCATTTAGAATCACAACAAGCTTCTAAATGTGCTTTCTGCTTGGCGGCCGTAGTACTATCCAATACCAGCTTGCTAAGTTGTTTTAAATCATATTCTTTATGCTCTTTTTTCCCCTACTTACTACGATATGTGAAATTCTGGGAGAAGCATGTCAGAACTCCTGCTCTTATACTGGTTCACCTTCTGGTGTTTATAGTTAATATTGCTTTCAATATTTGATGCAAAGATAAGGGGATACAAAAATTCTACCTGAACCAGGTGTCCCTCATGCCAATAATCCTAGCTAGTCAGGAGTCAGAGATCTGAGAAACACAGTTCAAAGCCAGTCTAGTCAGGATAGGAAAATCCATAGAAGTCTTATTTCCAAAAAAAGCCAAAAGCTAAAAAGACAGAAGTGGAGCTGTGGCAGAGTAATAGTCTTAAGCAAAAAAGCTCAGAGAGAGTGCCCATGCCCTGAGTTCAAGCCCCAGGATAGATGCAGAAATAATAAAACAAAAACAAAAAACTTGACATGCTGAATGGGGAATTGACTCTAACATCACAGTTGAGGCACCAAATGTACTAAATTCTTCACATAAGCCCTCTTAAGCAACTATTGGCTGCTTCTCTAATAGAAGGTCTAGGATGAAGAACCTGATACCTGAGAGTTTCATCAGCAACTGCTTACACACTAGCCTCTGATCCACCCTAGAGTTCACCCTCACCGTTCATTGTAGTGGATCAGTTCCTTCTAGAAGAATGGCAAACAAAGGTGTTTATCTTCTACTTTCTTTTTTTTGGGGGGGGGCTAATTTCTATATCAGACTTTTGAATCTGTAATGAGCTAATCCCATTTAATTTTGCACAAAAAATTTACTATTTTGGATAAGAATGCTGCTATTACCAAGAACCTGTAGCAGAGACCTGTAATTTCTAGCTACTGTGGAGGCTGAGGTCTCAGGATCACAGTTCAAAGCCAGCCCGGTAATAAATAAAGCCTGTGAGACTTTTATTTCCAATCAACTGCCAGAAAAAAAAAAAAAAAGCCAGAAGTAGAGCTGTGGCATAAAGTGGTAGAGCACTAGCCTTGCGCATAAAAGCTCAGGAACAGCACATGGGCCGTGAGTTCAAGCCCCAGCAAACACATACACACACAAGAAGAATATTATCACATAGCTGAGCATTGTGGCCGTAAGCTGGAGCAACTGGAATGGTAGAGCAGACAAGGAGGCCTGAGTTCACACTCTAGTACCACCCAAAGCAAACAAATAAAATGCTATGCTGATAGGCCACATCCTCCTTCCGTCTTCCTCCATGTTCAATCAGCTTATTTTGGCACATAGTAGGTGAAGCATCACATTTACTCCTGATAACTCTTGTGACAGAGTCAACTCTGTACCACTCCAGCATTTATAACTTGTGCTTTTCTTCATTAAATATTCTCATTATCTCCATCAGTTCTACAGGCATGCAGCTGCATCTGCAGGTCCATGGGTGAAAATCCTGGGAACAGCGTGTCTGCTACCACCTAGATGACCTCAGCCAGGAACCAGCAGCTCCGTGGCACACAGCATCCACGACAGCCTGGGAGACACCGGGGCGCTATGCAGTTCCAATTGTCTGTTACCAGGGTCTACTGATTTCCCTTTGCTGGGAAGTTCAAGATCACATGACCAGCAGTCACATTGTTCTCAGCCACCCTCCTACTGACAGATTCTACAATCTCCTGGCACATATGGGTATTAAACTCAGAGCCCTACAGGTTTTCCCCCTTCTTAAAAATGAGAATGGTGCATATGAAAACACAGAAAGTTTGGTATACAAAGAGGTGGGTTTCCACGCTGAACAATAAATACACAGTTGAACAAAATGCATACTAGGATGGTGAAATATGTCTGATATGAAGAGGACGGGGTGAAGGAGAGAGGGGTAGTTGAATGAAGAGGAAGGGTTGACAAACACAATCCTAATTCTCAATGGACATACATGAAAAGGGAAGTGAGAAACTTCTGAGCATGAGCAGAGTGGGAGAGATCAGGTAAGAATGAAGGAAGGAGTAATGTTCATCGAGATGCATTGGGAATGGTATGCATAAATGACATGTTAATATGAAACCCATTTGCATAACTAAAGACTTCTTTAAAACACAAAATCAAAAAGGAAGAAAAGAAAGGAAGAATGTCTGTGAGCCTGTGCCCAGCCTTCTGGAAAGCCTCCTTCTCTATAATACTCCAAGGACCAGGGGCTCAAAAATCTCAAGTGCAAGACAAAGGACTATGGATCAATTAAATGTCATTTAATCAAGGCCAAATGCAGTGAAACTTTGTTTCCTATGAGACATTCCATATATATCCACCTCTACTTTAAAAGACCACTCCATAAACCCCTGGGTCTAAAAGCAAGGCTTCAAAGAGTCTTCAACTTCATGTTTCATTCTGACCCAAAAGAAAGCAATCAATACCGCAGGGCCAGGCATCGTGATACCTATCTGTAATCCGGGCTACTTAAAAGGTAGAGATGAAAGTATCATGGTTTAAGATCAGCCTAGAAGACTCTCTATCTTGGCTGGGAATCTTGGCTAGGAATGTGGCTTAGTGGTAGAGTGCTTGCCCAGCATGTATGAAGCCCTGAGTTCAATTCTTCAGTACACAGAAACCGAAAAAGCTGGAAGTGGCACTGTGGCTCAAGTAGTTGAGAGCTAGCCTTGAGCAAAAGAAGCTAGGGTACAGTGTCCAGGCCCTGAGTTCAAGCCCTAGAACTGGTACCTCCACCCCCCCCCCCATCAGGGGGGAAGACTATCTTAAAGAATGAACCAGATGTGGCAGTCATGACCACAATTCCAAGTATTCAGGGTGTGTAGGATTGTGGCCTGAACCTGGCCCCAGGCAAAAGAGAAATTTTATCTGAATGGTTCCCCACACCCAAAGAAAAGCCAAAACAAACAAACAAACAAACAAACCTGGAAATGTGGTTCAAGTGTAGAGGGCTTGCCTAATAAATATAAGGAACTAAGTTCAAACTCCAATACTGCAGCCTCTCAAAAGGGCAATCAAAATCGATCAGTTCAAGGTATTTTAAAGTTGCTATTGTTTGTTGTTTTCTTTTGTGCTGGTCCTAAGGGCTGCTCAGGGCCTGGGTATGGTCTCTTGAGCCACAACTCCACATCAGGCTTTTTGGTATTTAACTGGAGTTCAAAGTCTCAGTGACTTTCCTGCCCAGGCTGGCTTTGAACTACCACCCTCAGAGCTCAGCCTCTTGAGTAGGTAGGATCACAGGCAAGAGCCACCAGCACACAACAACTTTTGTCTCCTTTACATACATTCAATTCACGGACTTTTTTATCCAATGAAATATTCCTTTTCCTATTCTATTGCTACTATACTTCTGGCTAGTTTTATTTGTATAGTTGGTGATTGCACCCAGAAGTTTCATCCATGCTAAGTAAGCACTCTACTACTTGCTATGTGTGAGTTTGTTTGTTTTTTTTTTCTTGGTGCAGGTCCTGGGGCTTGAAGTCAGTGGGCCTCATAGCTCTCTCCTGGCTTTTTTGCTCAAGACTGGCACTCTACAGAGGAAAAGGGTGAAAGGTGCAGGAATGGAGCACACTGGCTTCATTGGACCCTGATAAAAGTGATCCATACCACTTGTGAGCAGAGCTGGGAGGGAGGGATGGGAGAGAATGAGGGAACAGATGATACTATGTGAAAAGAAAGGTAATCCCACTGTACATCACCTCTAAAACAACAATAAAGTAAATTAGGGGATAAAAAGATTGGCACTCTACCACTTAAGCCACACCTCCATTGCCAGCTTTTTGCTGTTGAATTGAACAATCTCTTAGACGAGTATGCTAAAGTTAAATTCAAACCTCAATACTCAGATCTCAGCCTCCTGAGTAGCTAGGATTATAGTTTTATAGTTGTGAGCCACCTGAACCCAGCTTCCTGTTAGTTTTAAAACTAACATAATAGAATGGTAGTGATACTGGTCAGTAATGGGGAACCCAAGCACACAAGCACACACATACACACACACACACACACCATCTCATGATATATATGTATATATACATATGATGAAAACTTATATCAAGTACTGTTATGAAGCAGCAAATTGTTCTCAGCTTCCCACGGAAAATGACAATGTTGTCTTACTGAAAGGAATAACTTTTCTATAATACGCATTACTTTCATTTCTTTAACAGGGAAATGGAAACTTTTTACAGATGGCATTGAAACCTTGCAAACACCACCTACCACATAGAAACTTCTGACATGCTGCTCCCCTTACCTTGAAGCATGCACCTGTAAGCAGACTCGGATATGGCGTAGATGTGCGGAGGCATCTCATGGCGCTTCTTTCCTCTGTACATCTCAATGATATTCTCAGAGTAAATCGGAAGGTTCTTGTAAGGGTTGATGACTACACAGAAGAGTCCAGAGTAAGTCTAAAATAAAAAGAAAGTGTAGTGTTAAAAAAAAACAACAAAAACAAACTAAACACAACAAAATCCTATATTCATCAGCCAGAGTCCAATCAGGAGATGGAAAGAACACAGGAATCTAAATTGGAGAGCCTCACCTTTGGACAATTAAACTATCCACAAATTAAACTGCTCAGTCAGGTCAATTTCACATTAGATTCCAACGAGTTCTTCTATAGCAATTTTAGTAAGGTGGGTTGATCTGGAGTAATTTCTCTAAAATACTTCACTGTAAAACACAATAAAATGTGCTACAGGATACTGTCAGGTCCATATTTTTTTACTTTTAAAGATTCTCTTGTGAGGAGACAAGCTATGAGAAACTCAATATAGTTACAGAACCTACATGGCGAGTTGTCTTAAAGAAAATACCATTTGTCATGTTTGGGTATAGCATTAAAAAGGAATATTCACAATCATCTGAAAAAGCTATTAAAAGACTTTTCCCAAACATCTGAGGTCAGGCATGATTTTCATCCAATACTTTAAAACAGCTTACTACAATAAACTGAATGCAAAAACAGATATGAAAATCTAGTTATGTTTTATGAAGAAAATGAAGATTTGTGTTTTTTTGTTTTGAAAACATGTTTTCATAGAAAATAATTTGTTTAAGTTAATTTGCCTGGGCTATTATTATGTCTAAACAAAAACAATAAACATTTAAATTGATGTCTTTCTTTCTTTCTTTCTTTCTTTCTTTCTTTCTTTCTTTCTTTCTTTCCTTTCTTTCTTTCTTTCTTGTCAGTCATGGGGTTTGAACTCAAGGTTTGGGGGGCTATTCCTGAGCTTTTGGGATCAAGATAGTCTCTACCAATTTGAACCACAGCTCTACTTCCAGTTCAGGGATGGTTAAACTTTACTGACTGGGCTGGTTTTGAACTGTGATTCTCAGATCTCAGCCTTTTGACTAGCTAGGATTAAAGGCCCAGCCTGTTGTACTTTTTTTTTTTTTTTTGCCAACCCTGGAGTTTTAACTCAGGGCCTGGACACTGTCCTTGAGCTTTCTCTTAAAAGCTCTTTATAGCACCACTTCTGGCTTTTTCTGTGCATGTTATATCAAGAAACTCAAGGGTTTGTGTATGGTAGGCAAGCATTCTACCACTAGGCCATGTTCCTGGCCCTGTTTTGCTCTGGTAATTACCAGTAAACACTGCCAAGCTCTATGAATTCTTCAATACTTTTTAAGATCAGTCTTTATCCATAATCTACTCTAAACATTTATAACTTTGAGGCTTCTAAGTTTTTCTGTAGACTGATTTCAGAGAACGTTCTAGAAAATGACTCTGGGAATGGTGGAAAACCAGTTACAAAGGGGCCTGCTGCCAGCTACATGGCCCTGGGCAGGATTGCGGGCATTTAAGAAGGACACTTCAGCTGTGGCTGTGTGACACACAGACCTTTTATTGAAGGTGACTGGGAAAAACTACAGAAAAGACTGAAGGGCTGGGACTGCTCACTGGGGCATGGCGCCAGCCTCTCCACAGGCCATGAAGGAGGATTCTAATCAACAGCTGTGTTCATAAGGACTGAAACCTTTGGCAATTGTCACCAGAAAGCTCTCTGGAGACCACTCTATTTTGAATACTGCAGTTACTAATGCTAAAACAAGACAGCGATCTGCCAAAACCATTCCAGGCACCAGAACCATTGCTGTGGTTCTTTCCTGGTGTCTCAGGGCCACCGGTACAGGCTCAGAGGTGAAACACACTTCCCACCAAGGTTAGACAAAGAGCAAGTGCCCCATGGTCAGTCAAGGATGTGGCTGTTGGCTAATGCCTTCCATCCACACCGACTGGATCTGGCCCTTAAAAGCCTGACCTAGTCCAACTCATAACTTTCCCACCCCTCACTGACCACTCAAGTCTTCGGCTGGGGCCTGCACATCTGTAGGGAACCTTCAGGTAACCCTGACTCCCAGGGCTTCCCACACCCCTTCCAAAATCTGGTCATCCTCTCTGCCTCCCATAGGACAAAAAAGCAGTGAGACACGGTAAAAAGAGACCTTAGCACTAGAGCACAGCTAGTGCACTGTGGGAGTTCTTTATTGTTTCATCTCAAAAAGGTGGAAGAAAGGTTTTTGAGTGGTTTTGCTATAAAGAAGTGATAAGGGATGGCTGAAGCCAGTTATAATTCTAGCTACTTGGGAGCTGGAACTAGGCAGGGGGAAGAGGGTTTATCCACATAACTTCTTTCATTCAAAAGTGAGATTATGGATCTAACATAGCTACAGATTCTGTATTTCACTTTAAAAACAAGTACATAATTCTAGACTAGCCAAAAAGAAAAGAAAAAAAAAAAAAAAGAAAGCTCCTCTTGGAGTTTAGATATACTGACTTTGTGTTTAACATTCCAGAGCATGATGAAAGCTAAGTGATGATGACAATGACATGGTTTGTTAGAAATGATCCCACATGTGAGGCACTTTCCTGAGGAGTGGAATTACAAAAATGAGTAAGTCTCACAAGTACGAGCAAGTCATCAGAAGAGGCCAATGATCAACAGTATCTTTGCCAAAGAGGAAAAGTAACAACAACAAAAATGCTCAACTGGGAATTTTACTATCAAAGTACTTAGCTAACTTCCGTACTCAGGAAACCAGCTCAGATATTGGGCTCACATATAAACTGATCACTGAAATAAATATCATATCCTTCTGCCTTCCCCTTGTATATACCAAGAGGGAAAAATGCTGACAAAATGACTGCCTTGGTGACCTTCAAATTCAAAGTATGCTATATTAAATGTATAAAACTAACACAGAGAATATTAAATATCATCAAGAAACATACATTCTGCTATGAAAATAACAGAAACACACCAAACTACCAGCCATGAGATATGTATTTCGCCCTCTTTCTCTCTCTCTCTCTTTCTCTCTATCTCTCTCTATCTCTCTCCATATATATATGATAGCAAAACGGGAAAGAGAAAAGGTGAGCAGGAATTATAACTGGCAGATGAGTGGGATGTGGTGGTACAGGCATGTAATACCAGCATGGGGGAAGTCAGAACCCTCTTGACTTTCAGGCCAACCTGGGTTTCATAATGAATGGGGCGGGGGGGGGGGGGGGCGGAGGGGATGCTCTAGAGAGAACACAACATACCCAAGCACTGAAAGTCATAAAATCATGACATCCTGTCAGAAACGACAGAGGTAGATATGAAATTCAGACCCAGATGTTCTTTGATGTTTTTTAAAAGACTATTGGGGTAAAAGAGAGATAAGTAATGGTAAGAGCCCCAGACTTCCCGGAACAGGAGACATTCCTGACTCTGGCAGGGCATGCTGATCTCTTGGGGAACACAGTCTACTGTGGAATGTGAGAGAAAAGTCTCACTGGATAATTTCAAGAGCCATCAGAGGAAAGAAGCACTTCAGACAAAGTATAAATCTGACAGCTGTCTGACAATGGCTGAAGGGACACTAGGTGACAAGGTAGGCATATCAGTGGACTGCTGAAAACCTGGCACAGCAGCAGGGCCTCACCCAGACTGGGAAAGGCAACTCCAGGGAGAAGGAGTCCCTGACAGGCTGGGCTCAGACTTAACCTGGCACACTCAGGAAAGCTCACAAAGAAAAATTATTCAAGGAACAAGTCAAAGAGGATGGCAAGGTTTTAAAGCTTGAGAGACAGGAAAGGGGTGCTTTGTGGGAGGGAAGATAACAAATCCCCCTTCAACACATTGTGGGAGTCAGTGAGCGGAAGTTAGCCATGCAGGATGCCTAGTAAGCAACTAGAAATACTGGCTAGTGTGCCACAGGGAAATCTTGAAGAATGACAAAGACCCAATGGGTTCCATGTGGATAATAACACGACTGCATATCTTACCTAAGAGAGACATACAAAAATATTAGCAGGCATAAAACACGGGCAATGTGGCCAGCGTTCTGAGCTACTCGGTGCCTCCAGGCTCCTGTGTGTGGATGGCTGCGTTGAAGACGGCCTTCCTCTACAGCCCCACTGAAAAATGTACTCATCTGTAAGTGTCAGACTTGGGTTTAAGAAAGCAGGGATCCTTGTTTTGGATCACTGAGTAATATTTCATGTATATATAATACATTTTAGTTGCTATATAATCAGTTTATGGATACACATAATTGATATATGTATATGATGTGTAATGATCCAAAGATCGAAGGATTGGAGAACTAGGAAATGGAAGCTGGCCCAGAGGCTATGGAGTGCCAAGGAGCAGAGATACAGTAATGTCCTGCCAGGAACAGATCGCTGAGCTGGGAATACCCCCAACTCTGTCTCTCAGCAGGCTGCCCAAATGGAAACAGGGGGCTGGGTGCAGGGGCTCACATCTGTCACCCTAGCTACTACGGAGCTTGAAATAGAGGATTATGATTTGAAGTCAGTCTGAGGAAAACATAGTGAGATCTCAACTCAAATAAGCAGGGCACAGTGGTTCACATCTGTAACCCCAGATGCACAAGGCAGAGTCTGCCTTGAAAAATATCTTCAAAAAACAAGGGCGGGGGTGGGGGTGGGCCGGGAGTTTGGCCTAGTGGTAGAGTGCTTTGCCTAGCATGCACTTCCGGAAAAGCCAGAAGTGGTGCTGCGCTTCAAGTGGCAGAGTGCTAGCCTCAAGGAAAAAGCCCAAGGACAGTGTTCAAGCCCTGAGTTCAAGCCCCAGGACTGAAAAAAAAAAGTGGGGGCATGAGGGGAGATGACTCAAGCCATAGAGCACCTGCTTAACAACTGTAAGGCAGCTCAAACACCAGTATGTCCTACCCTCAAAAGAAAGGGGGCAGAGAGAATAATTCACACACGTGTATCACCATGCAAAGTCAAACAAACAAAACTTCCCTGTGTGATACAGAAAAGATGATAACCCAGGGTGGGGGGGAGGGAGGGAGGAAGGGCAGGGAAGAGAGAGGGAGGGAGGAAGGGAGAGAGGGAGGGAGGAAGGGAGGGAGGGAGGGAGGGAGGGAGGGAGGGAGGGAGAGAGAGAGAGAGAGAGAGAGAGAGATATCACAGAAATAATTCGGAGTTCAAGTGTTCTCAGGTCTTTTTCTATCCATAACAGTAAAAAATAAACAAAACAAAACAAAACAAGCCCTACTTTATATTAGTTTTAAAAATGTAAAGGATATAATAGAATAGGTAATTACTGAAAGAACAGCTAAAAGAAGGTGCCAGTGGCCCCACTGTAATCCTACTTCATTGGGAAGGTTTCCATTCAAGGCCAGTTAGGCCAGAAAATTTCACGAGACCCCTTCCTAACCCACAGATGGGTACAATGGTGCACACCTGTCACCACAGCTATACTGGGAAGCCTAGAGTAGCACCCGGATAGCAAGTGCAAAGCTCCAAGTTCAAATCCCAGCACTGTACTACCCCTCTCCAAAAAGAAAAAAAAACTAAGAAAAAATGTGTAAAACAAGAGGTAAAAAGCTAGAACAATAAAACCTACTCAGCCTAAAAGGAGGGTGGGGGAGTTAGAGGAGGAAGAGATAAAAGGAGAAGTAATATAATAATAGGTACAAAAATAAGCAATGACTCAAATAGTATGTTTAAAATGAAATATATCAGTTAACACGGCATGTATATAAACTAAATATTCTATTTAGAACATGTTGTAAAAGTCTAGACAAAAATAGTAACTTTAGGCACTTCATAAAGACAAAATGTGAAAAAGCTGAAAGCAAGCTTGGAAACAATGACCCATGCAAGTATTAACCAAAAAAAAAAAAAAGTAAACACTACTTTGTCAACTTTGTAGGAAGCATTATTGAAACTAAAGACCATTTCACAGGATCTACCAGAAAAACAGAAGTTTCTACATCTGTACACATGTGATAACATAGTTGTGGCATGAGCAAAAACTGACAGGACTAAAGAGAGGAATGAGATACTCTCATAGTAACGGAACAAGGAGATAAAACCCAGAGCAACCATAAGGATGCATGATTGAAGGACTTAAAGCACACTGTATTGGGTCCAGTGACTGCTCAGAGAACACATCTTCCAAGCACATAACCATCTTCTACCTGATTGATCACATACTGGTCCACAAAGCAAGGGCTGAGATCAATTACGTACATTCTCTGATCAAGGAGGGATTATATCAGAAATAATAAAGTTAAGTCCTTATTTCTGAAAACTCCTTATTTCGCGAAATTAAGCAGTTTGACTCAAACCTCATTATTTTGAATTGAATGACAGTTAAAGATAAATAAATAAAGCATAATAAACTTATAGAACAAAGCTAAAGAAGTACAATAAATACATAGATTGAAAGTCACAGCTTTTAAAGCCCATAGTTGAAAATGACTAGCTGAAAATATTCAATGCCCTGAATATTTATCTTAAGAATTTACAGAATGAAAAACAAATGAAATCCATACAGAAAGAATGCGAAAACTTGCTATGTAGGTAGGCACACAGAGATAAGAAGAATGAGTAGAAAAAGACCAATAAATCAAAAGTCTGTTATTTAAGAGGAATAAAACTGCTTCCCCTCTGCTGAGACTCATTTTCAAAAAAGGAAGAACTGATCACTATCAAGAATAAAGGGCAGGCTGGGTGTGTGGCCTAGTGGTTAAGAGTGCTTTGCCTAACATGCACAAAGTCCTGGGTTCGATTCCCCGGTATCACATACACAGGAAAAGTTAGAAGTGGTTCTGTGGCTCAAGAGATAAGAGTATTAGCCTTGTGAAGGCCCAAGGACAGTGCCCGGGCCCTGAGTTCAAGCCCCAGGACTGGCAAAAAAAAATAAAAAGAAAGAATAAAAAGAATAAAGGGCACTTCTATAATTCCAGCACTCTGGTTGCTATAGCAGGGGGTTTATGAGTCTGAGCCAGCCTAGACTGCATAGTAAATTTCAGACCAGATTAGCCACTCAGGCAGACCTCAAAAAAGAAGGGAAGAGTCTGGTGCTGGGTGGCTCATATCTGTAATTCTAGTATTCAGGAGGCTGAGATTTGAGGCTCATGATTTGAAGCCCGCCTAGGCATACAAACCAAAAGACTATTATTAACCAACAAAAGCCAAAAGTGGAGGTGTGGTTCAAGTGGTAGAGTATAAGTACCCAAGTTCAAGCCCAGGTGCCAGCACTAAAAAAACTCAAGGTGAGGGGAGGGGTGGAGGGAGTGGGGAGAGAGAGACTAGAAATCCTATACAAAGTAAGGTGGGGGCCGGGAACATAACTTACTGGTTAGAGTGCTTGCCTACCATGCACAAAGTCCTGGGTTCAATTCCTCAGTACCACATACACAGAAAAAGACGAAGTGGTGCTGTGACTCAAGTGGCAGAGCACTAGCCTTGAGCAGAAAGTGTCCAAGGACAATGTCCAGGCCCTGACTGGCCAAAACAAAAAAATAACAAAAAGATGGTATAATAATAGCTTATGCCAATAAACTTGAAAATTTAGAAATAAATCCAGAGAGATATAATTATCAGTTGACACAAGTAATTAAAAAATCTGAGCTCAGGGGCTAGGAGTTTGGCTTAGTGGTAGAGTGCTTGCCTAGCATGCACAAAGGCCTGGGTTTGATTCCTCGGTACCACATACATAGAAAAAACCCAGAAGTGGTACTGAGGCTCAAGTGGTAGAGCTCTAGCCTTGAGAAAGTCCAAGGACAGTGCTCAGACCCTGATCTCAAGCCCAGGACTGGGAAAAAAAAAAATCTGAGCTCAACATCTATTAAAGAAAAACTTTCTCCAAAAAGTAAAAAACAATAGTACTAATCTTAGTAGCAAAGTATGACAAAGATAGTACAAAACATAAAAATTTACATTATTCACACTAATTAATGCAGATACAAAACTTTCTAAATAGGAGAGGGAAGAGAAAGAGAAAAAGAAAATATAAGCACACTGTCTTTACAAAGTTAGTTTAACATTTAGAAATATACAACATAAGGAAATTCCCATTGTCACCTCACCGACAATAGAAAATAAATATTTGTTAACAGTAAATATACATTTTTAAAAATTAAAAAAATCACCCATTCTGATAAGGAATATTTAAAAAACAACTTTTTGGCAATACTAAGAACTGAACCCATGCTAATCAAATTCTTCTCCACAATAAGCTACAGCCCAACCCCTTAAAAACTGAAAAATACAAGCTGGTGGCTCACCCTGGTCATCCTAGCTACTCAGGAGGCTGATATCCGAGGATTCTGGTTCAAAACTAGCCTGGGCAGAAAAGTCCCTGAGACTCTTACCTCTAGTAAACCACCTGAAAACTGGAAGTAGCTCTGTGGCTCAAACTGTTGGAGCATTAGCCTTGAGCAAAAGGGCTCAGGGACAGAGCTCAGGCCCAGTGTTCAAACCCCATGCCCGACCAACTAAAAAGAAACACACACTCACACACACACACACACACACACGTATATGTGTATACATATATATTTTTTTGGTGCAAGTACTGGAGCTTAGTTAGACGTATCACTCAAGATTGGCATTCTATCTCTCTAAACCCAGCAATATTCTTCTTAATTGTCAAATAGTAACAGTTTCTCCTGAGATGAGGAATGACCCAACCATGCCTCCCATCACCATTTTTATTAAAAAACATGGAACTGGGAAGAAAGTCTCAGTGTCATTAAGCAAGTAGAAGAAATGTTTTCACTTTGGGAAGATGGGGAATCAAACTATCATTAGTTGTAGATTATTATAGATAACTTGTATTCACAGAAAATTCAAGAGTCTTCAGCTGAACTATTATAATCAATGAGTAAACACAGCAAGGTCGAGGAATATAAAGCCAATATATAGAAATTAATAATAAAAACAATATCTGCATATAATAACAATTATGAGCTTACTGTGTTCATATAGTATACATCACAAGGGAACAATGAAAACACTACTTAAATAGTACCTAGGAAAAATACTGGAACACTCAAAAAATCAATTTCACAGCTGGGAGCATGGCCTAGTGATAGAGTGCTTGCCTAGCATGCATGAAGACCCCGGCTTGATGTCTCGGTACCATATACACAGAAAAAGCTGGAAATGGTACTGTGGCTCAAGTGGTAGAGCACTAGCCTTGAGCAAAAAAGTGTTCTAGGACAGTACCCAGGCCCCAAGTTCAAGCCCTAGGCTAGCAAAAAATATATAAATATATAAATTTCATTTTTGTTGTTGGTGTAAAAGCTTTTGACTTTTGTTTTAGGGGGTGGAGTAAAAGAAGAGAAAGAGTGAACAAATGCAATCATGGTATTCCACGTACGGTATATGGAAAACAAACTATGTAATTTATAGGCAGGGAAGAGAAAGAGGAACTGACTCATGAAGTAGTAACCTCTCTATATAACACCTTAATAATAATAAAATTATATTAAAAATCAATTTAACAAAAGATGTACATGCCCCAGCAAACAAACAAAACCAATAAAACAGTACCAAAAATCAAGAAATGGGCATGCCCAAGAGTCAAAGATAAAATATTGTAAAGATCTAATGTCTTTCTCAAACTGATCCATAAAGTCCCAACCAAAATTCCAACAGAATTTGTGCGTGTGCGTGTGTGTCACAAAAAGTGACAAAAGAAACTATCTACCAGCCCAAATAATCCTTAAGAACAAAAATAAACACTAGAGACATAGCTCAAGTGATAGAGCATCAGCCAAATGCAAAAACAAAAATTCTGTATATGACAAACTATAAAAGCTGTAATAATTAAGACAATGCAACAGTCGTCTAAAGACAGGCACACTGGCTCATAAAACAGAATAAGAAATTAAGCAGATATTTACAAACATTTGATTTATGACCGAACTGGCAGTCAGAGCAGCGGAAGAACACTGTATCTCAGCAAATGGCAGGGTTCACTGCATAGCTACTTCAGAGGATAGAAAAAAAAAATGTCCCTAACTCACATCATAGACAAAACTCAATTCCAGATGGAATTAAAACTGACCCTACAAGAAATAGTCTATTTTCTCCTCCTCTGGCTTCAAACTGAGTTTGGCCAGTAGGAGATCCCACTGAGCTTGGAAAAGGTCAGATTATTTTTTTCCTAGGTTCTTTTCCCAGCCAGTTTGCAGGAGCTGCCTGCATCCCTTTAAGGAAGGCCACAGTTCCAGTCAGGCCACCCCCCCTCTGAGCTGGGTAGGAGCTCTTTCTTACACATCAAGCGGAATCAGGGCTCTAATCTTCCCTGGTCCTGGGAGCTACACTATTTCTCATTTACTTTTTAAACTCTACCCACATGTTTATAGACCTTCCATTTATTATTTTCATTTATTAACCAACCAAATTTTATTAACCAAGTTTTTTTTTCTCTAAGAACTTCCATTTATTAATTTCTCAAAATACCTAGTCTGAGAACCTTGTGTTTCTTGCTGAAACTCTTGACTAAACAGAGCACTGACTTAGGAAGCTGAAGATACGAGTTTCAGACACACATTCCTATCCCCCAGCAAGTCTCCATTCCTAGTTGTGCCTCATACAAACAAAGAGCGGCACATGTACAAGGGTATTTCTTAAAGCAATGTCCACATTAGTACCAAACTGGGGGGAAAAAAACTATCATGCAAAATTAAGTTCTTTGAGTGAATAAATACACTGGGTCAAAAATCTTCTAACAGAATAGTACATTCCAACCAAAATGACTAGACTGTTCAAACTTTTTTTAGAATTGCTGAGCACATTTATATTCTTAGAAATTAAGGACCCTATGAAAGTAGGGATATGGCTCAAGTGGTAGATTGCTAGCCTTCAATGAAAAAGTCAAGACCTTACATTTTACACACACAACACACACACACACACTTAGTATATATGTATATATTACACATATAGATGTCAAATAAAATGCAGATATGTAAATATGCAGTTAGGCATTTAAAAATTATACATGTTAGCATAAATAACATTTCTTATGAAAAGTATTTTTTTTTGCTTTCTAAAGGAAAAGTGAGATGAGTGGCATTGTATTACATTTCTGTAAAACATTTACTGTTTGACTTAATAAAAAACAGCTCAAATTTCCTGTTTCTACTGTAATATGTTGTTTTGGTTGAAAAATATGGAGAAAAGCAGATTTGCACAGATACTTGGCTAGAAAAGGGGTAATCATTTGCCTTTTCAGATAATTACAGTGTAGCTATTGCCCCTGAAACTACCAAAACTAAACAAGTGACAACTTATCTCTCTCTCTCTCCCTCTCTCCCCCACCCCCTCTCTAGTGGCAGTCTTGGGGTTTTAACTTGGGGCCTGAGCACTGTCCCTGATTTTTTGTATTCAAGGCTAGTGCTATACCACTTAAGACACAGCACCACTTCTGGCTTGGTTTTTTTTTTTTTTTGGTCTGTTGTGGGACTTGAGCTCTGGGCCTGGGTGTTGTTCTTGAGCTCATCAGCTCAAGGCTACTGCCCTACTCCTTGAGCCATAGTGCCACTTCGTTTTCTGGTGGCTAACTGGAGATAAGAGTTTCACGGACTTTTTAGTGCTGGGGCTGGCTTTGAACCGCAATCCTCAGATCTCAGCTTCCTAAGTAGCTAGGATTACAGGCGTGAACCACCGCATCCAGCCTGGCTTTTCTTTCCTTTTATTTTTTTTAAGACTCTTTTTTTTTTTTTGCCAGTCCTGGGCTTGAGCTCAGGGCCTGAGCACTGTCCTTGGACTCTCTCAAGGCTAGAGCTCTACCACTTGAGCCTCAGCACCACTTCCGGCTTTTTTTTTTTTTTGTATGTATGTGGTACCAAGGAATCGAACCCGGGTCTTTGTGCATGCTAGGCAAGCACTTTAACCACTAGGCCAAACTCCCAGCCCGTTTTCTTTCCCTTTTTTTTTTTTTTTTTTTTGTAGTTTGGAGGTAAGACTCTCATGGGCTTTCTTGCCCAGTCCAGCTTTGAACTGCAGCCCTCAGATCTCAGCCTTCTAAGTAGGCAGGACTACAGGTGTGTGCCACCAGTGCTGGGGCACAAGGGACAAATTTCTTAATGAAGAAAGCTTTCTGCTATATCAAAATCCATTAGCTTATCTTACAATTGACCTTGGTCCTTTACTCAGATACAGTTTTGTAACATTATGTATTCCTCACCAGAAAACCACTGGCTCATTAATTACACAAGTCTTTCAACTTTGTGACATTTCACCATATAATAGCAAAAAAAGAGAGAAAAGAACAGAAATCACTCTCATGATTTGACAGGCTGTCAAATCATCATGGTAGGCACAGGTTTCCAGCAATGCTAATTTTTATTAAAAAAAATTCAAATTGTAACCATGAAGCATGGTGGCTTAGGTCTGTAATTCCAGCACTAGAGACACTGAGACAGGAGGAACAAAAGCTCGAAGGCAGCCTGAGGTACATAAGCAAGACCCTGTGTGGGCAAAAAAATACCCAAACCACCACCACCCACAGTATATAGTTAGTAGTTTCTTTGAAGTGACACACATTTTCAGGAAAATGTTTGCCAGTCTTCCTGTGAGTAACAACGATAGCTTAACCATCAGTCATTTCACCAAATAAAAATGGTGGTCTATGGAAAAAGTAGCAAGTTGAGCTTGCAACTCAAACACACAGGCTCTTCCTAAAGGTGACCACTATGAGTGCTCATGCAGCTGGAGTGCCAAATGTAAAAGCGTAAGGACTGCGTCATAAAAATATGAGCCCTTAAAGGCTGAAATTTAATAAAAACCAATCATTTGTTCCTGCTTTATCAAGGATGTTCCTGAAGTTATACTAGAGTATTTAAATTGCCAATAAAGGGCAATGAAGAGTAAAATTAAAAACTAGTGGCCAGGCACCAGTGGTTTATGCTTGTAATTCTAAGCGATTTAGGAAGCTGAGATCTGATCATGGTTCAAAGCTAGCCCAGGCAGGAAAGACTGTAAGGCTCTAAAAGTTAAATTAACCACCAAAGGAGCCAGAAGTTGAGCTGTGGGTTAAATAATAGAGTGCTAAATTTGAGCAAAATGCAAAAACTAGTGTAAACCTGAGGTGACTGTGTTTGTTGTGATAAGGTATCAGAAGTTGTTGTTGGGTTTTTTTTTTTTTAAGTGATGTACAGAGAGCTTGTAGTTAAGTAAGTCAAGTAATCACTACATTTGGTATCAAGACTTTTACTCATCATTTTATCACCAATGTCTGTGGACCATCAGTACACAGGCTATTGGAGGAAAAGGCAGATAATATCTTCCTACTATAATGGAATACATTTCATGGCTCAGGTTCCTTGAAAAGATCTGAGGGAAACCCTAGGGGGTCCACCGGTAACACATTAAAAACTGCTGAATTATACCCCAAAACATTATGGGTGACTAAGCGAAACAAAAAATACCCAGACACAAAGCACTGCATACTTTAAATAAAGTTCACTTATACAAAAATTCAAACACAGAAGCCAATACAAGCCTGAGTGGCTCAGACCTGTAATCTTAGCTGCTCAGAAGGCTGAGACTCAGAGCATCTCAGCTTGAGGCCAGCACTGGTAATCACGGATGTGACATGTGCTGCCTAAACTACCAGCAAAAAGTCTGCTGAGGGGTGGGAGTGCTGTCTAGCATGCACAAAGCCCTGGGTTCAATTACTCAGTATCACATACACAGAAAAAGCCACAAGTGGTGCTGTGGCTCAAGTGGTAGAGCACTAGCCTTGAGAAAGCTCAAGGATAGTGCCCAGGCCCTGAGTTCAAGCCCCAAGACGGGCACAAAAAAGAGTCATGCTGAAGGTGTGAGGTGTGGCTCAAGAGGCAGAGCTCCAGCCTAGCAAGGAAGATGAGCAAATGGAATGCCCTAATTTCAAATACCAATCCTGCCCTCAAACTCCAACCCCCACCCCCAACAAACAAATAACCACACATAAGACTGAACTATTTTGTTTAGAGATGGCATACTTAGTTAATAAAACACACTGGAAGATTTTAATATGCTTCTCTCAGGAACTGATAATAAAACAGATAAAAACTAGTAAAATGATAGGAGATCTAAACGGCATAATTAAAAACCTTAATCTCCTGGCTGCAGATGGAATGTTACACCCAACAGTACAGAATACACAGCCAACATGCACAAAACACTCACAAAAAATGCCATTTTCAAGTTCAATTTTGGTTAAACTATACTCTTTTATCTTTTTTTTTTTTTAAATTACAGTCTTGGGACTTGAACTCAGGGCCTGAGCACTGTTCTTGGGCTTTCTCAAGGCTAGAGCTCTACCACTTGAGCCACAACACCACTTCTAGTACTGAGGAATTGAACCCAGGGCTTCATGCATGCTAAGCAAGTACTCTACCTCTAGGCCACACTCCTGGCCCCTCTTTATGTATTCTTTATAATGCAATTACATTAAAAATGAATAGCAAAGGGCCAGAGGTTCATGCCTATAATCCCACCTACAAGAGGCAGAAGGAGTAAAAACAATTTTCTTTTGAGAGTGATAATTATGCTCACTTTAATTTTTAGCAAGGAAGAGGAGGCAAGTGCAATGGTAACCTTAGGCTTTCTGTCTCTTGTCTAGGATCTTTTCTATGTTGTTGCTTCTACCTGGAGGTCCTTCGCTGTGGTGGCCAGGCAAAGATGGAACGAACCCCTATCGGAATTAAAACAAATGGACCAGGGGCATAGAGAAAATGATAGAACACAAGCCAAAGGTGAGGAGTTCAATCCTCAATACTGAGGCTTTGCCCCCTCCAAAAAAAAAGAAAGGAAGAAAACAATTGAGGGTTACAAGATTAATATAAATCTAACCCTTGGAAACGTTAATCCTAGAAATTAGGAAACATTTAAAACTCAATACTTAAAAAAAAAAAAAAGCCAACTTTGGAAAGTCTGAGACTCTTATCAGTGATAGAATGCCAGGCTTGAACAAAAATGCTAAAGGGACAGTACCTGTGCACTGAGTTCAAGTCCCAGTACTGATATGCATGCAAAATAAAGATCCTATGCAAAATTACTATGCTGAGTGTTTGTTATCATAGCACCTCAATCTATTAACTGGAAACTGCCTGGTTAATTCCAAAGCCAGAGACACAACAAGAAGCAGTGAGGCTGCTCTCCTCAGATTCTCTCATCACACAACTCCATAGTCAGTGACTCCAATCAAATGCCCATTTGACTGGAGACAATCCCCTGGGGTTACCTTAAAGCCTTGAGGAAAAACTCAGAATCTCCTTTTGTCTAGACCAAGAGGGCCATGCACAAAGGCCTCACAAAGTCTTGCAGCTGCCCTATCACAATGACTGGCTAGAAATAAGACACAATCTTTTTCATGTAGATCTGCAATCTCCCTGGCTTTTCTGTCTGCTTTCTCTCTCCCGCTTGCAGTGACTAGTGTCCATGGTGGTGGGGGGCGGTGGGGAGGATCAGGATGAAGACATCCCTTTCAGCCCTGCTGCCCTCTCCTTGGCTTACTTCTGATGACCTTTCCAACCCTAAGTCACTGCAATGTTTGAGATGTTCACATTACTATCTGCCCACTATCTCTGCATTTTCCAGCTCTTTTCCTCCCCCATTCCATGAATCCTGTTCTTTAACATCATTAAAAAGCTACAATGCTTGATCTATCAGCCCTCTCCTGTTAGACTCCAGTGACACTTTCTGGCCCTCTTTCTGGGCTGGCAATGGATCCACAAGCTTCCCTCTCTTTCAGGATTTGAGCAAAATCACAGCCACACTGGTATTCAGTCTTGGCTTTATTTTCCATGG
Organism: Megascapheus bottae; assembly: GCF_031878675.1. Lineage (NCBI taxonomy): Eukaryota > Metazoa > Chordata > Mammalia > Rodentia > Geomyidae > Megascapheus > Megascapheus bottae. The sequence goes on along the minus strand of NC_143525.1, from coordinate 10,680,441 downwards.
TATATTCATTATTGTTGTCTGCTGGCAAAGGTCCTAAGTGAGTTGTTTGTTTCTCAGTCTTTCCTCTGGCTGGCTCTTCATCACTTAGATCCTAACTCCAGTGCTACAGTGTCAAAGTCCTACAATGCCCACTCTACACTATTAGTTTGTTCCATGTCCTTATAGGATGTGTCACAAAGATAGGCACCTGGCCTTCTTAGTCAAATATACCATTTCCATTATTTTTGGAACACTCTCTCCGTTTGACTAGTTTTTTAATTACTTGGGAGCTTCAGTAGCCCATTCTTCACATAAAAAATCAACTATTTTTCCAATTTTAGACCATTACAATCTGTTTTTCTCTTTAAGTCTTCCTTTTCTAAGTCAGTTCCCAATTTATGCCACCTGTCTACCATCTCTTCAAACGTAGATTGTGTTTTGTTGTTGTTTCGTTTTTTGGCCAATCCTGGGGCTTGAACTCAGGGCCTGGGCACTGTTCCTGGGCTTCTTTTGCTCAAGGCTAGCACTCTACCACTTGAGCCACTGCACCATTTCCAGCTTTTACTGAGTAGTTTATTGGAGTCTCATATACTTCCCTGCCTGGGCTGGCTTCAAACTATGATCCTCAGATCTCAGCCTTCTGAGAAGCCAGGATTATAGAAGCTAGGACTACAGTTAGGCATTAGTGCCCAGCTAAACCTACATTTTTTTCAGTATCTAACTTCTGTTTTTTTTTCCCCTACTTTATCCACCATTATTATTATCTGAAGCTATTCTTAATAATTTCTATAGGGTCATGGACATTGGTCAGTGACTAACTATAATGTATAAGATAATCACAGTCTCACTCCCACTCTGAACTGTTTCTTCAAAAATCTCAGCAGTGGGGGCCGGAAGTTTAGCCTGGTGGTAGACTGCTTGCCTAGCATGCATGAAGACTCAGGTTTGGTTCCTCAATACCACATGTATGGAAAAAAGCTGGAAGTGGTGCTGAAGCTCAAGGGGTAGAGCTCTAACCTTGAGAAAGTCCAAGGACAGTGCTCAGGCCCGAGCTCCAGCCCAGGACGGCCAAATAAATAAATAAAAATAAATAAAAATCTCAGCAATGTTAAGGTGCCAGTAGCTCACACCTGGCTACACAGGAGGCTGAGTTCAAAGGATCACAGTTCAAAGCCACACTGGGCAGGAAAAGTCTGAGACTATCTCCAATTAACCAGCAAAAACAGCTGGAAGGACATGTGCAGCTTGAATGGTAGAGTGCTAGCCTTGAGAGGAAAAACCTAAGAGAGCACTTGAGACTTTATTTCAAGCCCCAGTAACAGCACACAACAAACCAGAAGCCCTCAGCATTCACTTTCCTTACTCCCCTGTTCTCTGTTCTTTCTTGTCACAGAAACCTTGAGCTTGGGGCCTGTCCACTCCATCCTCCCACATGGATTCTCCTACCAATGCCATTCTCTTTACCTTAGTAAATAAAACCCCTGGTCTTTCTGCCACATGCTCTCTCTCTAATCTTATTATGCTCCACACAGCGTACTTAAAAGCCTCCAAACACCATTTGATTACTTGTAATTGCAGATTGGATTATTTAAACTTGGTTAGCAGGATAAGACTGGAAGGAAAGTAAATGTTGGATAACCGAGAGACAATCTTTCTACTTCTAACCTGTCATAGTAGCATGCAACAAGAGAATGTGAGTATTCCTCATTCTGACAAGGTGTAAAATACCAATTGACATTCATTCCCAGTCATACTTCCCATGGTTATTTGGAAGAAATACTTACATAGATAAGTCCTGAATAGTAGCGATCCTTCAGGTTATGCAAAACTGAAGCTTCGTTCAAGCATGTCAACTCTGCCATATCCTCCACCTTGGAAAACTTAGGTGGGTTCATCTTCTGAATGTCATCTTTGTTGACCATTGCTTTCTTTCCATTCTCCGCCAGCTCCACCAGAACTTCATCTCCCCGTTCTTCCTTGATACTTGCAGCCTCAAACCCATGGCGTTCTGATGGGATCCACACTAGCTTTTTAGCTGTCCAGTCGGCTTGTGTGGCAGGGTTGTAGATGACAGCCCTGTCCACAAAGAGATACCTCTCTGGGTCCTCCACTCCAGTTCTCTGCGCCATTGTAAACAGAAGGATCCGAGAGCAATTGCCTCTAAGGGGAAGAGAAGGCCAAAGTCAGATGGTTACGAAATATAAAATAATTTACAAGCTTTTCTTTCCAAGGGATATAAACTCTGGGTTAAAGAACTGGGGTTATCCCTTTTCACGGCCATCCTAACCAAGATTCCAAGGTAAATTTCAAGCATGACCACTAATTATGACTCTGGTTGTTGGACAAGTGCTCAAGATTTGCCTTTCGTTACTGGGAGCTGAAAAGCAAGCAGAAGCAAAAAAATAAGCGAAGTTTTAGGATGACTTCTTTCTCCTCTTCATCTTCTCCATCACACTCATCACAAGTTAAACAGGGAGTTAAGAAGGGAAAGAAAAAAAAAAAGCAGAAAAGAAAACAAAGATGAATAATAAAGGTTCCATGGACTGGTACTAGAATTAGTGTAACCACAGGTTATAGCTACAAAAATACATGATGACTGCCAAGGAGTAAAGAATCAGGTCTAATACACGACTCCCAGACAGGAGATCCAGTCCTCCCCTCATAAGCGCCCCAAATCAGCATCTCCACTCCCCTATGGCCTCAGGTATCCCTAGGGCCTTGGACCACTGAAGACAAATATGGTTGGGTTTACAACCAGCCTTTGAAGGTCTCTACACCCATCGAATGGCTGCTCCCCTCACCCTGTCTCCACAGCAACTTTCTATCATCCGTATGTTCCCTCCATTAACCTGATCTCACCTCTGCCAGACTGCAAAGGGTCTGTCTTCCCTGGAGTGTGTGCCCCAGTATATGGCCCAAAGGGGTGCCTATGTCCTAAAAGATTAATCACTGACAGCGTGTGTGGGTTTTAGTCCTTCCGCCCCTAATCATTTACTAGACTTGCTACAGTGTAATGCTCTAGAGTAGGGGGTCTCCAAAAGTGGTATGCGTTATTAATAGGATCAGGAAGGCTCATGAACATACAAGGGTGTGGGGTTTGATCCCCAGAGCTTCTCATCAGTGGATTCTAGAGTAGAGCCCAAGAATCTGTATTTTGAACTAAGTCCAAGATAGCTGTGGATGCTGCTAGTCCTAGGCCACACTTGACACCCACTGCTCCACAGCTTTCCTACTGCCACAGTGAGTCACAGTGGCTGCTAGGTATGTTGGCTTAAAAAAAAAAAGGCTGGGCGTGGTGGCCTATATTCCTAGCTGCTGAGGAAGCTGAGATCTGAGGATCATGGTTCAAAGCCAGCCTAGGCACTAAAATCCATGAGACTCTTATCGCCAATTAACTACCAGAAAACTGGAAGTGACACCATGGCTCAAGGGGTAGGGCGGTAGCCTTGAGCTGAAGAGCTCAGGGACAGCACCCAGGCACAGAGTTCAGGTCCCATAATGGACAAAAAAAAAAAAAAAAAAAGAGTGGTGGCTCAAGGCTGTGATAATTGACACTTAGGAGTCTGAGATTAGTGAACTGTGCCTGTCATATCCATAGCCACACAGGGAAGCACAAGCAGGAGGATCACTGTCTAGGCTGGCCCAGGGAACAAGGCAAGACCCTCAAGATAACCAGTGGAAAAAGGAGCTGGAAGTTTGGCTCAAGTGGTTGAGTATTTGCCTAGTTCAAAGTCCTGAGGTTCACTCTCTAGAAAAAAAACCACAAAAATGCAACTATAACAAATATGATAGCAAATTATTATCTTTGCCTGCCCTGGGACTTGAACTCAGAGCCTGAGCACTGTCCTTGGGCTTTCTCAAGGCTAGAGCTCTAACACTTGAGCCATAGCATCACTTCCAGCTTTTCTATGTGTGTGGTACTGAGGAAATGAACCTAGGTCTTTGTGCACGTTAGGCAAGCACCAGGCCGATAGTAAATTAATTTTATCCTTATTTGGTATAAATGGTATAGCTTATACAGCACTTAGCCAATATTATTTTGCTGCCAATATGCATGAACACATAAATCTTCATCCTCCTACCCACCCCCCATTTAAAAAAACAAACAAACAAACAAACAAGGTCTATCTTGCCCAGGCTGGTCTTGAAGTCATGATCTTCTTGCCTTAGCCTTCCCAAGGGCTGGGATTACAGGTATGCTATCAACATGCCTGGCTTTGTGCCTTTCCTTAATTTACCTTGGGAATATAGAAATACGCTTAAAAAGTGGGTGGCTATAATTAGAACAACTTAAGTCATTATTTTTGGAACAGGTCATTTGCATAGCAAGCCTAAAAAAATGCCAATTATATATTAGTTATTTTGTCATTGTACCAAAATTTACTAGTACTTTCTCTAGAAAAGCTTTGAAATTCCACATAAAAAAATTAATAGATAGCAAAATTGTCATTTCAATGTACTCCCAATTTTGTGGGATAAAATTACATGCACATCTATTTCATTTATTTTTATTTATTTTTGCATTAGTACAGATGCTTGAACTTAGGACCTTGAGCTCTTGCTCAACTCTTGCTCACAGCTGGTGTTCTACCACTAAAGTCAGTCCTTGTTTTTTTTTTTTTTTTGCCAGTCCTGGGCTTGAGCTCAGGGCCTGAGCACTGTCCTTGGGCTTTCTCAAGACTAGAGTTCTACCACTTGAGCCTCAGCACCATTTCCGGCTTTTTTCTATGTATGTGGTACCGAGGAATCGAACCCGGGTCTTCATGCATGCTAGGCAAACACTTTAACCACTAGGCCAAACCCCCGGCCCCCCAGTCCTTGTTTTGAATGGAAGAATTCATTAGCTGCTGCTTTGGGGCTTCTCAGCAAAGCACTGGAGATTGGAGCACTCAGCTTAGTCTCTAGTACCTCATAGAAGATCCAAACCTATTGACTGATCATAAGTAGCAGGTCCCCAATCTCACTGTGAGCTTCAACTTCTCCACACTAATAACCTACTATTCCTTCCACTCCTGACCCAAATGCCACCCTCTCAGAGGTTCTTTTCAGGTCAGTCTGGCAATTTAATCCTTTCCTTCTCCTAACACTCTGCTCTGCACCTACAGTCTTCTTGCCCTACCTAGCACTGCACCACTGGGCTTGTTTAGTAGGTGGTAGGTGTTCCTGTTGTTTCACTCAGAGTTCATGAGGTCACTGAAGATGTCTGGTTCAGTTTTACCCTTTACTTGTGATTGTCAGAACTGCCATGTTATTGTTTCACTGTGCTGTACATTTGATATCTGATCTGAGTTATGATGGTAGTTAACACGAATCACTCCCCAAATGTTTTGCCTTGCTAAAAAGTTAAATAACATTTTAAAAATAGCCAATATTGTTGTATATTCCTAATTACATACAGACCCTCTGCTAAGTAATTGTATATATTAAGTTTTAAGCCTCACAAGATTGCTATAAAGTAAGTACCAACGCCATCTCCATTTATTGGAGGGAATCTGAGGTATGTCAGAAAGACAAAAAGCCCACCAAGCTCACATCACCAAGGGGAAGAGCTGGTACTGACCCAGGGTTCAGGTCCAGAATGATGAAAGGGAGGAGAGGGAAATTTGTTTATGTTTGCCTAATAAAATTTCTGTCTACAGGCCAGCGCTGGTGGCTCACACCTGTAATCCCAGCTACTCAGGAGGCTGAGATCTGAGGATCAAGGCTCTAAGCCACTGGGGCACAAAAGGACCTGAGACTTATCTCCAATTAATCTTTAGAAAATGGGAAGTGGGACTTAGCTCAAGAGTAGGGCAGTAGCCTTGAAATGAAGAGCTCAGGACAGTGCCCAGGCTGAGTTCAAGCCCCATGACCCACCCACCCCCCCAAAAAAAATTCTGTCTACAGAATCTGGCAAAGGATTTATATTTTAAAGGAAAAAATACATTTCTACAGGGGAGGGGAAGAATAGTAACCTCTTTGTAGTGGACATAAAGACAATTTAGAGGTTTATCTTCATGTCATTTGAAATAACTGCCTAATCACAGATAAATCATTGATCAGTATATGTATTAGCTCCTAACTGTGCTCAAGTTTCTACTTTTAAAACTGGTTTTAGACACATCCCTGGGGATTCATTCTCCAGGTCATTTTTTACTTCCAGTGAATTGCCCATTCTACCCTCCCTGCCAACCAGGACCCACTGTGGACGTGGACAGAGGAAAACAATTCAATTTCATAAGTAATTTTATTGACAAAAGCAAACAAAAATAATGCACAGAGGCTGGGAAATGTGGCTGAGGGGTAGAGTGCTTCCCTAGCATGCAGGATACTCTAGGTTCAATTCCTCAGTACCACATAAACAAAAAAAGCTGGAAATGGTACTGTAGCTCAAGTGGTGGAGCGCTAGCCTTAAACACAGAGAGGCTTAGAGACAGGCCCTGAGTTCAAGTCCCAGGACTGGCAACAACAACAACAGCAGCATTAATAATAATGATGATGCACAGGTTATGCACTCTAGAGCATCCTTCTAAAGCAGATAAACTAAAACAGGACCATCTCAGTTTGTGTAATGCTAGCCACCACTGAGGTCACTGACATTCCAGGACTGTGCAAGTCTGTTAGTTTATCAAAACTCTGCCTTAAGCAAACAATCAGAAACACCAACCATGGCAAAAGGCCACACACTGAATGCATGGCTCTCATCTCCCAATGAACATCTTTTCACTGTGTAAAATATTTCTCAGACTTGAATCTCAAACCAGGAATTCGAATTCCTCCTCTGTGATAACCAAGTACACAAACTGCTGAAGATAAAATCTTTCACCCTGCAACGTACCCTTCAACATTTCCTCCATCTCATCTTGTAGCCAGTGTGTTCATTGAAGTGATTTCCCTAAGGAGCCCAAATAAGTGGCCAAGCACCCAGAGGTCACATCCTTTTGCTGTAAAAGCTTGTGCTATATTGCACAATTGCACCATATGCTTTCTCCCGATAAGGACAGGGAAAGAACTGAATTTAAGATGCAGAAGTAAGGAGATGCATAAAATGGCCACTTTTCCAGAACCCGGAGACAGACAGGGCATACTTAAAACATCAAAAGCGTGGGACTAGAATAATAATACAGGCAGATTAATGAAGAGAAAACAACGAATAGATTATGAAGTTTTTTTTTCCCAGAGTAAGATACTATCAAGACTAATTAAACCTGACTCTAAAGAATCCTCAGTCCCAGCATGAACCCCATAATAATTTCTAAAATGGCCAAAAAAAAAAATCTCTGCAACGCCAAAGTGTTCTTATTTAGTATTTTATGATTCCTCGGAAACAGCAGTCTTTGTTTCATCCGCTGTCTGGATCTACCCCGCCTGCTTTTCCCCTACCCCACCCCACCCCTGCCCACCCCACCCCCTTCCATCCACCGCAGTGATCTTGGAGGGGAGCTGCAGAGGCCCCAAGAAACAGAGATAACGGTCGTCGGTAGAGGCCACCTTGTCCGAACCTCCCCAGCCCCGGTCAGACCCGCCGAACCGCCAGCTCCTTCAGGCCCCAGCTCCCAGGCAGGCCTGACTGGGGGCCTCCCCGGCCCCTGGGCCGCATCCGCCCACAAAGCCCCCGCCAAAGCCCGGACTCTGTAGCTTCAACTTCCTCCGGATCCCAATTCCAGTCTGATTTTACGGGATCGGTGTGTGTGTGTGTGTGTGATCCCAACTGCAGAAAGCAAGGAGAGGCTCTGCGGCAAGCCACGGCCAGGTCACTTACACAATGAAGGGATCCCGAGGCGAGAGCTGACCCTCCCCACCCCCCGTCGCCCCGCCGCCGCGCGCCCCCGCCACATTTCCCGCCTCGACACCCCAGAGAAATCTTCCCGGCCTCTCCGGGCGTCCACTGCGGGCCCCGACGGCCCTCGCGGGCGCGCGGCACGCCGCCCTCCCTCCCGTCCTCCACCCCCGGCCCCGCGGAGGGCGACCCTCGCCGCGCCGGCGGCAGGCCCCGGAGTCCCGCGCCCGCCGCGCGCCTCCCCGGGCCGCGGGCGCCCGCGTTTCCCCGCCCCGCCACCACCCTGCAGGTCTGGCTCCCGCGCCCCGCGCCCTCGACGAACCTCTCTAGTGCTCCCGGAGACCTCTGCCGGGCCTAACCCACCCAACGACCCACCCAGGGGCCCCCTTCCCGTCCGGCGCCGCTCGCACTCATACCCGGATCACTCGTCAGGACGCGATCGCCCTCCCGAGAGACAGGCACAGACTTGAGGCACACCCCAGGACCCTTTATCGGGCTACTAAGTCCCCCTTCCCGATCCCCATCAACTCCACCTCTCCGGGGACCTCAGCCACGGAGGAGCTGGCCCCCTACATCTGCACCCCCAGATCTCCAGCCTCAGCACCCCCGAGGGGCTCGCCCTCCCGCACACCCCAGCCCGGGTACCTCCAGTGGTTCCCCACCCCACCCCCATCCTTCTCTCGGAAGGACCCCATTCCCTGCCCCTCAGCGGTCTCTCCATCTTCACTCTCTGGGGCCCGCACCGCAGGCCCCAGGCTCTCCAGGACCCTAGGTCCACTCCCCAACCCCCCCAGCACAAATCCTTCCAGACCCCATTCTACCTTTCCCAGCTCCCGCTTCGCTTCGGTTCTGGCGCTCTAGAGTCCCCAGGTCCCTCCAGCCCGGAACCCCTTCGCTACCCTCCCGCCCCGTGCCAGCTCCCCAGGCCGCCGCACATGGACCCGGGTGGCCGCACCTCTCACCTACAGCCGAAGATGGTGGCGCCGGCGCACGTCCCCAGCCGCGACCACAGATCCGGCGCCTCTGTCCCAAACCCACCGCTGCCTCCGCCGGGCTCCTTTAGCACTGCTGCTTGCGGCTGCCCCACCCACTCCCACCCTCATTGGGCCAGCTCCACGCCCATCACCGCCGCCCCCAGACCCACTGGTCGGTTTGCGCGCCCATCTCCAAGGGAAGACGTTAGCAACCCGAGCGAAGCTACCTTCACAGTCCGGCTCCCTCCACCCACCTGGAATGATGCTCATTGGCTCCCACTGCCGGCCGCAACTCCCAAGCCCTCAATCTCATTGGCTGGCTCCCACGTCTGTCAGAGACCCCGGGAGGTGCGGCCGAGGCCGTGGCACGCCATTGGCTGGTTCGGGTGGAGATGGACAGCTAGGCTGGCTGGGCGCCCGGCGATCCCGCGAGGCAAGGGGGTGCGGACTCTGCAGCTGCCCGCGCAGTGCGCAAACCCGACGAGTGCGGGCGGCGAGGCAGGTACGCCCCCAGCTCCGACTGGACGCTCCTCGCTTTACCGGCGGGTCGTGGCTGCAGCCCCCTCCCACGCCTGGTGGGCCCCCCTCCGTTTACCACAGCCCGTGTCCCGCAGCGGGACTCTGGCTTCCACTGCGGAGTCGCGGGCCCTACGCGGCTGCCCGCAGGGGCGGGGCCGGAACGCGGTCCAGAGGCCTGACGTCACCCCGGGGCTGCGGGGCGGGGGTGGGGGAGGCCGGGGCCGCGCGGCTCACCTGCAGTGGGGGGGGGGGTTTAGGGGGGGGGAGCGGTGGAGCTCCGCCCCTGAGCCCGGGCCTGGCTCCCCGCACCGTCCGGCTTGCTACTCGTACCCCGATGCTGCTCTAGCTGGCCAGACGCGGGACACCTTCCTTTGGCTGCCGAAATTTGGGATTGGCGAGAGGAGGAGCCTCCCTGCCCAGCCTTCGGGCCAAGCTGAGATTCCAGGAGAAAGAAGCAAACTAGGCCTTGGAGAGATGATTTGGAAAACTGACTCAAGTCATTCATTCATTCATTCATTCATTCACCGTTCGTTCATCCAAGTGGAGCGCCCTCTGTGAGAGGGGCCCTGAGGGCTACTGAGGATGATCAGATCCCATAGGGGCTGTGTGTGTGTGTGTGTGTGTGTGTGTGTGTGTGTGCCAGTACTTGAGGCTTGAACTCTGGGGCCACAACTCCACTTCCAGCTTTTTGATGGTTAATGGGCGATAAACGTCTTATGTACTTTCCTTCCTGGATTACCTTAGAACTTGGATATTTACATCCCAGCTTCCTAAGTAGCTAGGATAACAGGTGTAAGCACTGGCGCCCTGCCTTATTTCTAAATACAGAATTCCATGCTGGTTCCATGTTGTCTCATGATTTAAAAGCTTCCTCATCATTTCCATACAAACTCATTGGACAATCAGAAAAAGAAAGCAGAAATGTCACAAGAAAGAAACCTCATACAGATGAATCTTGATGAAAAATTAGTAACAAAAAGTAGCCCCCAAAGTATATTTCTAGAACTTCTCTTTGAATTTGGAACCAGATTTTCCAATGTCCACAGACATCTCTCACAAGGGGAAATTGCTAAAGATCCCAAACCTATTTTCTTCTTACCACACATCCCTCCACCATCCATACTGGCTTGCTAAGTCCCCTCTTTCTGATAAGGAAACCAGTTTGTTTTTTTTTAATCTTTAAGTAATTGGACAAAAAGGCTTGACTCAATGTGTCGGTATGAGAACAATGCATCTCAATCAGTGTCTCTCTTTCTGTCTTCCCAATCTCTCCCAACCCCACCATCCTCTTACTCTATCTAGTCCCATTTTCACCAATGTACCTTGAATGTTATGACTGCAACTGCACACCCTTCCTCTCTTTATTTGTTTTCCCTCCCTTCCTGTGATCTCACCCCCCCAACAAGAACAAAATTAGTCTTAAAATCTCTTTACTTCCTCCCTCTCCCTTGATCTCGACACCTATCTCCTAGCCAGGATATGCTGTGATTTTGTTAAAAGAAAACAGGATTTAGAGCCAGACAGACATGGTTGTAAATCTCACTAGAGCACTGCCTCAATCTTTGACAAATTACTTAACCTCATCTCTAAGAAACCAGATACAAATAGGTATGTTAAAGACTCGCTCAATGAAATGTAACGTGATCATTTATTGAACAAAAATGTGATGTTAGGAATAAAGAGATTGAAAATCGCCCTTTTCTAGGGTGCAAGTTTATTACGAGAGAGATAGTTTTCAGTGCTCTTCAAAGTATTTAAAGTAGACTGTATTCACACACACACACACACACACACACACACACACACAGGAGCAAAAGTTCACAGATGCTGTTTTGAAGGATGTAGGTCAAAAGCCCCATCTTGTTCCCTCAGGACAATTCCAGCTCAGGAATTTTGTTTTGTATTTGGCCACATTTTTTCCCCCTTATTTGAGTGAATTCCACTCTTTAAAAATCAGGAACTTCTTAGCACCATTAATCACCAGAACTGCCCATGAAAGCCACACTGGGATCCTACTTCACACCACTAACCCTGACTACTCAGGGAGCTGAGATCTGAGGATCTTGGTTCAAACCCAGGACAGGCAGAAAAGCTCATGAGACTCCAATTAACCAGAAGTACAGCTGTGGCTCAAGTGGTAGAGTGCTAGCCTTGAGCAAAAAAAGCTCAGCGACGATGCCCAGACCCTGAGTTCAGACAGACAGACAGACAGACAGACAGACACACACACACACACACACACACACACACACACACACGAAGAACAATGACAAATGTTAGGATGCAGAGACACAGAACTCCTCAGTCATTACTGACAGGAGAGGGAAAATGGTCCAGCTACATTGGAATATAATCAATAGCTTTAAAAGTTAAACAGACTTTATGCTTTTGTTGGAGGTATTGTTTAATACAGATCCCCACTATCTAGCTTGGGTTGGCATTGAACTGAACTCTCCAACTGTGGAATTACAGAAAAATACTACCATACCTGGTTATTGCAGACTTTTAACTATATTTTTTAAGTTAAATTTACCCAATGATTCCACAAATCTACCTTTTGGTGTCTTACCTCCTCAAAGAGTGAAGAAATGAAAGCAAAGGGAAGGAAAGAAATGAAAAGCAAAACCTACATGGACAGAAAGACTGACACAGAATTGATGGCAGCATCTAAATGATAATAGATGATGAAATCAAGCTACATGTCCATCTGCTGATAAGTGGATTGGTGCACTACAATACCATCAGCAATAAAAAGGAACGAATAACAGGATGAACCTTGAAAACATGCTCAGTGAGAGAAACCAGACACAAGAGATCAAATCTTTTGAGCCACCCCATCTACATGAAATCCCCATAAAAGGCAAAACTGGAGACAGAAAGTAGACTGGTAGTTGACTGTGGCGCCTGGGGTTAGGGAGGAAGGGATAGTACAGGAATCTGCCATAAATGTGCATGTGGGATCTAATGGGGATGTGAAAAAAATGCTCTAAAACTGATTTATTGTGATGGTTCTACAACTTGTTAAATTTACTTGAAAGAAAAATCAGTGAATGGTATACTGCAAATTATATAACTATGCAAATATATGCCAGTAAAGTTTTTTTAAAGGAGAGACAGAGAGAGAGAGAGAGAGAGAGAGAGAGAGAGAGAGAGAGAGAGAGAGAGAGAGAGAGAGAGAGAGAGAGAGGAGAGAGGAACTAGCACGTAAAAACTCAGATTCCCAGCTTCCCTTTAAAAAATAAAAGCTGGAAGAGCTGGAAATTCCAGGAATCACTTGTGCTGATGTGCATTTTTAGGGAAAGAACTTGTACCTGCAGGATGCCTCAGATACCAGCACCATCATTCCTCCCTGAGAGGTCTTAAAGTGGACCTTATTTAGGCGGTAGAGTTATTTTCCTATTGTTTTGTTTTGTTCCATGCTGGGATGGAACCCAGAGCTCCTCCTCCAAATGCTCTCTCACTGAGCTACACCCAGGCATGAATGCATTCATTTGAAGTTTTAATCTTGTGACACTTAATAGGAGCAGGAGGTCCTGGCAGATCATCTCTGAGAGATGAAAAGGGTTATTTTTCAATTTCAGAATTGGTTCTGTGACAGTAAGGGAGCAGGAGAGAATTGTCCCCCCTCCCCAAAGCTGCCCTTTGACCTTGGATTCTGGAAGTGATAGACCCCTGAAGCAAGGACTTCTAAACTGAGTATACCTCTGGCTGCCCAAGGCAATATTACCTGACTAACTGGTGAAAGAGCAAGCCTCCTATGGTATCTTGAAACAGAAGGAAGAATGGCCAAGAAAAAAAAAAAAAGAAAGGCTTCAAAGAGCTGAGTAAGAAGAAGCTTCCCAGAATTTTCTTGGACTACTGAAATTCGACTTAAATTCTGGGTAAACCCACAAGAAGAGATTGCTGAAAAATTATCAATTTCTAATTTCCCACCAGTGATGTAGAATCTAAGTCCAAGAATTTATTTGATTTAGAAAAACTGGGACTGAAGCTGTAGTTTAGTGTCAGAGTAAGTATTTAGAAGGCTCAAGACCTTGGTTTCCAACCCAATACCCCAGTTTGCAAGAAGGGAAGCAGAGGAGAGGAAAGAGGAGAGGAGAAGGGAAGAAACAGGGGAGAAGAGGAGAGGGGAATAAGAAAAGGAAAAGGAAAAAATTAAAAGTTGATCAGTTTTGTAATAAATGCTAGCTGAATATCTTTTGTGGTTAGGGCCTATGCCAAGTGCTGAAGAAATGTCAATAATATCATAGATACAGTTCTGGCTCAAGGACTGTACAATTTGGAGGGAAATAGAAATAAATTGGCAGGGAATATAGGAAAAGCTTTTGATTTTGAACCCATGGAAATCTACAAAATTGTATAGATTCTGAAATCCTGTGTGAAATTTATCATGTGCTTTTTTGTGTGTGTTTGTTGTTGTTTCCTGGAGAGAAGGTGTGTAGCTTTTAGCAGGTTTCCAACAGAGGCTCTTGATAGGAGAAGTCTGTAAGACTGCAATACAGCATACAGACTTTAGTCAGGGTTCTCTAGAACAGTCAGTAGACTCTGTATGTGTACGTTGATATTTTCTATTACACATATACTCACAAAAGGGGATTTATTAGAGTGACGCCATTGGAGACTGGATAGCCCAACAATGGCTGTAATTGGAAGAGTCAGAAAACCTGGAAGCAGCTCAATTTAAGAAACCAGAAGACTGGGGACAAGAGGATTAATGATGCATCCTCCCCCTGGAGAATCACTTGGTGCTGAAAGGCTGAAGAATCTGGAGTCTGAGATCCACAAGTAAAGGTAACAGCAATAGATAGGCTCACTCAGGAAGAGTGGAGATTGCATGTGTTGCCTGGCTGAACACGTTGAGACCTGTAGCCTATCAGATGGCTCTGTTCACATTTAGAGGAGATCCTTCGCCTCTGTGGCTGTTCCACATGCCAATCTTCTCATGGACGCATCACACAGTATGCTTTACAATGCTCCTAGACCTCTCTCAACTCAACCAAGTTGACAATCAAGATTAACTATCAAGAGTATGACAAATGTTACATCATAGAAACATACCAGGTGAGGGGCTTGGAAAGGGCTGCCAGAAAGTCTTCTGAGAGAAATTAATATCCAAAATATAATCTGGCTGGGGTTGTGGCTCAGTGGTAGATTGCTTGCCTAGCAAGCATGAAGCATTGGCTTTGATTCCTCAGTACTACATCAACAGAAAAAGGCAGGCATGGCACTGTGGCTCAGAGTGGTAGAGTGCTAGCCTTGAGCACAAAGAAGCTCAGGGACAGTTCCCAGGCCCTGAGTTCAAGCCTCAAGACTGGCCAATATATATATTCTGAAGAATGAGACGTTAATCAAAGGGAGGAGATAAATTCTTCCAGAGAAGGCACTTTGGTGAGAGGTGGAGGTAAGCAGGGAGCAGACCATACCTAGGTATTAGAAAATCGAATTTCAATTTTAGGTGAAGGGCAATGGGAATTGTGGAAGAATATTAATTTAAGGAGTACCACAATCAAGTTTGTGTTTTAAAAGGCCCATTCTGGACCGGGAGTTTGGCCTAGTGGTTAAAGTGCTTGCCTAGCATGCATGAAGACCCGGTTCGATTCCTTGGTACCACATACATAGAAAAAAGCCAGAAGTGGTGCTGAGGCTCAAGTGGTAGAGCTCTAGCCTTGAGAAAGTCCAAGGACAGTGCTCAGGCCCTGAGCTCAAGCCCAGGACTGGCAAAAAAAAAATAAATAAATAAAAGGAACATTCTGGTCATAATGTGGAGAGTGGTTTGAAGGGGATTGGGAGAGGCTATGGTAGTGAATAGTCCAACTGGGAGATGATAGACTGGAGCTAAGGAGGACTTGGCAGGCTGAGAGACAGAGTCAAACTATGAGGATTGCTGTTACCAAGGGCACATGAGATATTTAAAGTGCCAAGCAAATGTGTGAAGATATTAAAATCCTTGCCTGAAGATATTTATAGTACCTAGCACAATGCATGACGCATTGTACATTGATTCCCTTTTTCTTTTTTATTATTGCTTCTTGATTAAAAACACATTTGTATCCCCGTGATTGTAAATAGAAGATCCCCTCCTTGAACAACAACAACCAAAAGAAACAGCCACATTTGTAAACATACCTTGTTCTTTTCCATCCCTGTATCCTCCTTCAAGACCAGTGCTGCCAGTGAGTGGGGGGGAGGGATGGGGGACGGGAATGTGAGCCATCAATGCAAGTCAAATAGATTATGCAAAGATTTTCTAGTGGCTTACATTTGTAAGCCTAGCTAATTAGGAGTCTGAGATCTGAAGAGCATGGTATGAAGCCAGAATGGGCAGAAAGTCAGAGAGACTCTTATTCTTATTAACCACCTGAAAAGCTGGAAGTAGAACAATGGCTCAAGTGGTAGAACTCCAGTCTTGAAAGAAAAAGCTAAGGTACAGGTTCCAGGTCCTGAGTTCAAGCCTCACTACCGGCACACACACACACACACACACACACACACACACACACACACACACAGAGTTCTAATAACCACCTTTAAAAAGGAAAATGCATTATTTATATTATTTTAACTTAATTTATTTGGTTATATAATGTTATGTTTTAGTGGATAAATAAAAATTATTAATAAGATTGTTCACTTCCTTTAAAAAAAATCCATCCTGGGGCCTGGAGTTTGGCATAGTGATAGAGTGCTTGCCTAGCATGCACAAAGACCCTGGTTCAATTCCTCGGTACCATATACATAGAAAAAGCTGGAAGCGGTGCTGTGGCTCAAGTGTTAGACCTGTAGCCTTGAGAAAGCACAAGGACAGAGCTCAGGCCCTGAGCTTAAGCCCCAGGACTGGCAAGGAAAAAAAAACCTCATCCTAAATGTTTAAAACCCAATATGTGTATTAGATGTATAGCACATATTGATATATTGATTATGACTAGTCACACTTTAGATGACCCACAGTGATTTGTGGCTGATGGTTACCAGTGGAGTACAGGGCTAAAACTATGCACTCCTGTCAAGATAGCTTTTATCCCTAGGGTCAGCTTAGTATCCAACACATAGCAGACACTCAACAAATGTTAGCTGGATAGAGAGATGAACGGGTGAATAGCAGAATGACGGCATAAATCAATAGGATCTCTTGTTTTTTTCTCAGGCTAACCTTACACCACAATCCTTCTACTTCTTTTTGAATAGCTGGGACTTTAGACATGCCCCACTTCAGTCATTCTTGAAATAAGTTACTAGTTTTGCTTTTGATTGACCCACAGCAATATATACATACATATACATGTATGTATACAGGAATATATGTATATATATATATGTCTATATAAAATGATCAGATCATCCTAAGTGGCCTGCCAACTCTGACATAGGTCTTTTTGTGTACATGGAGGGTTAAGGATTGAATCTTGGGCTTTGTGAATACTACTAAGCACATGATTATATTGAGCTAAGGCTCCAACCCCAATCACATTTTTTTTGTGTGTGCTAGGAACAGGCCAAAGCTTATCTACCTGTTCTTTGAAATTAGTCAATTAATTGTTATCAGTCCCAATTAGTCAACCACTCCCTTTCCGGCTCTTCTCCACTTGCAACTAGGTGACCTGGAACAAGTGAGATGAGCTCTCATGGTGTCAGCTTCCTCATCTGTAAAAGGACAATAATGTTAGCATGGATTTGGTAAGATGGATTTAAGTATTAAATCTGACAATCCACACAAAAACTTGGTCGAGCACTGGCTCCTAGGAAAGCTTCTCAGTAATATCCAGTTAGCTTTAAAGCACTCAGATGGGAAGGTAGTTGGCTGGTGGCTCACATCTGTAATCCTAGCTACTCAAGAGGCTGAGATCTGAGGATCATGGTTCAAAACCAGTCCAGTCAGGAAAGTCTGTGAGGCTCTTATCTCATCTCCAATTACACACACACACACACACACACACACACACACACACACACACACACACACAGTGCCAGATATGGAACTGTGGTTGCTTGTTGTTTGTTTTTGGTTTTGCTTTTGTACTAGTTCTAGGGCTTTGATCCTTCCTATTTCATTCCCTCACATAGCTAGGATGACAGGCCTCCCTCCCAATGCATCTAGCTACTGCTTATGAGAGGGTCTTGAGTATATGCCAGGGCTCTCCTTGAATTACTACCTTGAGATCCTCCTGACTCTGTTTCCCAAAGAGCTAGGATTACAAACATGAACCGCTGGCACCAGCTCAATTACAGCTATTTTCTGGTGTACCTACGGAGTGGGAAGTCTTGTTCTATAACCTGGAGCAATCATACAGGGCATCTCAGCAGAACCACTAGAATTCAGATGATGCTATGTTTTGGTGAGGGTGTTGAGGAGGAATGGGCAAGAGCTCAGGGACATGGGCTTGTGTCTAATCTGACTTACTGGACACAGAATATTATGTTGATGAGAACCAGATGTAGAAGTCTGGGGGAAGCTTACATAAAAGGCTGCCCACTCTACTTATAAATCACACCAGTGCCCTTCTCTTCCCCAAGGTGGATGCCCATCTGGGAAAAATGTCTAAACTCTCCAGGCCTCAGACAGACAGTGGGAGGCTCTTGGCTGCTATGATAAAACAGGTACTATCCTGAGTGCATCTTGTATCGTCTCTAAATCGAGATGCTTTTGAATCTGAGCCAGGATGCAGATGGAAGCTCACTGCCTCAGGCAAGTCACTTAATGTCTCTACATTTCCATTGGCTGCATATCAGGGTCCCTATCCAAGTGACTGGCTCAGTCCTAGACATACAGGTGAATTTCTTTGGAATGGCAATGGTTATCATTCTAGTACGTTCTGTGGCTGCCTCCCTAGTTCTGGTTCCTGAGTCAGCAATAGAAGTTGGCACTGAATTATCTCTGAGAAGCTGAGTTCCTCCACAATGTACCTTGACAAGTTCTATTAAAAGACTCTCTCTCTCTCTCTCTCTCTCTCTCTCTCTCTCTCTCTCTCTCTCTCTCTCTCTCTCTCTCTCTCTCTCCTCTCCCTCTCCCTCTCCCTCTCCCTCTCCCTCTCCCTCTCCCTCTCCCTCTCCCTCTCCCTCTCCCTCTCCTCTCTCTCTCTCTCTCTCTCTCTCTCTCTCTCTCTCTCTCTCTCTCTCTCTCTCTCTCTCTCTTTCTCTTTCCCCAACACATCTTTCATTTCAGGGAAACTTTCAGGCTGCTAAATTGGGAATGGAAAAGTTGCATTAGATCAAAGGTATGTGCACACTCATGTTTTCAAATGAAGTCAAGCTTTCAAAATACCCCTGCCCTGACAGACGAGGCCTACCCCCATGCCGGGCAGTGACTATTTACCTCAGATGATGGCAACTTTTCTCATAGGCTTAGAACATCACTGGCCAACAGTTATATCAGAGGGAGTTACTCATTGGAAAATGTGGCTACATTGCCCAGTCTGAGATCTGAATGTGGACTTCTAGGGATTTCACCCAAAATAAGCTAAATTCCTCAGTTATAATTATCCACCAAACACAGCCAAGGAATCTGTGTGCCAGCCTGACACTGGCTGATACTAAAACAGCTGTGGATCCAGGCAGGGGACCGTCTCACAGCTGGAGAGCATAGGATGTTGAGCTTGTCTGGCTCTATTTTTTTATTCTTATTTTTTCAGTGGTGGGACTTGGACTCAGTGCCTGGGCACCCTTTTATGTTCATGGTTAGTGCTCTACCACTTTGAGCCACAGCATCCCTTCCACATTTCTGGTGGTTCATTAGAGATAAGGCACGGTGGCTCTGGCCTGTAATCCTAGCTACTCAGGAGGCTAAGATATGAGGATCACAGTTCAAAGCCAGTCTGAACACTAAAAGCCGCGAGACTCTTATCTCCAATTAATCACCAGAAATTGGAGGAGGTGCTTGGCTCTCTTTTCCCTCAGAAAAGTGAATAGTGCGGTAGCCTTGAGATGAAGAGCTCAGGGACAGCGCCCAGGCCCAGAGTTTAAGCCCCATGACAGACCAAAAAAAAACAAGAGTTTCATGAACTTTCCTACCTGGGCTGGCTTTGAACCATGATCCTCAGATCTGAGTCTCCTGAGTATTACGATTATATGTGTGAGTCACCAGTGCCCAGCATGTCTGGTTCTTAACAGCTTGCCTTTCTCCCTACCATTCATCCTTCCATTTACTTTTATATCCACTCCCTCAGCAAGCATGTAAAAAAATCATATCATGAGAATAGCACTTATTTAAATTTCTCTATTCCAGGAACAGAGCTAAATCTTTTATGTGGAACATTTTGTGGTATCCTCCAATATCCCTATGGGGTAGGTGATTGTCTTAGTCTACTCAGACTCTGTTCCATAAAATAGTAGAGATTGGGTGGCTTAAATGACACATATGTATTTCTTAAACTTCTGAAGGTTGGAAGTTCAATACCAGGGTGAGAGCCAGATCAATTTTGATTAACATCTGCAGACTTCTCCTTGTAACCTTACCTGGCAGAACAGAAAAAGAGACGCATGTGACTCCAGCCTGCAATCCTACCACTCAGGAAGCTGAGAAGTGACAGTTATGGTTGGAAGTTAGCCCTAGCAGGAAAGTCTGTGGGACTCCTTTTTTTTTTTTGCCAGTCCTGGGCTTGAACTCAGGGTCTGGGCACTGTCCTTGAGCTTTCTCAAGGCTGGTGCTCTACCACTCGAGCCACAGCATCACTTCCAGCTTTTTCTGTGTATTTGGTACCAAGAACTCGAACCCAGGGCTTTGTGCATGCTAGGCAAGCACACTACCACTAGGCATGCTTCCTGCCCTGTGGGACTTTTATCTCCAATTAACCACAAAAAATCTGGAAGTGGAGCTATAGCTCAAGGGGTAGAGTGCTAACCTTGAGCAAAAAAATCTCTGGTCAGGTAAGAGAGCACTCTGGGGTCCTGTTGTAAGGGCAGTATTTATTCATGAGGTCCTCGTGACCTAATTATGAAGAGCTCATGAATATGGGTCAAGTATTTAAGAAGCCCTATCTCTGATACTATCATATTGTGGCTTAGGGTTTCAGCATGTGAATTTGGGGTTAGGGGACACTTTCTGTGTATTGCAATAGAGGTTGAGGATCTCATAAGAAATATTTGGGAGAAAATGGATGGAACTAGAACAAATCATGTTAAGTGAGGTAAGCTAAGATCAATGGTGCATGTTTTCTCTGATATGTGGAAGTTAGATCTAAAACACACTGGGATAGGACAAATTATACCAGATTCTAGATACTCACACAAGATGAGACAAAAGAGGATAGTTTTAGGAAAGAATCACCAAGTGCAATGCTTAAGGGCCTCTTCATATGTATATAGAATAATAAACGTACTGAAATGAACTCCAAAGACATGGAAATGAAGGACTTTTTTACATTTAACTTTTCTTATCTGATGATTCTTTATCTTAAACATGGTATATTCACGTGCATATCTGTTGGAGAGTCAGGGGAGGGCCCAGAATCTGAGGGAAAAGAGTGAGAAAGTGCAGCAGCTGAGTGCACTGGACATGGACGAAAGTGAACTATGCCACTGGAGGGTGGAGATGGGAGGGAGGGAATGGGAAAGAGTAAGGGAACAGATGACACTTTATGAAAGGAAATGTACTTAATACCTGATGCATGTAAATGTAACCCCTCTGTATATCACTTTTATAACAACAATAAAGTAAATTCTAACAACACCAAAAAATCATACATAAAGGCAAAAAGCAACAAAATATAGCACAACTAACTCCCCCCTAAAAAAAAAAACAACAACAAAACAAAAATCCTAAGCATTTATCTTGCTTTTCATAGATAACTGTGTCTCAGCATAGTCAAATAGTTGATGAGGGGGAAGCTTCTCTTTACACAATTTTCGCAGCTGATAAGCAAAATGGGAACGATAGAATTGGATTTTCATCGCTTTCTGAGATGAGTATTTTCAAATCCCCTGAAAATACTTAATCTAGACAGAAATCACCAATGAATGTTAATATCATAAAAAAGAAAACCAAGCTACCAGGAGGCTTCTGGGTGGAAATGCACAATCTGCCTGAGCTATTTTTGTCAAGAAAAATCAAACCTAAATATGACTGAGCCTCTGAATCTACTGCCTACATACTAAGAATATATAGACATATCTAACTCTATTTTGGCTGGGAAATTTTTAAGGAAAAATGTTTTATTCATCTCAGGGTTTTTTTTTTGTTTTTTGTTTTTTTTTTTGTGCCAGTCCTGGGGCTTGAACTCAACATCTGGGCACTGTTTTTGGACACTTTTTGCTCAAGGCTAGCACCCTGACACTTGAGCCACAATACCACTTCCAGCTTTTTCTTGTATGTGGTACTGAGGAATTGAACTCAGGGCTTTCTGCATGCTGGGCAAGCACTCTACCGCTAGGCCATGTGCTTGGCCCTCATCTCAGGGTTTTGAAGGTTAGGAAGTCCATTTTGGTGGTGGAAACTTCTACAGTGACCCAAGGAGGCATGAGGCATCCCACCGAACATCCTAGCCCAGGTTCCTTTCCATCTTCTTATAAAACCACAGTCCTGAGACAGATGTGATAGTGTTTGTCTGCACTCCATGTTGCTTTGCTTGGAAGGCTGAGGCAGGAAGATCATGAATTGGAGGGAAGCCTGGGAAACATAGTGAGATGTTATCTCAACCAAATCAAGGAATAACAAATGAACCAAATTAATAAAAACATTCCACCGGATTAGGGCTCTAATTTGCTGGATTCATTTAACTGGAATAACTCCCAAAGTTCTTACCTCCAATACTATATACTTGGATTAAGTTTCCTCCCTGTTCTGATTTCACCATGGGGCTTAACTTTCTAGGCGAGTTCTTACCGGGAACTTTCAAATGAAAGCAAGAGGGTGAAGACACATAATGAATATTACCATAGAAAGACAATCTGAATCAGGTGCTGGTGGCTCTCACGGCTGTAATTGTAGCTACCCAGGAGGCTGAGAACTGGGAATCATGGTTCCAAGCCAGCCTACATAGGAAAGTTTGTGAGACTCTTATCTCCAACTAAGCACCAGAAAACTGTAAGTGGAGCTGTGGCTCATAGTGGGAGAGTGCTAGCCAAAGTGGTAGAGTGCTAGCCTTGAGCAAAAAAAAACCCATGGACGATGCCCAGGCCCTACATTCAAGCCCTACAATCACCACCAACAAAAAGACAACTGATTAAACTGTGAAAAGTTTCTCTTTTTTCTTTCTTTCTTTTTTTTTTCTTGTGGGTCATGAGGCTTGAACTCTGGGCTTGGACACTCTCCCTGAGCTCTTCAGCTCAAGGCTCTACTCCTGGAGTTACAGCCCCACTTCTACTTTTCTAATGATTAATTGGAGATAAGAGTCTCATGTTCTTTAGTGCCCAGGCTGGCCTTTGAACCACCATCCTCAGATCTCCGCCTCCTGAGTAGCTAGGATTATAGAAATAAGCCACCATACCCAGTTGAAAGTTTCTTTTTTTGTGTGTGGAAAGTTTAATAGGACAAAATGTTCCGTTTTTCAGCAAAACTATCAAGGAAATTAAAGAGAAGAGAGATAAAGAGATAGGAAAAAGACTTGTGGATCAAATAATTTATTACCAGACATAATGTATGGACTTAATTTGGGACTTGTTTGGGACAAGTCATTTTGCTATTTGTGTTAACTGACTTCTTGTTTCTAATGGATTTGATTTGGTTCGTGATTTCTGGAGTCCTAGCCCCTGGTTCCTGAGCCCTGTGTCCTTGGGCTGAATTTCATGAAGGCATGGTTGGGGAACTGCTTCACTTCATTGTAGACAGGAAGTAGAAATCCAGATAGGAAAGGGCCAGGGATAAGGTGCCTCCAAGGACCTGCCTTCAGTGACATACTTCCTCCAGCTTGGCCTCTCTTCCTAAAGTTTCCAGGATCTCCACAAATAGTACCACCAAATAGGGACCTAAGCCTTAACACGTGAGCCTATGGGTGACATTTATTCACAAACCATAACACCATTGTTTGTATGTGTGTATGTGTATAAAATGCATGTGTATACATAGAATGGTCTACACCTAATGGTGTACACATACTTACATGTACACCAGTAGGAACATTTAAATATGATTTCATATATGATATTGAAAAATTATTGCTTTTTGTGTGCCAGTACTGGAACTTGAACTAAGGCCTTGTCCTCTCACTTAGCTTTTTTACTGAAGTGTGGCACTCTACCACTTGAGTCATACCTGCGCTTCTGGCTTTTTGTTGGCTAATCAGAGATACGAGTTTCACAGACTTTTCTGTCTGGGCTGCCTTCAAACCAGGATCCTTCATTGCCAGCCTCATGAGTAGTTAGTATTACAGATATGAACCACTGGTACCCAGCTAGATACACATTTCTTTAATGATATTTAAAAAATAAAATGCATCAAATGAAAGGTAAAAATCTCCCTCACCAGCACTCCTGTTCCCATCTAGAATGAGAAGTAATTACTGTAACTTTTAATATGCAGTGCTTTTTTTGAGGTGCTAAGTTTTCACACATGCCAGGCAAGCCCTCTACCACTGAGGTACACCTTCAGACTTAATATTTTATATTGCTGGGCCGGGAGTTTGGCCTAGTGGTAGAGTGCTTGCCTAGCATGCATGAAGACCCAGGTTCAATTCCTTGGTACCACATACTTAGAAAAAGCCAGAAGTGGTGCTGAGGCTCAAGTAGTAGAGTTCTAGCGTTGAGTAAAAGAAGCTCAAGGATAGTGCACAGGCCCTGAGCCCAGGACTGGCAAAAAAAAAAAATTATATTGCCTCTCACACTATCACTGCTGCTCAGAGGTGTGAACACACAGGTATTCCCTCAGGCTCAGTCATGTGACTTACTCGACCAATGAACTGTCGGCAGAAGTTAATCAGCATCGTGTCTATGCCGTCTCTTTAAAGCCAATACATGGCTTGCTGTGTTCTCTATTCTCTCTGTTACAAAATATTGCAAAATGTTGGATCCCAGAATGTGGAGAAGAGAGTCACAACCAATACATAATGGACACAAGTGTTTGACAAGTGAGTCTTTCTTTCCTGTGAACTAAGATTTTCCAGGTCAGGTATTACTAGGCCATTGAAAAGTGAAGGCCTGTGCTACTCTTTTATTCTGATGGGCTCTGTAACAACTTAAACCAACAATTATGATAGAAATGACTCTGTGCCAATCTCCAGGCTCAGGACATAGACAGGTAATTTGCCCTTCTTATCTTTTTCAGCTGTAGACTGCTGGACAGGATCCAAAACCACATA
The DNA here is from genome assembly GCF_031878675.1 of Megascapheus bottae. Taxonomy (NCBI): domain Eukaryota; kingdom Metazoa; phylum Chordata; class Mammalia; order Rodentia; family Geomyidae; genus Megascapheus; species Megascapheus bottae. The sequence continues at coordinate 10,655,986 of NC_143525.1, read as the reverse complement.
GGGAGGAAGAAGGGCTCAGCTGAGCTCAGTCCCCCAGCCATGTTTTATTTTTTTTTTTCTAACAAGCCAGGCACGTGACGGAAGGAGTCTTGGACCTTTTAGGCCATTCCATCCTACTTGCTAAATAGCCTTTGAATCATTCCAGGCAATGCTCTGCTCTGCAGAGGGAAAGAGTCAGCCATGGAACCCCACACAAATTCCCCATCTCCACTACTGTAGTTTCTATACAATCATTGCCATTTTCAGCTATCTAGGGTTTTTACCCCTTTGTTTTGTTAATGCAATAAGTAATCTTGTTGCTTGTCATAGGGGAGGTTGTAAGGTCAATCTACCTTCTAAAAGCCTAGAGTCTAGTAGGTTAGAAGAGAATCAACACAGCAGGACAAAGGGCTATGGATTATCTGAAAGTAAATATTAGAGGGCAGGCTATAGGGATTATATTTACTGAAGAACATTTGGATTTCTGGTAATCATTTATTAAATCATTCCCTGTCTTTGTCATAGTCTGGATGAATGGAGAGAACAGGAGCACTGAGCACAGTCCAACCTCTGTAGCCTGACCCTCTGTCTCTGAACCAAGTTCTCAAGGTCTCCCATCTTTCCTTCAGTGTCATATCCCATTATTTTGGTTTTTGTTCTTTCTCTCCCCCTTCTCCCCTGTCTCATCTAGACTGTCCTAACCCCATTCATAGATACCCATATCCTCCTTGGTTTTCAAAGATGTTCACTCATGTCCATCTTGCCAGTAGATTTCTACTAATCTTTCTCTCCTGAACTTGCACTGTATTTGATCTAGGCATTTCATAAAATTTATCCTTTTCCTGATTTAAAAAAATGGTTATTATAGTGCTGGGATTGTGGCTTAGTGCTTGCCTAGCCTATCACATCAATGGAAAAAGGTGGAAGTGGCACTGTGGCTCAAGTAGTAGAGCTCCAGTCCTGAGAGAGCCCAAGGACAGTGCTCAGGGCCTGAGTTCAAGCCCCAGGACTGGTGAAAAAAATCAATGATATATAAAGGGGTCACTGCTGTGTAGTTCATTTTCCACGGTGTCCAGTGAGACCATCACGCACTGGTTTACCATTTGTCCCTCCATCCTTCCCTAACATCATTATAATATATATTAGCACTTTTCATAGGCCAGGGTATCCTTAAAGGCAAGATTCTTAATCTTATTTATTTATTGTTGTAATTTAACGCAAACTATTCCCCCATTGGCTTATGTTCTGAGCGCTGGGTTCCTGATTGGTGGTGCTATTTGGAGAAGTTCTAGAAACTTTAAGAGGTGAACTTATCCAAAGGGAGCCGATAGTTGGGCATATCTTACTCCTGGCCCCTTCCTGTCTTTCTCTCTGCTTCCTGCCCTCCATGTGAAGATCTTTCTCTACTACACATTCTGACCTCATGATGTTCAGCTATTGGGGGCCAAGCAACCCTGGACTACACCAAAATGGGGACCCAAAATACTTTTCTATACTTAAATTACTTATGTTATATACTTTGCCACAACGACCAAAAAGAAATAGATACACTTATTTTTAATTAATTGCTAAAAATCAGCAAAACATCCGTGTGTGTGGGGGGGGGGTTTGAGTTCAGGGCCTATGTGTTGTCCCCGTGCTCTTTTATGCTTACGGTAAGTACTCTACTACTTGAGCCACAACTCCACTTCTGGTTTTTAAGTCGTTAATTAGGGATAATAATCTGATGGTCTTTGCTGCATGGGCTGGTTTTGAACTGTTATCCTCACATCTCAGCCTCCAGAACAGCGAGGGTGCAAGCCACCAATGCCTGGCAAAATGTTTGGTTCTTACAGATCCTTAATAAATCTTTGTTGGAAAAATAGGTAAGTATATGGATGAATAGGGCCCAGATGTACTTTTCTATCCGAGCTCAGCACCAATGACACTCAGTCAGCTTTTGGCTTATAAGCCACTGGCTTACTTTCTTCATCTGTACAATGATGAAAAGAAAAATAATTACAATCGGTTTACGAATCTTGCCTCTCTTACATGATTGATCTGAATATCCAGTGGAATGTGACAGTAAATTTGGCCTTCAATAAAAAAATATCCACATGGAAATAAATTAAACCTATATTAGGCTGACAGAGTGGCTGAAGAGAAGGAAAGAGTGCCTGCTGAGAGAGAGAGAGAGAGAGAGAGAGAGAGAGAGAGAGAGAGAGAGAGAGAGAGAGAGAGAGAGAGAGAGAGAGATCTGAGTTCAACCCCTACTACTGCACAACTAACTAAATAGTCAGGTACCAGGGGCTTATACCTATAATCCTAGTTACTCAGGAGGCTGAAGTCTGAGAATGATAGTTCAAAACCAGCCCAGGCAGAAAAGTCTATGAGATTCTTATCTCCAATTAACCACCAAAAAAACCAGAAGTGGCATTGGGACTCAAAATGGTATAGTACTAATCTTGAGCAGAAAAGTTCTATTCAGCACCCAGGCCCAGAGTTCAAGTCTCACGACTAACACACACACACACACACACACACACACACACACACACACACAACATACAATCAGTAGCCCCAATGTAAGTGATAAAGCCTATATTTACCAAAAGTGGTTGATTTAACTCAAGGTTTGGTATTAGTCATAGCAGGCCACCAACTCAGAGAAAAATTTAGGGCAATTCCCACTGCTGCCACCTGGGGAGACACCAAATACAACAGGAAAGTCAGAGCAACTTGTGGAACCACTGGTACTGTCTCTGCCTTTTTCCCCCTAATCTTTTCTTTTAATCTTTCTTTCTTTCTTTTTTTGTGGTGGTGATACTAGAGCTTAAAATCAAGGCTTTGTGCTTGCTAGGTAAGTACCCTACTACTTAAGCTAGAGTCTAGCTCTTTTTTTTCTCCTTTAGTTATTTTTCAAATAGAATTTTCACTTATGCCTAGACTGACCTGGCCTGTGAGCCTCCTAGATATGTTTCCAGAGTAGAAAGGGTGACAGGCAAAGGCTGTAGCTTATCATCATCATCATCATCATCATCATCATCATCATCATCATCATCATTATCATCATCATCATCAGTTGACATGAGTTTTACCAACTTTTTGTCCTGGCTGGCCTTGAACTGTGGTTTTCCTGGTAGCTGCCTCCTGAGTATAAGCCACCAGGTATAAGCCACCGTACCTGGCTTCTCATAAACTTTTCTTTAATCCCATTTTGTCATCTTACAATTCCCTCAACCCCTCTGCTTGCTTCTTGATGACAAGAGGAGAAAAGGGAGTCCCGCACACTCTGTCTCAACTTATCACCATGCCAGGTTTCAGAGCTGCTGGGAGCTATGTGGAATCTAGATTACAGGCTGAAGCCCCAGAACTGTGCTCTCTGGAGTCTTGCTATCAATAAGAGAAATCCTACTCACAGCTGACGTGGAGAAAGGGAATCTATTGATCAAGGTAGATTCTGGAACATTCTTGGGAAGACACTATTTCAGTCCTAACCACGTAGATTTGTTTGTACTGTGTCCGAAAGGCCTCTGGTTGTTTTACACATTTCTCAGCTCTCTTCTCTTCTCGTCTGTCTTAACTCCCTTCAGAGGCAAGCTCTCCCACGTGGCAGCACAGATGGTCCTTAGCAGCCTGACACCATCCTGCCCATTTAGAATACTTCCCCTCAGGTGGATAACAAGCCTTTCTCTCTCCCAGTAGTTCCAGAAAAAGTTTCGGGATTAGGACTTGTTAGACACACAGGACTTTCCTTGAGAAAAGTCAGCTAGCCCCAGAGGATGGAGCTGGTGGAAGCAGGGGGTTGGGGGGGGAGGTGACATAGAGGAAGGAGGGAGAGAGAAGGGGAGGGGACAGTGAAGGAAGGGGTGATGTTATCCAAAAAGAAAATGTACTCACTACCTGACTTACGAAATGGTAACCCCTTTGTATAACACTTTAATCATAACAGTAACATTATAGCAAAATAATAATCCCCCCAAAACAACAAAAACCTCAAACAAAATTTTAAGAGAGAAAGAGACAAAAAGAAACTCAATCTTGTACAAGGATGACCATATTGTACTCATGAATGATTAAAGTATTACTCAAAACACAATTAGGATTCAAGTCCTGACTGGGTGCCAGTGGTTCATGCCTGTAAGTCTAGCTACTCAGGAGGCCGAGCTAGGAGAATCACAGTTTGAAGCCAGATCACAAAGAAAAGTCCATGAAATGCTTATCTCTAATTAACCACCAAAAGGCTGGAAGTGGAGCTGTGGCTCAAGTGGTAGAGCGCCAGCCACGACGAAAAAAACAAAGGGGTCTACACACTTCTGAATTCAAGCCCCAATACAGATAAAAAAAAAACCTTAAAAAGCAGCTATGACTTCTCAGTGTAAACTGCTAGGCTGGCATTGAAAGTCTCAGTCTACATTGCCATCCTCCTCTTTCCTTAGATTCAGCACCTCTCTTCTTTCTACCTTCTTAACTACCATCTCATTAAGCTATCCATTGTTCCCTTAAAGATGTCATATGTACCTGGTGTTGGTGACTCACGCCTGTAATCATAGCTACTCGGGGGACTAAGATATGAGGCTCTGGTCCAAAGCCAGTCAGAGCAGGAAAATCTGTGAAACTCTTATCTCAGATTAATTACCAAAAAACCAAAAGTGGAGCTGTGGCTCAACGTGCACTAGAGTCTTAACCTTGAGCCAAAGAGCTCAGAGACAGCAGCATGCAGGCCCTGAGTTCAAGCTGTCATATGTTTCCAAAGTTACATTTGCTCACGTGGCCCTATTCCCACATTCTTTTCTAATATCCGGATACCAGTTTCCTAGGGTTACCATAGCAAATGGCTACAAACCAGGTGGCTTAAGCCAACATAAATGTATTCCCTCCCAGTTCTGGAGGCCAGAAGTCTCAAATGAGAAGTTTTGTGGTCTCAGAAGATCCTATGAGACAATCCTCCCTTGTCTTTTTAAGATACATCACTCTAGTCTATGCTTCTATTGTCACATGACAGTCTCCCTGTATCTGGCCAAATTGTCCTTTTTTTTTTTTTTATCATGGTGCTGGGGCTTCATACTCCTATGTGACTTTTGTTTTCTGCTCAAAACTGGTGTTCCACCACTTGAGTCACACTTTCACTTCCAAAGGCTTTTTTTTTTTTTTGCTGGCTAGCTGGAGACCAGAATCTCATGAACTTTTCTGCCAGTTCTGGCTTTGGAACTGGGATCCTCAGGTCTCATCTTCCTGAGTAGTTAAGATTCCAGAGTGCCCAACTCCAAATCTTACTTTTTCATTGTTTTGAAAATAAGGCCACTATTTACTGGATAGACTCCTGTGTTTTATACAGAATGATCCCCTTCTAAATGTAATTTTTGTCTAAGGGATCCTGTTTCCAAGCCACATCCCATTCATAAGTACCAGATACTAGAACTTGAACAAATCTTTTGTTTCTGTTCAGGGGAAGCACAATTCAATCATCATCCTTGCAAGCTCCGTTCTAAGACTGCTTCATCCAGGAAGCTTCCCTCACTTAGGCATGTAAACATTTAGCAACTTGTGATCTCTGATGGAGTTTTTCTGCCTTTGACCCTCCTAAGTTTGGAAATAAGTGAACTTATTAATACAGATAGGAATGACAAGACTGAGATTAGTCCTCAAGAGTGTGGCCCCAAGGTCCTTATTTAGCACATATTTTATTCACCAGAAAACTATCAGTGTTTGTCATTCTAGGTCAGGCCCTACCTAGTGGTTCACATCTGTAATTTCTGTTACTCAGGAGGTTGAGATCGTAGGGCTGAAGTTCAAAGCTAGCCCACGCAAAAAAGTCCATGAAACTCATCTCTCCAATTAACCAGCAAAAAGCTAAAAGTGGAAGTGTGGCTCAAGTGATAGAGTACTAGTTCTGAGAGGAAAAAGCCGAGGGAGAGAGTGAGGTCCCTGAGTTCAAGGCCCAGGATGGGCATAGAAACACAAACAAGTTTGTCATTCTGAATTTGAGCTGATAAGGAAAAAAAAATTAACTGTACAGTACGTTGTTGGATTGGTTTTCCAACCATGGGGAAGAGTAGAAAAACCAAAGGTGTTCTGATATAAATGGAAATAAAACTCAGCCCCTTGCATTTCGTATTTGTCAGAATAGGTACAGCTTTCTCTAGATGGGAGAACCTTGGGATTTGTTTTGAGTGGCTAAGAGTAGTCCTTGAGGGTGACCAAATGCAGCCGTGGTATTCAATAGACACTATGTGGAATGTAAGCCATACAACTTGTGGGTGGGGATGGGAGGGAAAAACTAGGAGGGAGCAGGGAAAGGGGTGACATTGCGGAAAAGAAATGTACTTTATACCTGACTTTGTAACTGTATCACATTTATAATAACAATTTTTTTTTAAAAAAAGTTTTTAAGATCTTAAGACTGGCTCCACCCTGAGGCTACTATGATTTTAAGTCTTTCACACCATTAAAAAAAAAAAAATCCCTGCAATGGCCGGGAGTCTGGCCTAGTGGTAGAGTGCTTGCCTAGCATGCATGAAGACCCAGGTTCAATGCCTTGGTACCACATACATAGAAAAAAGCTGGAAGTGGTGCTGTGGCTCAAGTGGTAGAGCTCTAGCCTTGAGAAAAGTTCAAGGACAGTGCTCAGGCGCTGATTTCAAACCCCACAAGTGGCAAAAAAAAATCCCTGCAGTGTCAGCTCTCAACTCTAGATATTCATGTATGTATGTATGTATGTATGTATATATGTATGTATGTATGTATGTATGTATGTATGTATGCATGTATGTATGTATGTATGTATGTATGTATGTATGTGTGCATGCATGTATCCTGTATTGGTACAGGGGCTTGAACTCAGGGACTAGATACTGTCACTGAGATGATTTTTCCTATCTGAACTGGCTTTGAATGGTGATCCTCCTATCTCTCTGCCTCTTGAGTAGCTAGGATTACAAGTGTGAGCCACTGATGCCCAGCCTCAACTCCAGATTTTGACTATTGGTTGAAAACTCCAAGCAAAACCTATTGGGGAAGACCTTGGTCAGGACAATATAGTATCCATGTGACTTGGTAATGCTGAGAGTTGGGCTCCAAGCTTGGCACACTCTCTCCATAGTTCAAGCATTTCACAGAAGCAGAGCTATTACCATCTGCCTGCAGCAACTGAGTTAAGAATAGCTTATGTAGAGGCTGAGCTCTGCAGGCCCTGTCTTCCTGAAATAGCTGAGATGTGATGGCCCGTTACCTGACGTCTGTTTTTCAGGGAGAGACATGCAGAGATCCAGTCTGGAAACCACAGCATTATTTATTCATTCCTTAGAAGGATTCAAGGATACCCCAGATTGGGCTCTGATGTGAGTCTGTGGCCCAGATTCAATATATTTTTATTTATTTTAAAGCAAGTTTTCCTCCCTGTTTTGGTCATTCTGGCTAGATTGCTCAGTTCTCAATGTAAAGACTGTTTTGAATCAGGATCTGAGAATCACTGGCCATCTTAGGAAAATAACCAACAAAACTAAGGAAGTAAGGAAGAAGATGTTATTAGGGATAGCCCCAGTAAAGCATTTTCCTGGCCTTATCAGATGAGGTGACCATGGCTGGCTCATGGGGACAAATGGACTCTTTACTGTTGGAAGCCATTGAGTTTTAGGAGCTGTTTATTTTTGCAGAGCAGCTTAGCCTAAGCTCATTACTATCATAATTTGCATTTTGTGAATGAGGGGACCATGCCACCCAAAGACTGTGCAAATCGTCCCAGGGCATTCAATCAGGCAGTGGCAGAAACCAAGAATCAAATTTGGTCTGTGCTTTTAGCAATTTCAGTTTAACGCTTTCATTGTTTCCCTTCAAAGTATTCTTTTGCTGGCAGTATCCCCAATGTATGCTGATTTTCTTTATTTCTTACAGAAGTGGTTAAGGTCATGGTTCAAGGTCAACTTCTGGCAGAGAAGTTCATCGCACCCCCTTTCAACCTACAGCTGGGTACCTAAGGCACACCTGTCATCCTAAGCTACATGGAGGGCTAAGATTGGTAGGACCACAGTGCTAGAGTCTCCCCAGAGATGGTAGCTAGAATGATGGTGGGTACCCTGTAATCCCAGCAACCAGGGGAAGCCCAAAATAGGCTGACCATTGCTCAGATACCCACCTGGGTGAGAAGTGAGACCCTCAAAATAATCAGCGAAAAACAGGGATGGAGGCCTGGCTTGGGGTGGGGGCATCTACCCTTCCTTTGATCGTCAGTTGGTAGACCCAGTTGATAGATTCTGTCTTAATAAAACCTGGTTGTTAAAGGAGCCAGATTCATGATATGCAAAGCAGGGAATAATGTTGTTTTTCTTCCACACTGGAGGTCTTGCAGGAATTAACATACCATTTATCCATGAGATCATCAGGTGAGATATTAAAAACGGAGTTCTAATCTAATAGCAACGCTCTGATTTTGCAACCCTTAGCTGGCTGCTCTTTGGCCCCAGATTTGCAGATGAGTGTTAGGTAAAGGAGTGGTGGCAGTCTCCTCATTTCCATACTGAACTCTACCAGGCCTCAAGCCCTTGCAAATGGGATGGGGGCTGGGGGATTTGGCTTTAATGATCTCTGGGTGTGGCAGGTGCTGGTTCTTTAGGGCAAAGGCCTCTTTTTGGCAATTCTTTAGTCTTCCATTGGAACATCTCCCATCAGGGCCAGAAAGTGAAAGCCCTCCCCGCTCTGCTGTTTATATTTCATTTGCAGGCAGCACCTATTTACTTTCTGACTATCGATTGGTATGGTTGTACATAAATGGCATCGTAGACTACTTTTGGTAGTGGTGGTAGGAGGTGTTTTATTCATTAGGATTTTGGTGTGTGTCTATCTATGTGTGTGTGCCAGGCTTAAACTCAAGGACCTGGTGATCCTTTAGCTTTTTCACTCAAGGCTGGTGCTCTACCACTTGAGCCATAATTCCACTTCCAGTTTTTTTGCTGGTTAATTGGAGATAAAGGTCTCACAGGCTTACCTCCTTCGGGCTGGCTTTGAACTGTGATTCTCAGGATCTCAGCCTCCTGAGTAGCCAGGATTATAGCAGCTGCTGGCTTCACATTCTTTTTAGATTCATAAGAAGTTCTTCTTCAGGAGTACCAAAGCCCAGCCACCTTTCATGGGTACACAAGGCCCATGGGAATCTCCGGTCATCTGTGACCTGTCACCAGGTATAAGTGCAGCCTGTTCCCAGGCAGCTGGGAATGAATTATTCTCTTATTTTGCAGGTCTGACAGGAAACAAGGTGAGGCCACCCCAGGGCACACAGGCAGGTCCTTTATGTATTCAAAGGTCCATTTCCTTTGGTGTGAAGTCAGGGAAAGCATTGTTGCCTGCTCCTGATATTGCATCCTGTTGGCTTTAGTGTTTACCTTCCTCAGGCTGTTGAAGTTCCTAAACCCTTTCTGCACAATCTGTAAATCAATGGTTGAGGATGTGTGTGTGTGTGTGTGTGTGTGTGTGTGTGTGTGTGTGTGTGTGTGATTCATGGGGCTTGAACTCAGGACCTGGGTGCTGTCCCTGATCTTGGTCCCTCAAGGCTAGTGTTCTACTGCTTTGAACCATAGCCCCACTTCTGGTTTCCTGGTGGTTAACTGGAGATAAGAATCTCATGGAGTTTTCTGCCCAGCCTGGCTTCAAACTGCAGTCTTCAGCTCTCAATCTCCTGAGTAGCTAGGATTACAGGTGTGAGCCATTGGCTCTGGGCCCCAGTTGTGTGTGTGTGTGTGTGTGCATGTGTGTTTGTGTTTCTTTTTAAGAGAAATCTTCAGGAGATTATTCACAGGTATTTCGTCATGGATTCACACCCTGCAGGACATCTTTTTCAGGCCCCTCCTCCTACCCCTGCAGGGCTGGGGAAGACTCAAATATTTAGGACAACAACCTAAAACTTGGAAGTAACAGAAATGACACTATGAAAGAACTTTATACGGTCTTCTTCACATTGAAGTACAAGATGCCTAGTTAAATTTGAATTGCAAGAAAGCCACAAATAATTTCTTTAGCCTTAGGACACATATGTTATTATTTGTTACCTGGATTGATAATGATCATGATGATTGATTTGTTCCAATCTTGGGGCTTGAACTCAGGACTTAGGCTGAGCTTATTTTGCTCAAAGCTAGTGCTCTACCACTTGACCTACAGCTCTACTTTCATCTTTCTTTGAGTATTTTAGTGGAGATCATAGTCTCATGGACTTTCTTGTCCCTGCTGGCTTGAAACCATGATCCTCAGATCCCAGCCTTCTGAATAGCTAGGATTACAGGTGTGAGCCACCAGTGTCCAGCTTTGATTATTATTATTATTATTATTTTATTTCTAGTGCTAGAGATCAAACTCAGAGCCTCACATATGCTAAGCAAGTACTTTACCTCCAAATTACACCCCAGGCATTGTTGTCTAGCTGAAATCCCAACTTGGTGTTTGGTATTTTAATTTGACAATTTTTTTTTTTTTTTGGCTAGTCTTGGGGCTTAGAGCTCAAGGCCTGGGCACTGTCCTTGGGCTTTCTCAAGGCTAGAACTCTACCACTTGAGCCACAGCACCATTTCAGACTTTTTCTATGTATGTGGTACCGAGGAATGGAACTTAGGTCTTTGTGCATGCTAGGCAAGCACTTTACCATTAAGCTAAACTCCTGGCCCCTAATCTGGCCATCTTGAGACTCTTGTCTCATCTCTGTAGTCCCTAACACTTCCAATTGTAGGCTCTAATTTATCTCCCACAATGGGAAAACCCTTGGAGAAACCTCACCTCCCTGGAACCAGGCTTATTCACTCCCCAAGGCTCCAACAACAGGAAGTAGTTTTCCCTTCTAGTTGCCCAAGGCTTCTCTCCTGTCTGTATTTCTGGCTCCCGGGGCGACTTATCTCAAAACCTTCCATACCTTTCTGATGAAACCTCCCTGCCCAGAATGTGCTCTTGCCCTTGGCCTCAGTGTGTCAGAACAATAGCCTGAAAAACAACACATTTCCCAATCTGCCTTGCAAAATTGTCCTTTATGATTATTTTATTGACAACTATATACAGTGGAGATTAGCTTCCCAAAGCACCTAAATAGATTATGGATTAAGTAAATCAAGTGAATTAACATATCCATCACCTTAAATAGAATCCTTTTTGTGATAATAGTTGAATTCTCCTAGTATTTTTTTTTTCACATCAGATGAGCAATGTGCCCATGTTGTAACAAGGTTTAGAAGGAGGCATGTGTCATGCTAGCCCATGAAAACCCAGTCGTCATGCATATGAACTGGAAAAGGATCTCTTAGTGATTTTTTAAATGCAATAGGTACTATTGCTAAGTTCAACATTTGAAGTAGATCCTCAGAGGAGGAGGAAGAAGAGAAGGAAAATGACAAGGAGGAGGAAGGGGAGATTGTGAAGAGAAGGAGGAGGAGAGGGTACAAGAAGAGAAAGGAGGTAAGGAAGGAGAGAAAGAGGGAGAGTAGGATAAGGAGGAAGAAGAGGTGAATGAAGAGGAAGAAGGGAAGGGAAAGGAGGAAGAGGAAGAAGAGGACAGAGAGGAGGAGAAAAGCCAACAACTTGTCCGTCCTTTCTTTCTTTCTTTCTTTCTTTCTTTCTTTCTTTCTTTCTTTCTTTCTTTCTTCCTTCCTTCCTTCCTTTCTTTCTTATCTTCCCCCCCCCTCTTGCTTTTTGCCAGTCAAGGGGCTTGAACTCAGGGCATGGGCACTGTCCTTGAGCTTTCTCAAGGCTACCACTCTACCACTTTATATAAACTCCACATTTTCTGAGTTATAGAGTCAACTGCTGTTGCCTGCCAGTTATGACTATTGCTGCAAGGAACCTGGGAGTGGAGGTGGCTTTAACAAACTGCTTTCAAATGTTGGGATAAGCATTCAAAAGTGGGACTTCTGGGCCACATGGTAATGCTCCTTTTAGTTCTTGAGGACCTAAAAACACTGGTTTCCATAATTTTTCAGTAACAGTGGGCAAGTGTTTGTTTTCCTCCACATGCGCAGTTGTTGACTTACCCTGCCTGGGAGAACCCAGCCTGGTCAGCCAGAGTCCAGGCTGCCTGTACGCATGCTCCTCTGAGGAGGACCTGGGAAGGCCTGTGGTGAAGATGCAGCTTCGGCAGTCCTCCCTGGATCTTCTAATCGTTCTCCTAAGCCTTGGACAAGACCACGTGGTGTGGGAGAAACAATGAGATCAGAAACAGGGTAGTGATGTTCCTGGTTAGTTGTGTTCACACAGAGCAGAGAACTCTCCATTCCACTAATTTACCATCATGGCCTATTAAAGAGTTTACTCTATCTAAAACAATATTGTATAAAATTACATCCTCTAACTAAAGCCCAAGGACCACTCATGAAGGAAAAATAATGTTCATTTTAGGTGTCAGTAATGTGGCTCAGGGGTACAGCATTTTCCTACCACACGCAAGTCACTGGGTTGGCTCCTCTTAGCACTACAATAATACATAATCTAATTCATAAAAATAGTTGCGCTTCCTACACAAATCCATCAAATCCTAATATAATCTAGGACATCAGTCTTCGTCAAAGACTTCACCTGCCCCCAATCACATACATATCACTGATGAGTTATTCAATGGAGAGATTGATAATCTCTGTCTGATATCTTGTTAGGTTTTCTGCTTCAAAATCTAGAGCTGTGAGGCCAGGAGTGTAGCCTAGCGGTAGAGTGCTTGCCTAGTATGCACAAAGCCCTGGGGTTTGATTCCTCCATACCAAGTACCCAGAAGAAGCCAGAAGTGGTGCTGTGGCTCAGTTGGTAGATCACTAGCCTTGAGAGAAAGGTCAAGAACAATGCCCAGGCCTGGAGTTTTAGCCCCAGGACTGGCAAACATACAAACAAAAAAATCTAGAGCTTCCTGTGCTGGTGGCTCATGCTTACAGTTCTAACTACTTAGAAGGCTGAGATCTGAGGATCCTAGGTCAAAACCAGCCTGCTCAGGAAAGTCCCTGAGACTCTTACCTCCAATAAACTACCAAAAAAAATTTCCAAAAGTGGTAGAACATTAGCCTTGGGCACAAGAAGCTTAGGGACAATGCTTAGACCCTAAATTCAAAGTCCCAGAACCAGCATGAAAAAAAAAATAATAAATTAAAATCCTAGAACTGCTTTAGTTATGATACTTATGTTGATTTGCTGGCAGTGAATTCTTTGAATACAAGTGAGCTTTCCAGATAACCGAAGGACAAAATTCAACACTTGTCTATTTTATCCATTTTGATGGGAATGTGTCAGAAAAGTCGCAGTATAGTCCTGTGTCTGGTTTTTCTTTATTTTTTTTTTTAGTTTTTCTGTCTACTTTATCCTCAAGCTACCAGATGGTTTGACACTGCTGAGAACAGTGTCTGTCCACAACATTCCCCATCCCAGCTTTTATTCTTGTTGAGAAGGATGTGTAAAAAGAGAGTAAATGGTATGTGGAAGCTAAAAAAAATGACCTGAATATAAAATGATAGTTGGAAAGGAAATAGGGGAGGGATGAAAAGACATTGGATTTGATCAAGGTACCTTGTACACACATATTAAAATATTACACTGGGTCTCATTAATATGCATGATTAACATAGTAATCCAAAAAAGTGCAAAAAATCAATAGAATCTCAGGATTTAAAAATATATTATTTACTTATTTGTGTGCCATTACTGGGACTTGAACTCAGGTCCTGGGTTACTGTTTCTTAGTTTTTTCACTCAAGGCTGACACTCTACCACTTGAGCCACAGCTCAGCTTATGGTTTTTTTGTTTTGTTTTGTTTTTCTGGTTAATTGGAGGTAAGAATTTTATAAATTACCATGCCCAAGGTTGGCTTTGAACTGTGATCCTCAGATCTCAGCCTCCTGAGTAGCTAGGATTACAGGTGTGAGCCACCAATGCTCAGTCTTTACAGCAGGACTATGTGAAGGTTTTTCTAGGAACTTGGAGGTTTTGTTTTGCTTTGTGGCATAATTTTAGATTCTTATCTTTCTGCAGAAGGTTAAGATTTCTTCCTTCTGGATCAGTGGAATGTTATCAATATGAAATATCCTTTAGAATGCGCTTGGACAAACACTCCAGACTGCACGTGTTGCTAAGGCAACCAGGCAGCACTTGCTGTAATGTATAAACCTGGATATTATGTTTAAAATTCAAGGAGCCCCTAGGGATTCCTATTGGGAAAGGGAACATTCTATTTTTGATGAGGAAAGTGGAAAAAAATACTCACCTCCCACAGAAAAGGGTAAATCCTGAGGACCAATCTCAGCAGCCAAGAGGCAGATGTGGGCTACTCTTTCTGATGCATCTCATGCTAGAAGAAATGGAAAGCCACTCTATGGAGGAAGGTGAAAGTCTTGGGCTGAAGAGCTCAGGGAGAGCACCTAAGCCCAGAGTTCAAGTCCCTCGACCGACAAAAAATATCTTACAAACCTTCCTGCTTAGGCTAGCTGGAACTCAGGACCTCTGCGCTGCCCCTTAAGCATCTTTGTGCTCAAGGCTAGCACTCTACCATTTGAGCCACAGCACCACTTCTGGGTCATTTATTGAAGATAAGAGTGCCATGGATTTTTTGCCTGGGCTGGCTTCAAACCTCAATCCTCAGATCTCAGCCTCCTGAGTAGTAGCTAGGAGAACAGGTAGAAATCATTGTGCTTGGCTAGATCCGTCATTAAAAAAATAAAGGTCAATCTCTATTTTTCCCTCTATTCAGCTCATACTGTGTTCCATTCCTCCCTGCCCATGTGCATCTGGGTTCTCCTGCCCCAACCTGTGCATTTGGGCAGGTTGGACTCTGGAAAACTGTCTCCACTGCCCACTGTCATTTCTCTTGCTATAGAACCAGCTCTGAGGTCAGTGACTCAAGTTGCTTTCTGAACGTTGATGAAGACCAAATGGTATTTGGCTTCCCCACCCACCCGTTCTCCTCTGAGCACATAGACTTATCTCAGGCTCCAACCAAGCTGCAAGCAAGCAAGCGGAAGCTGTCAGCCTCCAGATCTCCCTCCCCAAGGCAGCTCTGCTCTCCCAGCAGAGCCCAGCACAGGAGATGCAGGAGCCAAGGCTGGGCACACTCACAACATTCTGTCGTCATTTGGCAGAACCTTGTTGGGGAGCAGATGGAAAAGTCTGAGGACACTCAATTCCCCAAATTCCTTTTCCTGAAGGCTCTACCCTGTTTCAACTTCAATAAACAGGAGTCTTTTCAGACTACTTTTAATTCAGCTCCTCCTCTTCTTCTCCTTCTTCTCCTTCCTTCTTCTCCTTCTCCTCCTCCTTCTCCTCCTCCTCCTCCTCCTCCTCCTCCTCCTCCTCCTCCTCCTCCTCCTCCTCCTCCTCCTTCTCCTCCTCCTCCTCCTCTTCCTCCTTCTTCTTCTTGGCTTGAACTCAGGCCCTGGGCACTGTTCCTGTTTTTGTTCAATGATAGTATTCTATCACTTGAGCACAGGACCAGATTTCAGCCTCTTCTGTGTATGTGGTACTGAGGAATTGAACCCAGGACATGGTGCATGCTAGGCAAGCACTCTACTACTAGGCAACATTCCCAGCCCAGTGCTTCCTCTCCCTCCTCTTCCTCCTCTTCCTCCCCCTCCTCCTCCTCTTCTTCCTCCTCCTCCTCTTTCTCTTCCTCCTCCTCCTTCTCCATCTCTTCCTCTGTGCTAAAATTTGAATACAGGGTCCTGAATTTCCTAGTTAGGCACTCTACCACTTGAGCCACTTCCTCAGTTCTCTTAGCTTTGGTCATTATTAATTTTTTGTCCTTCCTGGAGTGTGAACTCAGAACCTTCCCTAGGTAGGTAGGTGCTCCACCACTAAGCTATGCCTCCAACCCTGGTGTGTGTGTGTGCGTGTGTGTGTGTGTGTGTGTGTGTGTGTGTGTGTGTGTGTGTGTGTGTTTGCCAGTCCTGGGGCTTGAACTCAGGGCCTGAGCACTGTCCTTAGGCTTTTTCAAGGCTAGAGCTCTACCACTTGAGCTGCAGCACTACTTCTGCCTTTTTCTATGTATGTGGTACTGAGGAATCGAACCTGGGTCTTCGTCCATGCTAGGCAAGCACTCTACCACTAGGCCAAACTCCCAGCCCTCCAACCTTGTTTTGTGCTGGATATTTTTGAGATAAGACTTCACTTTGTGTCTAGACCTTATCTGGATTTTGCTCTGCCTGTTTTAGCCCTTCAATTTATTGCTATGATGACAAATATGGGTGCCACAGTTCAAGCTTCCTGCCATGGAGTCTTGTGGATTTTCCTGCTTAGTTTGTCCTTGAACAGTGATCCTCTAATTCTCAGCCTTCTAAATAGCTGAGATGGTGAGTGTGAGCAACCAGTGCCCTCTTGCTTTGGCTATTTTTTTTTTTTTGCCAGTCCTGGGCTTAGGCTCAGGGCCTGAACATTGTCTTTGGGCTTTCTCAAGGCTAGAGCTCTAACACTTGAGCCTCAGCACCACTTCCAGCTTTTTTCTTTGTATGTGGTTCCGAGGAATTGAACCTGGGTCTTCGTGCATGCTAGGCAAGCACTCTACTACTAGGCCAAACTCCCGGCCCTACTTTGGCTATTTTTGAAATAGAGTCTTATATCCCCACCCCCTCCTTGTGGGCTAACATGGACTACTTTTTACATAGCTGAAATGACAGATGTGAGCCACCATTTCCAGTTTTATTTATTGTTTGGTTGGGGTGTGGGTCTTACTTTTTTTTTTTTTTGCCCAGATTGGCCTAGAACTACCATTATCCCCATTTTCTGCCTTCTAGTAGTTGCACTTATAGGTATGGAGCCGTGGTGCCTGATAGGTCACTGCTTCTAATTAGGAGGGCTTCTAATTAGGACAGTGATTTCTCCATCAACAGTGGTCTGCCTGCATAAGAACTTGTCCTAAGAGGACATCAGTGTTACATGGAGTCCAGGAATTCTTTTTTTTTTTTTTTTTGTCGGTCCTGAGTTTGGCTTGAACTCTGGGCCTGGACTCTTCAGCTCAAGGCTACTGACTTACCCGTTGAGCCACAGCATCACGTCCAGTGGTTAATTGGAAATAAGAGTCTCATGGACTTTAGTGCCTGGGCTGTCTTTGAACCGCAATCTTCAGATCTCAGCCTCCGGAGTAGCTAGGATTACAGGCCACTGAGCCTGGCTTGGAGTCCAGGAATTCTTGCCAGCAATA
This sequence comes from Megascapheus bottae, assembly GCF_031878675.1. Lineage (NCBI taxonomy): Eukaryota > Metazoa > Chordata > Mammalia > Rodentia > Geomyidae > Megascapheus > Megascapheus bottae. The sequence goes on along the minus strand of NC_143525.1, from coordinate 10,638,893 downwards.
CTACCCAGGGTGGATCCTCAGGCTGGGCTTTAGGATGCAGTGGACAGCCAAGGACTTTGATTTCCTAGTTCTCCTGGGACACTGTTTCCCTTTCTAAGGCTTCCTATTACCATAGAGAAAGTGATAGAGTCCACTGACTGAGAACTGGAAGTATGACTTTCACAGAACTCTGGGCTGGGCTGTCCCTGAGCACTAGTTGCTCAAGGCTAGCACTCTACCACTTGAGCCCTAGCACCACAGCTTTCTCTGTGATTTTTAATACTGGTACTGGAGCTTGAACTCCAGGCCTTATGCTTTTGCTTGGCTTTTTTTTTTTCTCTCAAGACTGGCACTCTACCACTTGAGCCACACCTCACTTCTGGCTTTTTATGCCCTGGTTGATCTTGAATCTGAATCCTCAGATTTCAGCCTCCTAATTAGCCTTAATTATAGGAGTGAGCCACTAAAACTTGGCTTAGTACTTTCTCCAAAATAGTTTGGGTTGTCTCAAAGTCATCTTTCTAATAATCCCTTGTTTTCATCCCAGTTTAAGGTGCTACATTTGCATTAACTCATAGATCTACTAAAAAATGCTTGAGTTTACTCACACACGTCTCTGTTCTACCTCTATGTCTTTCAAACTCTATGACCACACAATTTCAACCATGATTGTTTTATAATTTTTTCTGATGAGTCATGGGGCTTGAACTCAGGGCCTGGGTGTTGTTGCTGAACTTTTGTGTCTGTGTGTGTGTGTGTGTGTGTGTGTGAGGGAAGGGTTATAGGGCTTGAACTCTGGCCTGGGTGTTGTCCCTGAGCTCTTCAGGGCAAGGCTACAGCCCTACCCTTGAGACACAGCCCCACTTCCCATTTTCTAGTTGTTAATTGGAGATAAGTCTCTCCGGCTTTGTATTGCCTGGGCTGGCTTTGAACCGTGATCCTCAGATCTCAGCCTCTGGAGTAGCTAGGATTACAGGCGTGAGCTATCTCACTCGACTGTGTCAATGAACTTTTGTGCTCAGGGCTAGTACTCTACCACTCAAGGCCACCTGCCTGTCCTGTACAAGTACTCTACCACTTGAGCCACACCTCCAGCCCTTATTTGCCAAGGGCTATCCTCAAACTATGATCCTTCTACCTCTGCTTTCTGTGTAGCAAGCTATAAGCATGCATTACTGCAGCCAGATTGTTCTTTGAGATAGAATTGGGGGATCTGGAGTAACCTGGAACTGTGATCCTCCTCTCTCTCTACCTCCTGAGTAACTGAGTAACTGAGATTACAGACACAAGACAGAACAACAGGTTTATTTTTTTCCCTCATTCTTCTTCTTTGTATAGAAGATTCTCCTCCATTCTCACACTTCCATGTGTAGAGAAACTTTAAAATCCATTTGGAGTTTGAATTGGAACCATTCCACAAGTCTGTGAAAGCTTTTTATCCAGAACCTATGATCTCAGCTTTCTCCACTTCCCAAACTCTGCATGCCAGTGGACTCAGCCACTACACACACATGAATGCACACTCCCTCTGCCTGTTGTCTTCCGGGCATCACATCCTCTGCTCGAATCAGCCTGTGGCTGGACTCCTGAGACTTCTCCTTCAATACTCTTAGCTCCAAGCCCCCTCTCTGTGGAGGTTTTTTGGACTCATGGGATCCATGTATCTACTGTGCTGTATCTACTCTTACACGTGTTAATAATAATAACCCTTTTTTTTGCATTGATGTACAATTCTGCCTGCTGGGATGAGAAGCAATTTAGAGGCAAAAGCTATATCCTTTCTTTTTGGTGCCAACTCTTGGGCTTGAACTCAGGGCCTGGGCACTATCTCTTAGCTTTTTCAATCAAGGATGATGCTCTATTACTTGAGCCACAGTTCCGATTCCAGCGTTTTGATGATTAATTGGAGACAAGAGTCTCATAGGTTTTCCTGTCCAGATTGTCTTGAAACCACAATCCTCAGATCTCAGCTTCCTGCACAGCTGGAGTGACAGGTGTGAGCCCCAGGTTCCTCGTGATTTTGATTCCTGATAAGCCTTGCAATTGTACTTGGGCTCAAGATAGTCAAGAGAATGTACAAGAGAATGTACATCAAATAACACAAAGCTGGGTTTGGGGCCAAGTACCTATAATCCTAGATTCTTGGGAGATTGAGGCAAGAGAGGATCATGAGTTCAAGGCTAGCCTAGCCTACGTAGCAAAACTCTGCCTCAAAAGAAGTAAAATAAAAAGGTGGTTAAAAAACACTGGAAAGATGGTCCGTGCCATCCCAGGGTAGGCATTGATAGAGATCTTAGTGGGTTTTGAGCTGGCTAGCTCCAGAACAGAATGTACTGTTACTTAACTCTGCCATCGACATGATAAATGAATTGGAGTGGGAGGTGATAGAGAGCCAGGGAACCAGTTTAAAAGGCACCAGAAGACTTCAAGGCAGACAGAATAGAGGCCTGGATAAGGTTGGTGAGCAAGGCATGGAGAGAAGACATGGATGACGGTATCTCAAGGTTAGAACTGTCAAAAGTCTACAGGCAGACAGAGTCAAAAATGTGATCAGGAGCCTAACAGAATCTTTCTACAGTTTATTCTCCTGTTTTTTTTTTGAATACTCCAAAAATGTTCTTTGTTATTCATAAACATTACAGTGAGACTATATTATACAATCAGAGAATGACTACATCACTAATGGTTGTTAAAGTACTGAGTCGAATACCGGTGGCTCACACCTGGAGGCTGAAATCTGAGAATCCCAGTTCAAAGGGAACCTGAGCAGGAAAAGTCTGTATGATTCTTACCTTCAATTAACCAGCAACAAAGCAGGAAGTGGAGGTATATAGCTCATGTGCTAGAGCACCAGCCTTGAGTGAAAAAGCCAGTGATCAGAGCCTAGGCATTGAGCTTAAGCCTTAGTATTGGCAAAAACCAAACCAAAACCAAAATGAACAAGGGAATGACTTGAGTTACTTCACTCGAATTCACGCACTGGAGTTCTTTGTGTCCTCATATGTAAAATTGATTGGGTAAAGGTTAGGGAGCTGTGGGAAAGATGAAATGATTTACTCAGACATACTTTGAAGCACTCATAGTAAGAGCTCAATAGTTGTAGGTTATTTAAAGATTATGACCTATGCATTTTTGACAAAAAAGCATATCCATTTATCCCTGCACTATGGTTCCATGTGGTTAATGTAACAGCAAACAACAACAAAAAACCCAGCCATCCAATGACTTGCACCCTTGTGGAGGCTGTAGACTATTGTATGTGTGTATGAGTGTGTGTGTATGTATGTACACACATGTACATATATATATAATGTGTATAGTAGCTGCATGCATGTATACATTCATTATATATGTGTATGTACATGTACATGTCCCTTTCAATGGTTTAATTGGTAAAAGCTGGTCTTTGAGAAGTAGGGGTAGCTAGGGAAGGGTCACCCCAGGGAGACCCCTTGCTGCCCTAGGTGCAGGGCAGGGCAGAGTCCCATCTGACTTTGTAGTAGGGAAGCTATGCCTCCTCCGTCATGAGTGGGAGTGGGAGTGGGAGGGTCCATCGAGGGATTCAAAAGCCCCTAGGCTAAAGCTACTATTTGCTTGTAGACTGAAAGCTCAGGGTTCAAGTTCAAGTATCTAATCCTGGATACCAACTGCAGACTCTTCAGAGCCCAGTGGACATACAGGCTTCATTTCAACCATTTTCTTCATTATTTTTGTTTGTCTTCTGTTTTTGAGATGGGATGTTGCTGCTTTGCCCAGGCTGGTTTCGAACTCTTGGGCTCAAGCCATCTTCATAATTCAGCCTTCCATAGACAGCCAGGACTTCATTGGCTACCACACTTGATAGTGTACCACGTGTTCTGCCATCTTTCCCGTCAGGAAACTGAGGCCTCCAACCTGTTCATCACAGCTCTTCTTGTTTTGTGAGAAGAAAGTACAGTCTTCAAGGGTGTTTGCTTTAAAGGACACCACGGGACCATGTATGCCATGGATTCTGTCTTCTCACCAAGAATGAGGATGAGAAGGGACGATATGGGCTTCTACTGGATCTTCTTGTGAATGAAAGTCCAAGCGACCACACCCATTTCTGACTTAGATAAACCATTGTGGATCATGCTTCCTCCACCCCCCCCTCCGGGTTCATTCATTCAGCTTGGCCTTCTGCCTTGTCTGTCTCTGTCTTCTAGGACAAGACTCGGGCTTGAAGAGGCCTGGTAGCAAAGCCACGTTCACCAGAGGTCAAGCTCACAGATCCTGTCTTTGTGCTGGAACAAGGTCTTCACTGTGCCTCTGGGGTACAAACAAACCCCCTAGACAGACTTGATTTGCTCCCATGTTAAGTCAGCTAACAGACTCCAGAACTAATGGGAACCAGATGTGAGTTCTTTCACTGTGATATATTACAGGCCACAGATGGATTTTTTTTAAAGCACCTATACTAACAATTAAAGTCATAAAATATGTTTTCTCTAGATATTTTCTCCTAGTCAACCAAGCCATAGAGTCTGATAAGTTGGGGGGCAAACTTAGGCCAAAATCAACATATTTGCGTTGTTAGAAATCTGCAGAATGTGTCTGTCTGTGGAGGTGTGTTGGGGTCCAGCCAAGGAGAACTGCCAACATACAGTTCCTAAAATACCCCGTGCATACAAGAATGATAAGCAGACTCCAGAGAGTTGTGGCTGAGAAGTGGAGAGAGAAAGGCCTGAGAGAAAGAGAATGAGTGATATTAAACACAATTTGTGGAATTTGGCAGATACTTCCTGCATGTAAAAAATAGAGTCTAGGAAGAGTTCAACCATGATTTATAACATTCTCTATACCCATGTTCCAATGCCAGGCTAATGACCATCCTCTAGAAAGGGCTGCTAGCAAAGTCACAGCTCTGTGTGTGTGTGTGTGTGTGTGTGTGTGTGTGTGTGTGTGTGCGCGCACACACACGCGCGTGCACATACATGCTTGCTGGTACTGGGGCTTGATCTCAGGACCTGGGTGCTGTCCCTAAGGTTTTTTTCTTTCAAGGCTGGTACTCTGCCACAGCTTGAACCACAGCTCCACTTCTGACATTTTGGTGTTTCATTGGAGATAGGAATATGTTAGACTCTCTGCTGGGAAGGTGGCCTAGGGTTTAAGAGTGCTTGCCTAGCATGCATCAAGCCCTGGGTTCAATTCCTCAGTACCACATAAACGGAAAAAGCCAAAAGTAGCACTGTGGTTCAAGAGGTAGAGCTCTAGACTTGAGCAGAGGAAGCTCAGTGACAGTGCCCAAGCCCTGAGTTCAAATCACAGGACTGGCAAAAAAAAAAAAATCTTAGATTTTCTTGCCCAGGCTGGCTGCTGGTTATTGTGTTCAAATCTTGGATTCCTGAGTAGCTAAGATGACAGGCGTGAGCTACCAGTACCTGGTATATTACCTCTCTTTTTGTGATTTGTTCTTTACATGGGTTTGGGGCAATCTTTTCTATTCATTCTTCTTGCCACTCACTTCCATTTGGAAAAAAGCTCTCCACTCACAATTCTGTGTCCTCCTGGGATTTATAACCCCTCCTGCGGGGTTGCATCATTTTGTTTGTGGAGACAAGGTTTGGCTTATGTTGCCCAGATCGACATAAAAGAAGTCCTGATTTTTCTACCTCTGCCTCCAGAGTATCCGGATGACAGGTACGTGCCACCATACCTGGCCAAAAATTAAAGAATTAACACGTCCAAAGCTTAAGAAATTACATAGAAATAAGAAAAGAAACAGTGATGCTATAAATTTTAAAAAGTAAATAAAGTGACATTTTAATAGAGAACAACCTTTCATTTCTACAATTTCAAAGGGTCTCCCTACAAAATTGTTTTTAAAGGGAAAATGTTAACTATATGAAAAATCCTGGTCAGTACCACATTAGTAAAGTGATTAATGCTATTTTGAAATATTATATTCAAAACAATGCAATGGGGGAAAAAAAAAACCAGTAACACAATCAGGCTGGGCACCAGTGGTTCACGACTGTAAGCCTAGATACTCAGGAGCTGAGATCTGATGATTCCAGTTTGAAGCCAACCCCCGCAGGAAAGTCCATGAGACCCTTGTATCCAATTAACCACCAAAAAGTTGAAAATGTAGCTGTGGCTCAAGGAGCATAGTACCAGCATTGAGCAAAAATGCTAAGGGACAGTGCCCAGATCTTGAGTTTAAGACCCAGTACTGGCAATAGATAGGTAGATAAATAGGTAGATAGATAGATAGACAGACAGACAGACAGACAGACAGACAGACAGACAGATAGATAGATAGATAGGCAATGATTAAGGAGTTGCTCATGACTCTCTATCTACACAGGAGGCTGAGATCTGGAGGATGCCAGTTTGAGGACTGATGGAAGAGAACAGTTTAAGAGAGAGAAGTGTGGGCACACAGACTGATGAGGGGAATCCATAACAACAAACCCCTTCAGTTCTGGCTGACATGGGTTTTCTGTGAATTGTGGATGTGGACCTGCTTTATGGCCAACCAATGAAGGTCAACTTTACTGACTTTTGTTTTATAAAACAGCCTTAATACAAAAGGAGGCACCCATTTCTAGAGCAATAATTACAACACTTAGATAATAATCTCCTCTGTGTGTGTGTGTGTAGCAGTGTGGGGGGTGTGTACACCTCTGGGCTTTGACCCTGCCCCTGGAGCTCATTGTTTGTGCAAGGCTAGTGCTCTACCACTTTGAGGCATAACACTGGCTTTTTCTGTGATTACTTGGAGAGCAGAGTTTCACAGGCTTTTCTGTCTGACGGCTTTGAACCTCATGAGCCATGGCTTCCCTGAGACTCTTATCTCTAATTTACCACCAGGAAACCAGAAGTAGTGTTGTGACCCCAAAGTGGTAGAGTGCCAGCCTGCCTTGAGCAGAAAAGCTCTACAGTAATGCCAAGGACCTGAGTTCAAGCCCCATGACTGATTAAAAAAAAAAGAGTCTCAAACCTTAATACTAACATACACAGACACACACACATCAAAATTTAAAAATAATAAAAATAAATAAATAAGGAAAAGGGAAGAGAGTCATTGGATATAACACTTGGGCAAGGAAGGAGCAGGCTAGGATGGGGTGGCGGCGGGTACTCTGGCACAGGACTGAGGTTCTTGATAACCTGCATTGCTAGATTTCCTGATAATCATTCATCCTTGGGATTTGGGAATGGATCCTGCTTACTCATGCTTTTCCTATACTGCTTGACTGCACTTGCCAGTGTTCTACACAGGAATTTTCCATCTGTGTGCCTAAGTGAAATTGATCTCTCGTCTTCTTTATTGGCACAAGCATGGTAGGGTTTTGATATCAGGCTTCTGTAGGCTTTGTAAATAGAATCGGGAAGTTTCCATCGCTTTCTGTGTTCTGTAACCATTATTTGGTTCCTTCTAATATGCAAAGGAGTTACAAAAACATTCCATAGCACATTTAAACCATAGAGAACAGAGAAATTTTCCCCTGAGGGGTTGGAGGCATGGCTCAATTGGTGGAATATTAGCCAATGAACAAAATGTCATCTGCTGAGTTCAAATTCAGATCTTGGACCCCCCCCCCAAATTTTCCCCTGATTTGTCACTTTCTACCCTTCCACTAATGACTAATTTAAGCCCTTCACTGGCATTCTTGCTTAACTTCTTATTCCATGTGGATATGTACTTGCATTTAATTTGCTACTTTTTTTTAAATGAAATACATGTCTACATAGGGAAGTATATAGTTTTAAGTTTTGTGGAGGTGTGTGTA